>NC_091003.1:23209968-23530737 GCF_041146395.1 Eulemur rufifrons
TGGAAATGTAACCTGGTGCAACCCCTTTGGAGAGCACTCAGATATTTCCTCAAAAACAGTAATCATATCACCCTGGAATTCCACTCCTAGCAATCTAGCCAACAAAAATACACATATAAGTCCACAGGGAAATTTGAAACATTGGAAATTCCAATGCTTATAGCAGCATTACTCATAAAATCAAAAGTTTTAAGGCCGGGCGCGGTGGCTCACGCCTATAATCCTAGCACTCTGGGAGGCCGAGGTGGGCGGATCCTTTGAGCTCAGGAGTTCGAGACCAGCCTGAGCAAGAGCGAGACCCCATCTCTACTAAAAATAGAAAGAAATTATATGGACAGCTAAAAATATATATAGAAAAAATTAGCCGGGCATGGTGGCACATGCCTGTAGTCCCAGCTACTCGGGAGGCTGAGGCAGTAGGATCGCTTGAGCCCAGGAGTTTGAGGTTGCTGTGAGCTAGGTTGACGCCACGGCACTCACTCTAGCCGGGGCAACAGAGTGAGACTCTGTCTCAAAAAAAAAAAAAAAAAAAAAAAAAAAAGTTTTAAGCAAACTAAATGTCCAACAACTAATGAATGGTTTAACAACCTGAGTGCATACATACCATGGAATGTTTTTTGGCAATAAAAATGAACGAAGTACTCAATTACACCTTGATAAATTTCATGTATGAAAATTAGCCTAAGGAACATTTTCATGCATTAATCTCCTAAGTTATGTAGAAAACAAAAACTAGATTTGCAAGCCAAAGTTATACTAATACTAGTTATTACACTAGTAATTGTTTATTTGTAGGTGATGAAAATATTCTAAATTCATGTTACGGTGATGGTTGCACAACTCAGTAAATACTAAAGAAAATTTGAAGTGTATATTTAAATGGGTGGAATTTATGACATACACATTATAATATATCTTAACAAAGACGTTTTAAAAAACAATATGAAAGCGGGCAAGGTCACTGGCTTTGGAAGGTCCCTGACCATTTAAAGCAGGTCTGTGCTCTGAGAGTTGGATCTTCAGATGTGACTGCCCTGGGGTTGGCCACAGTCGATCTTTTGCCTGGTGTTTGTCACAGGCAGTCGTGACAGTGATCACAAGAAAGCAGGGGCAGGTTTTTGTCTCAGTTCCCCCTGTGTCTGCAGCACTGTGGGACCACTCAGGCTACTGTCCCAGGCTGAACAGTAATAATCAGCCTCGTCCTCAGCCTGGAGCCCCGTGATGGTCAGGGAGGCCGAGCTGCCAGACTTGGAGCCAGAGAACCGGGCAGGGACCCCCGAGGCTGTACCGCTATCACCATAGATGAGGAGTTTGGGGGCCGTTCCTGGGAGCTGCTGGTACCAGTTCACACCATACCCACCCCCGATGTTGCTACTGCTTCCCGTGCAGGAGATGGTGACCTTCTGTCCCGGGGCTCCAGACACCGAGGGCGGCTGAGTCAGCACAGACTGGGCCCAGGATCCTGGAAGGGGGAGAGACACAGACAGGGTGATTCTGGGTCTGGAGACAAGAGGACAGAGCAGGGCCCCAGGGTCTTCCCAGGGCCCTTCCCCTGGTCTGAGTCAGGTCACCTGTGCAGTGAGCCAGGAGGGTGAGGAGGAGAGGGGCCCAGGCCATGGTGGAGACTGTCCCGAGTGCTGCCTTCTGTGCCCGCAGCTGAAGCAGCCTCCCCAGGTCTGTCCTTCCCCTCTTCATACCCTGAGAGGGGAGGCTCCCTCCATGCAAATGAGCCCCAGCTTTCTGCCCCCACCCTGGGCCCTGGTCAGGCCCCTGTGCCTGAAGATGTCAGGGGTGGGCGGGGGCGGGGCTGTGTGGTCCCAGGGAGTGGGGAGGTCACAGCTGTGCCCTGAGCAGAGGGCATCAGGCAGGGCAGGTGGCTGGTCCCAGCTCTGATCACCCCCAGGCCCTGAGGAACAGGCCCTGGGCGCCCCCTGGTGTCCAGTCCCAGACACACAATCCTGTGACAATGTGAATGGGGCCCCCAGAGCCAGTCCTGCCTCCCCACTGCTCTGTCCACTGCCCCTGACTCAGGCTAGGCCAGGCGGCCACTCCTGTGGCCTCGCCAGTCCCTCAGTTCAGTCTTCAGGCCCTACTGGGCTCCTCAGTGTGACCCTGTCCCCACTTCCCCGGGCTGTCCCTTGGTCAGGACTGAGGTGGGATCTCTCTGCACAGTCCTCGTAGGTCAGGACCAAGTGGAGGAGCAGGGACTGGCCCCCATGGACTCACTTCCCCAGCCGTGGGGGCTCCAGTTTTTTCCTCATATATGGTCCCTCCCCGGTGGCCAGAGCTGTCCTTCTTCCTGGATTCCACAGTGCTGAGGACAAAGAAGCTCTTGTCCCTAGGGATGGGGAGGGGGTGGGGAGAAGCCCTCGGGGGTGTTCCTAGAATGTTATTCTGGGAAAATCTCTGTTCTGTGTCTAATCTCCACAGACTTGAAACAATAGTCACCTGGATGCTTGTCCAGGTGTCCCTCCCAGGAATTCTCCCTCCGAGCCCCCAAAGCGGGGAGCAGGGGCCACGGCAGCTGCCTGTGCAGCATTTTGCTAAGACCAACAATGGCGACACGCTCAGTATTTGAAGACGGGAAGAGCTAAGGGTTTGAATTGCTTGGACCAGTGTGTGGTCCCAGGTGAGCCTGATGTGTTTTAGTTCTTAGATCAGCCAGTCCGAGCAGGATGTTTCGAGAATAAAGGTAAATGGTTCATGTTCAGTAATGAGTGCTCTGGGGATGGTTTAAAACTGAGAGAAATTGTTAATCTCTCATGTATGATGACATCTAGTGTGCAATATATTTAAAAACAATCAGCATAAAAAAATAAAGGAAAAAGATGCTCTGAGCTATAAAACTAAAACATGAAATAAACTCTATGGCTGTAAGATTTCCGGCATTGCAGGCCTTGCACTCTTAACAAATGTGTTTCTGGGAGGACTTGGGGTGTGGAGAGGAACAACAGGACTGCTCGTGGATGTTTATAGTGGGGAGCGTGTCACTAGGCAGTGACAGTTCCCTAAAACGTTAAATGTGCTATTTAATACGGAAGAGTGAGATCTACCGGAACCATGTAAATGAAACCAGTCTGTGTATTTAACGAAATGTACAAGTACACCGCATTTTGGGTTTGCAACTCAAGTGTGTCATTATTTGAATTTTTTTTTCTTTTTCAGCTGTGAGTTTTTCAAACTGCATTTTATATTCAGTTTTTAAAATATTTACTGTGTTGAAAAATACCCGGAAAAATCAAGTTCTATGTTTTTACCAAGTGGAAACATCACTACTGTGCTCGCAGCCCCTGTCGTCTTGTCGTTGTGTCCTCTGCGATGGCGCAGCTCATGTTCACGGTGAATTTTGTTTCCCGATTTCTCCCACTGAGTGGACAGGGATTCCCCAGCCTGAGGTGTCTCACACAGGACAAGGCTGCCCAAGTCCCCTCCCAGCCCAGGGCTGCTCCCTCTGTGGCACCCCCTGAGCTCTCAGGCTGAGGGCAGAGGGAGGAGCAGGGCCACAGCTGACCCCGCCCCCGTCCAGCCCACCCTGGCTCCAGCACCTGTGGCCTCAGCACTTCCAGGGGAGCTGCTCTGGTTCACCAGGGCAAGGAGCTGCCTCACTGGCTGGGCCTGATCTGCTCAGGCTACTGGGGAGGAAGGCGGGGAGAGGCCACATGTCACCAGGGTGAGTCATGGAGGGTGGGGAGATGGGAAGGGAGAGTGGAATCCACTTTAGGAGAGCCTGGGGGGAGATGGAAATGTCCAAAATCCACATGTCACGCTCCATACATTTCCTATAGACAGGATCGTGATAATTTGTAATTTTTTGTCAGAGCAGAAGACAAATCCAAAGCTTAGAGATTCATGATCCTTTAGGACAGTTCATGTCCAACAACAGTAAATAATAGCTTCAAATTTCCTGTCCTGTGGTTCCATATCTATCAGCTATCTATAACTACATATATGCATACTTAAACTTATAGGATGCATATGTAAATTATTTACCTTCCGACTTGTCTACTCAATAACTTATGAACTGAGTAATTATTCTGACAAATGGTAATGCTATATTTGCATGAGAGGCATATATTTAACTTCTTAAAAATTATGCTCTGACCCATTGGAGGTTATTCACTAATATTCTCAAGAACATTCTTCCTTCCTGAACTGTGTACACTGTCGTGCCTGAGGAGTAAATTCTTTGAAATAAGGGATTTATTGTCTTGGATCCTGGAGTGATGCTAAAATGTCCTAGAATTCTGCCTTGCTGACTCCATATTTCTATAGTGACTCCTCTCCCCTGTGACAATGGCTGTGGAGGAATCTTGGGGTCATTGGCCGATTGGTGGGAAATGAGCCATGGACAGAGGTGAGAACATGAGAGAGAGTTTAGAATTTTGGAAAAAGTGGATCTAGGTCTGAGAATATTACGTGATGTTACTGGGTAGAGACAGTATATTCTAGAATCAGACTGTGAAGGAGATAAAAAGGTAGGGAGACCTGGAGTGATCCGTCACGGCCCTAATAGTGGCTTTTGTGTCCCAAAGGAGCAGAGCCACAGCTGACTCCAAGCCACACTGATGCTGACCCCAGATTCTTGTGACCAGGACCCCATGAAGTAGGGACTCTCAGCAGTGACACAGAGGTGACCTGGGCATCAGTAGTGTCAGGATGGGAGCAGAAGGAGGCCCCAGCTGGAGGGTGTGGACAGAGGGAGAGGTGTCCGTGCTGGCCCCTGAGTCTGGTCCTCACCTGAGGGAGGCCAGATGGAGGACAGGTGTGAGGTGAGGGTGGGCAGTGACCACTAGTGTGGCTTCTTGAGCTTCTTTCCCTTCTGACTCCCTCTGGGCAGAGGAGGCCATCAGGAGGCTGTGTGTCTGCTCTCCACCCCTCCTGAGGCCACCTGAAATTCAGACCGACGGCTCCTGGGTGGGAGTGGGTGTGTCTGGGTCTGGTATTGACCTACTGAAAGAATAGCAGAAAGGTCAGGGAGCCTGAGCTGCAGCTTTCTGTGATGGGAACGGCCTGGTCTGTGTCCCTGCCCAGGTCCCAGCATCTATGGGACAACACCCAACATGGACTAAGGGTGAACGTGGAAGGCACAGTGATGAACATGGTGGGGACAGTTGGGAAAACCTGCTGTCCTCCTCCTCTCCTGCCAGGACCCCAGATCCCCAGCCATGAGGTCAGGATGTGACAGACACCAGCTGCACCTCCAAAGATGGCTATGTAGTCCCCAAACCAAGCAGACAGTCCCCCACGGTCACTGTCGTGGTATCAGGGAGATGGTGGAAGGATCTGGTCCAGGTGTCCTGAGGCCGGGATTCCTGGTCATAGGTCAGGGAGGGGAGGACTCACTCATTCTGGAGGGTTTGTGTCCAGAAGGGAAGCCTGGAATGGAGGGATATTTTGTCACCATGTGGGGATTCACCCTGGGGAGAACACAGGTCATGGAGAAGGGACATCTCAAATACATCTCAGATTGGGAATCCCGCTTTGTTATCTGGACAGGAAAAGCCCCTGTGACTCCTCTGAATGAGGCTGGGAGGCTGCTATGGACTTTTCCATCCTGGCAATGAGCTTGGGCCTCCCCAGCCCCCTGTGCAGTGAGTGAGAAGGGGGAGGAGAGGAGCCCAGGCCATGGTGAGACCCCCACACAGCTGTGTCCTGAGGACTCAGCGAGGCCTGAGTCCCAAAGTCCCTCTTACCCCTCCAGCAGTCCAGGGGTAGAGAGAGACCCTTTGTGGAAACCAGCCACCCCTGGGCTCTCCCAGCTCCACCCTGAACCCTGGCCCTGACCCCTGCCTGGAAAGCTGACCCTGGGAGGGGCTGGTCTGTGCAGGGCTGTTCTGTGGCTCCCCAGGGACCAGTGAGGACACAGCTGCTGGCCCAGTGAGCAGGGGACAGAGGGCTCCAGACCTGGGCCAGGTGGGGCTCCCAGCTGGGACCCACAGCACAGGCCTCAGGGACAGGCCACAGTGCCCTGTTCTGTCCGGGACCCAGACACATCCATGTGTCCTGTCTGCTCCACTGGACACTTTGTCCTCCCCAAAATCATGGAGCTGGGCAGTGTCCCTGCCCCAACACACCTTAGTCTCAGATTCCCACACAGTCCTGGGAGGTCCTGACAGCTGTAGTCACTTCCCATCACAGCTCAGGGAACACACTGATGCTCAGGACCCCCCAACCTTCTGAGGGTTCCCAGGTGGCAGGGCCAGGCACACTCACCCTCTGACATTGCCCCATGGTGCCCCTGCTGGACCCACATCCCTTGACAGCCTCAGGACACACACCTGCTGAGTCCCCTGAGGATGCACAGGTGTCCTTGGTTGTGCTGCTCAGCCCACCAGACGCAGGTGCTCAGGGAGGAGCAGGGGACACCAGTGGGGCTGTGATTGGAGCTGCAGGAGCCATGTGATGGTCACACCAGTGAGCACATTGTTCTTATTAATACTTAATTTTAAAAGACAAAAGGTAACTTACAGACCTCATTGCCCCTAGTAGATTTCTGCATTGTACTGAGCACTTGGCAAACTATTGCCTTTGTTCAGAGAAGTGTCTTCACATAATTTTTAAAGTGGTTCCCTGTTTCCCATTCTCAATGCCACCCCTCTCACCTCAAGTGTGACGGACATTGAGGATAATTCCTTTCCTTTCTGCCTCTATGAATTTACCCATTATGGATATTTCTTATAAATACAGCCACGCAATATCTGGCTGTTTTTGTTTGGTTCCCTCACTGAGCATTTCTCAAGGGGCACCTACACGCAGCGTGTGTCAGAACGTCACACCTGCTCATGGCTGAGTCACACAACCCCGCATGGGTGATGATCTGGGACATCTCCATGCACACGGTACAGCAACATGAGCAATTGCCTGCTCTCCTAGCCCCGGCTGCACACTGCATCACAGACTCTGCCTGGGGCTTCTGCAGCGTTAGGTAACACAGGGGCTGACCTCACAGTGCTTACAACGCCATTCAGACACGAGACAATCACGTATGCTCTGTGCTGTTATTTTCATTATCAGAGGGGAACCAGAACTACAGATATAAAAATATCTAGCCTTGTGTGCAGCTGAATGGCATAGACGTGATTCAGAGTCACGGGCTAAAGGCTGAGGACATGCCCTGCAACTGAGTGGCCTCACCCACGGCTGACGTTGCCTCCATGCAGGGGACATTGGTTTGTTACTGTCTGAAGACATTTTTCTTCTCATCAGTGAGGGGAACGTGTGAACAGAAGCTAATGAGTAGAGGCCAGAGATGCTACTAAACATATTACAATGAACAACACGCCTCCGACCACAAAATGCTAACGGTGTTGTGGTTCAGAAACTGTTTTAAATACATCTACTTGACAGGTTGATTGTGAATTTATTATATGATCAGACATCAAGATATGGAAATACAAACTGGTATCTAGAATAGAAAATAGAGGGAGCTGTGAGCACACACACGCAACTCAGGCATCCAGGAGGGACAGGGAAGAGCTGCACACCCTGGTGGGGACAGGCTGAGGGCAGAGCCAGGGCGAGGATGCTCTGGAGGGTTCTTGTCTCACTTCCCCATGGTCTGGAGCACTGTGTGATTGTCGCTGCTTTCATAAGACTGGCAGTAGTAGTCGGCCTCGTCCTCAGACTGCAGCCCAGAGATGGTCAGGGAGGCAGAGTTGGAGGAGCTGTCAATGGAACCAGAGAACCGATCGGGGACTCCGGAGGGTCTTTTATCATTCCCGTAGATCACAGTGGTGGGGGCACTGCCCGGGCGCTGCTGGTACCAGCTCACATAGTAGCTGCCAATGCTGCCGCTGCTGCGGGTGCAGGAGATGGTGACCTTCTGCCCTGGAGACCCCGACACGGAGCTGGGCTGAGTCAGGACAAAGTTGGCCAAAGACCCTGCATAGCGGGAGAGACACAGAGATCAGTGAGAACAGACCAGACCCTGTTTCCAAAGAGGAGGGAGAGACCATCTTCCCAGATGACATCCAGAGCCCTCCCTGAGTTCCCTGCAGGCAGCCACCTGTGCAGTGAGCGAGGAGAGTGAGGAGGAGCGGAGCCCAGGCCATGGTGGGGACACCTCAGGCTGTGCTTCCTGAGCTGACAGCCAGGACTGAGCCCACCAACCCTGTTTATCTGTCATTCTGATCCTCAGGGTGGGTCTCCATGCAAATTTCTTCCTTTCTGGAAGCTGCACAAGCCCCACCTTAGACTTCACACTAGCTGTGGCTGAGAGATGGAGACACTGTCCCAGGGGGAGGGCTACACCACACAGAGGACACAGGGACACCTGCAGGTGGGGCGGGGGAGACAGCTGAGGCCCTGGGGAACCTGAGCTGGTGCTGAGACCACAGCGCCCTCTGGTGGACGCGGGAGGCACAGAGGCCCTGGGAAGGGGGCCGCCCTCCCCACCCCCACCCCTCACAATTCCAGCCACTGTCCCAGGGTCTCTGCTCAGCATCCTGTGCTCCCTTCGCGTTTAAACCTCCAAATCTGTCCAGTTGGTCCAACGGCCACTACTCTGGTGAAGACATTCTGATTCCCTTTCTGTCCTTGGAGGTGTGAATGTCACAGCAGAATGGGCTGTGTGGAAGGAAAGGGAGGGGAGGGCTCCGCCTTCTCCAGGAGGGACCTCATGACCGGGGCTGCGAGCCCAGCACGGAAAGGCCTGAGAACGAGGGAGCAGCGCTCTGATCAGGGACCAGATTCCACCGTCAGAGACACCCTGAGAGCAGAAGGACCCTGAGGGCAGGGAGGGGAGGGCCCCAGGTGCGAGTCAGGGGACAGTTTCACCAGAGCCCTTCGCCGGCGAGTGCCATGAAGGCAGCAGGGGGCGTCGGTGGACCAGGTGGGTGCAAAGGGGTCTGGAGAGAGACTCTGCAGGGCTGGCGATCGATGGCTGTCTGGGCGAGGGGAAGGTCAGGGTCGATGTCAGTGTGAGGTTCTCGTGTGAAGGTCAGGCGGGTGTCACGGCTGCCGCCCTAGGACACAGTAGGTAGAGCCTGTTTTGGGTCCTGGGATGAAAGTTTGCTTCTTCCAGTGGGGACAACCGGGTAACAGGCAGTGGAGCAGGCGACAATGTGAAAGCAAAGCTCTGCAGTCCCTCGCCGTGGGCTGTGCTGTGTCAAGGGCGCGCTGTGTGTGGACAGTGAGTTGGAGGACGGAGACGGAACCTCGGGGGCCTCCACTGCCTCCGTGGGGACAGAAAGACCCTGAAGCTGCTTTTGTGTTCGGGAAAAACTGTCATTTATTTATGAGAGAACCTACGCGAGCACGTGTGAAACAGACACTCACGAAGCACGTCCTCTCCTCTGCCCGGCGCCAGCGGAGCTGGGGGACCCGACGCTGTGCTGCGCTCACGCCGGGGTCTGTCGGGGCTGAGGACGGAGAACCTGCTGCCAGCTCGCCTCCGCTGGAGGATTTGGGCCCTGGAGGCAGCGTAAGCGTCCTGGTCCCTCTCAGGTCCCTCTGCCAGGTGACTGTGTCACACTTTCCCCTCCCACCTCTGACGTCACCCAGCACATCCACCCTGTATTTGATGCTGGTTCACCTTTTGTTTGACAAAGTTGAGGACATAAATCGATAATTTTCATAAACTTTTGTATGTACCTTGCAGTGTGGGATTATGTGGAGGTGGGAAGGCAGACTTTATCCAATGTCACTTGTTCGTGATTTTGAATGCATGTTACACCTGGATTTGCCATGATTTCCCTATAATTTAATATCTACAAGTTTACTCCGAGATGGCTTCCTGTACTTTAATATCTATATGTTCACTCCAATATATTTACAGATTTATTTATTCATTCATCTGTTCCTGTAATAAATCGCTTTCAATTATGTTTTTACATGTTTTTAGGAAAGATTGAGTATTTACCTTCTGACAGGGTCACAGGCTCCAAATGTGTGTAAGTTTTAAAATAAAGGAAGGACATTTGCAACATGGGTTAATGTCCGGAAAGGCACATATTGTGTCCATAAGTGAGGACGTTTGCAAAGACGAAAGTGCATGGATTTATTCCAGAGCGATTCATGCTCAGAGGAAATGGGACCATGTCAGTGAATGCTCAGGTGTGAAGGTGGCCATGGTCATGTGTGTGTCTGCCCCACCTCCACCCTCCTTGGATGAGGGAGGAGAGAAATAAGGACACTTGGGAAGACACTTGGTAACCCCCATGACATTGATTCCTGTGGGAGGGGCACCTTCTCCATGTGTGGTGGTTGTCCAGTCCCTGCGTCTACTCCACAGGGGACAGCCAGCCTCTGCCTTCTGTCCTGGACAGTCAGTGTGGCACTGAGGCTGCTATGAGAGGAGAAGCAAAGACAGAAAAGAGCAGGAGACGCGTTCAGAGGGGCGGGGAGGAATGTGGTCCTGGCAGGGCTGTGTCTGGGGAAACTGACCAAGGAGAGCGGGCTCCGCCAGGGCCCCAGGGGAAGTCAGGACGCTCTTCCTGTGCCTGAGAGTGACAGGTGTGTTAGGGCTGGGAGGAGCTGGTGGATAATCCTGAGGGACAGGAGCTCAAAGCTTTGGGGTCCCCAGGGGAGGCAGAAAAGGCAACATGGGGAGGACCAGGGGAGGGAGGAGCATCCCTGGCCGAGAGGAAGCCACCATGGGATGTGCACAGAGAGCCCTGCCCTCCAGGGGAGCCTCAGGGACCTGCAGAAGGGGATGGAGTGAATGGCTGGGGGTGGGAGGCAGCCACAGGCACAGAGAACCTGTGGGAAGATCGACCCGGTCACAGAACAGTCTGATATCAGTTCAGTGAAGCCTCTGTGGGCTCACATGCCTCCATCTGTCACCTACTCTGTGACTTCGAATGTGGGAAAGTCCCACGCCCTTCATCCTCTCAGTAACCTAAAGATCCCCTTTCCCTCAAAAGGTCCCTGTCCCCACCTGCCCTCCCTGGTCCTCTGGTCACTCTGGGCAGGGACCTGACTGTGCTGACTGACTTTGCTGCTGCTGCTCAGGTCTTCACAGTGGGAGCAGGTGGCAGCTCAGGAATTGCACACGGGCTGGGGGTGGGGAGGGGAGTCACCTCATTGGTGGTGGGGACAGGAACCTGCCTCTGAGCTGCACTTGCATAGCTCACAGTGTTGTCATGTGGAGTGGATATGACATGTGAATGTCCATGGAGCCCTGTGGGGACACTCAGCACAGCCTCCTGGGCTCCACACTGTTGACAGGGCACACCTGAGTCTGTCCTGTCCTTCTTGGTGGGTGGAGTCACCTCATGCAGATATGACCCTGCCATGCTCCTCTCCACTGTCTGGTGGGATGCTGACCTGGACAGAGGGTCCGTTTGTGTGGAGAAGGAAGCAATGACCTGAGTCAGCCCCACGGGCTGAGGGAAGCCCATGCACCCAGTGTCTCCCTGGGGTGGAGCTGTCCCTCCTGCAGGAGAGTCCCACACCCATGGGGTCATCACACCCAGTCCCACAAGAGGAGGCTCAGCCATTTCTCTAGTGAGGACATAATGGGCTCCCCCCACCCTTCTCTCTCTCTCTCTCTGTCTTTCTCTGTCTCTCTCTCACACACACAGACACACACACACACACACACACACACACACACACATCAGACCCACGGCGCCCCCTGCTGGCCACAGACTCACAACCCTCTGCTCATTCGCACTGCACAGCTGAGCCCTCCTGGCAGATGAAGCTGCTTCTGCACCTTTTCCCACCTGGGGAGAGGTAGTGCCGGTGCTGGGGCCTTTGCTCCCCGGGGGCCCTCGTGTGGCGTCACCATGGACCGCAGGGATCCACGCTTGGCCTTCTGCATCCCCACCCTTGCACTCGCCATGCCCTGCAGGGACACCAGTGACCCCAGGGTGGCAGGTCATGGTTTCTACTCTCAATTAGGCTTTCCACACACTCTGCTCACACCTTCATAGTGTCCCTCTTTATTGAATTTGTGTCTGTTGACCTCATTTTGAGTATGCAGGCCTTTCCTGCAGGACCCCTAATTAACACTCCCAATCATGTTTGCATCACAAATAGAGTAATTTGTCTAAATAAATTAACTGTACCATGCAAGAGTCATAATTGTCAACGCACTTGTTTCCATTGGAAAGATTCTGTGTCCTGAGCAAAGAACAGCTGTCCACATACAGGTGACCAGACTCAGAATGTCCTATAAGCCACGGTGCAGACATCCTCCAAGTGAATGGAGGTTCCATGGAAGGGCTGCGGCCTCTCACAATGGGGCAAAAATGCTTGAAGTTTCCACCACTGATTCTGGCTGTTGCCACAGCAGTGAGGGCCCTGTGACCTCATGGGCTTGTTCTCAGACTCTGACAACGATGTCAGCTAGAAAGGGCTAATTTTTCTTCTTTCAAGAGAGACACGGCAGTGCCAGAGGTTCTGGCTTTAGCACACTTGGATAAACAGGCAATATTTCAATATCATCATGAAGTTTTTTTTCCTTTATGAGAATTTAGAAACATTGAATGGAAAATTCAGAGTAGAGCGTTTTTGAAGCCAGAGGTGCTTCCGAGTAGAGTGTGTATGTATCCCAGTTAGTTTCAAATTTCAAAATTGCATAGGATAAGACCCTGAGCAGGCTGAGGTTTTTGTCCCACTTCCCCATCTGCCTGTGTCTCTGTGAGAAGCACTGCTGTCCCATATGGCACAGTAATAGTCAGCCTCGTCCTCAGGCTGCAGCCCAGAGATGTGCAGAATCCCTGCATTGGCCGAGGCATCTTTGGAGCCAGAGAAGCGGCTGGGGACCCCGGAGCCCTGGTGCTTATCTGAGTCAGACTTGAACCTCAGGAGGTACCGGGGAGGGCTCCCTGGCTTCTGTTGGTGCCAGTGTATAGTATAGCTGCCAACACTGAAGCCACTGCTCAGGGTACAAATGAGTCTGACCGATGATCCCAGGGATGCAGAGAGGGAAGGCTGCTGGGTCTGCACAGGCTGGGACAGGGAACCTGCAAAGAGAGACACACGTGGGTGCTGAGGCCGAATCCAGGGTAAAGTTCTTCATGGGTCTTAGACAAAGGGGCTGACACAGGATGGGAACTGAGACTCAGTTTACAAGGCCTGTCCCCACCTGTACAGTGAGAGAGGAGCACGAGCAGGAGAGGAGCCCAGGCCATGGTGGACACAGCACCTGGTTCCCACATTGGGGCTGGGCTGCCCCAGGCCTCCTTTTGTGCCCACCCTCTGCAGAGGAGGGGCTGCTCATGCAAATGTGTTTCCATCCAGGGATCGCCCAGCCCATCCCTGAGTCCTGGGCTGGAGCTCAGCTCTCCCTGCACACTGAGGAGGAGGCAGCTTTGCTTTGCCCCTTGGGGGAGCCCTGGGAGGAAGCACCTGCTGAGACCGTACAAAGGGCCCTGCTCAGGGGACTGTGCCAGGCCAGAGAGGACACAGCTGCTGAGACCCCATCAGTGAGCACAGGGCTCATCCCCCAGGGCCAGGCTCCTTGGAGTGAATGATCCTCCCTGAGCAGCTGTGTAGGGACCACAGGGCAGTCCCCCAGCGCCCCCTGCTGGTCACAGGCACACACCTCCCCATGGCCCAGAGACCTGAGGGCCCAGCTGGTCTCTGCAGCTCCCCAGTCACTGTCTCTGGTCACACAGCCATGGGCTGAGTCCCTGGTGGAGTGACCCCAACACACTGTGAGTGATCACTGGGGTTTCTCACTCCCACAAGGAGCCCTGGACTATGAGAGGTGCAATCATGTGCATATATAACTTTTTTAGGTACCTACTCCCCAATAATTTTCTATATTTTAGAAAAACCTAGATGTCCCTCATGTACCATCGTTGTAGGCGCCACAGATGCTGGAACATTGAGCTGATGTGAACGGCAGGGACAGGCTGTGCAGGGAAATGGAATGAAGGGACAATGTTCCAGGAATTGGCTCAGTGATGTGTTCAAAATTCAGCAACTCAGAAAACATTTCAAAACTCACACAATGAGGATACTGACTAGACATAATCTGTGAGAAATTAGTAGTTGGGTAGAAATATCATTTACTTGTTCATAGTCCAACACATTTGTTCAGTTTCTTAAGTGAGTTTTTTCTTCCTAAATTTGTACTTTCCTAATTATTTGTGTCTTATATTTCTGGTTAGTATTTTTGTTTTAGACAGAATGCAGTGTGTTTGTATTCCAAACATAATTTTCCTTATTTTTATTTTCTTACTCATATTTTTTATAGTTTACTAGGAAGGTCAGTGTGACATTGTAATGTTTCTGCAGAAATGTTGATGCCTGGACACAGGAATGCACACACCATCCTTTCCTCTCTGTATCCCAGATGCAAATCTGCACACAAATGGTCCCAGACTCCCGGACTCGGAGGATCTTTTGGAAAATATCTATGCCCAGGATCCTCTGATTCCCTCAGGCCTCTCTGCTCAAGGTACCCAGAGAGATCCTTCCATTCAGGTCTGGCAGGTGGACCTGGGATTAACTCCATCCTTCCCATCAATGTAGACCACCTCTACACTTAATTAAGTCTCATTTTATTCCATCTAAAGGGATTTTAATTTTTTCATAGAACACTGTTTTGCATTCTCTGTCATGAGGGTGTCTGGATGCTGATGGGCTGTTTGGCCACTGATGCTGGCACCGTGTGAGCACAGAGAGAAGTTACTGCAGTCACATCCCCATCAAAGTCCCAGTTCCCAGTGGAACATCCCCTGCTGAGGCCTCAGGGGACACTCACTGGATCTGCTGTGTGTCCCCCGTGGTGAGTGACAGAGTGGCATGCTCAGGAGCAGGCTCTAGAACAGGCCTGGAGCCCTGAAGCTGCAGAGCCCAGCGTAGGTGGAGTCTGCAAGATGCTTTATCTCCTGGGCCTGGGATGGAGGTTTCACCTCACTCTGCCCATCCACTGTCTGTGGGAGGAGCTCTGCTCTTGAACAAACATGTTCTGCTTCACAGAGGGGAGCAGGCTGAGTGTGGGACTCAACACTGCCTCAGTCTCAAGTGGCCTGAAGTCAGTGACTCATGAAGGGCCTGAGACCTTCATTGCTCCTGTGTGACTGGAAGCAGGATGGCGTTTGCATAGATCCCCAACACCACCGGCCACTAGGGAAATGCAGTCAAGTCTAAAGAGATAGACCAGTGCAGACCCACTGGGGTGGCTATAAACAAAATGACAGGTAATGACAAATGTTAATGAGAATGTGGAGAAATTAGAACTCTTATATATTATTCATGGAAATGTAAACTGGTTCAACCCCTTTGGAAAGCAATCAGACATTTCCTCAAAAACAGTAATTATATTACCTTGAACGTCCACTCCTACCAAACCCAACAAAAATACACACATAGTCCACAGGGAAATTTGAAACTTCTGTACCAATGATTACAGCAGCGTTACTCATAAAATGGAAAGTCTTAAGCAAACTGTCCAACAACTCATAAATTTTTAACAACCTGTATACAGTGGAATATATTTGGTAATAAAAATAAATGAAGTACTATATTGTGTCTTGATATATTTCATATGTGAAGATTAACCTAATAAACGTTTTCATGCACTAATTTGCTAAGTTATGTCGAAAACAAAAATTGGATTTATAAGCCACAGTTATAATACTAGCTATTAGACTAATAATTGTTTATTTGTAGCGTGATGAAAACATTCTAAATTCATGTGATGGTAATGGTGGCACAACGCAATAAATACTAAAGAAAATTTGAAGTGTATATTCTAAATGGGAGCAATTTATGGTATACACACATTATAATATATCTTAATAAAGATGATTCAAAAAACAATCTGAAAGCGGGCAAGGTCACTGGCTTTGGAAGATCCCTGACCATTTAAAGCAGGTCTGTGCTCTGAGAGGAAGATCTGCGGATGTGAATGCTCTGGGATTGTCCGTAATCAATCTTTTGCCTGGCGTTTGTCACAGGCAGTGATGACAGTGATCACAAGAAAGCAGGGGCAGGTTTTTGTCTCAGTTCCCCCTGTGTCTGCAGCACTGTGGAGCATCAGGGCTGCCATCATAGGACTGACAGTAATAATCAGCCTCGTCCTCAGCCTGGAGCCCCGTGATGGTCAGGGAGGCCGAGCTGCCAGACTTGGAGCCAGAGAATCGGGCAGGGACCCCCGAGGGTCTCTTGCTATTATCATAGATGAGGAGTTTGGGGGCCGTTCCTGGGAGCTGCTGGTACCAGCTCACATAACTACCCTTGATGTTGCTGCAGGAGATGGTGACCGTCTGCCCCGGGGCTCCAGACACCGAGGGCGGCTGAGTCAGCACAGACTGGGCCCAGGACCCTAGAAAGGGGAGAGACACAGACAGGGTGATTCTGGGTCTGGAGACAAGAGGACAGAGCAGGACCCCATGGTGTTCCCAGGGCCCTTCCCCTGCCCGAGTCCGGTCACCTGTGCAGTGAGCCAGGAGGGTGAGGAGGAGAGGGGCCCAGGCCATGGTGGAGACTGTCCCGAGTGCTGCCTTCTGTGCCCGCAGCTGAAGCAGCTTCCCCAGGTCTGTCCTTCCCCTCTTCATACCCTGAGAGGGGAGCTCCCTCCATGCAAATGAGCCCCAGCTTTGTGCCCCCACCCTGGGCCCTGGTCAGGCCCCTCTGCCTCAGGGTGTCAGGGGTGGGCGGGGGCGGGTCTCTATTGCCCCAGGAGGTGGGGAGGTCACAGCTGTGCCCTGAGCAGAGGACAACAGGCAGGGCAGGTGGCTGGTCCCAGCTCTGATCACCCCATACCTCTCAGGAGTGGGACCCGAGCGCCCCCTGGTGTCCAGGCCCAGACACAACATCGTGTGACAGGGTGACCACAGTGTCCCAGAGCCAGCCCTGTCTCCCCACTGCTCTGTCCACTGCCCAAGTCTCATATGACCCTGATCTGTGAGCGCCATTAGGAATGACCCTTCAATACACGAGGCTAGGAGAAAATAGGGTTTGTACTGAATGAGGAGCGCTGTCAATCTTCTTAAAACTGACAACATTCTAACAATTTCTCACCAAAAAGAATATGCAGTGTATGTTATTTTGACATAAAAAGAAAAAAGCTCAGCAGAAAACATAGTTCCAATTGCTAAAGCCACAAAAAATAAGCAAAAGTTTGTGGCTGAGTAGAAAACTTGTGGAAATATTTCATATGCACCAGCCTGGCGAGTGTGTGTGTGTGTATGTGCGTGTGCAGGGTGATGTGCTGTTATTTGTCCTACATTGTCCACTTTGATTTTCCCCGGGTCAAACCAGGTCCCTAGCTCTTCAGTCCCTCACGCCCTCATGTTCACTTTATTCTCACGTGGTGGGAAAACCTTCCCCAGTGATGGATTCTCAGATGTTACCAGCTCTTGAGTCGCTCCTGAAATTTCTTTTTAAAATTCCATAGATGGTATTCCTTAGATCTTTAATTTGTGCTTGTTTTGAGTTTATGTATCTTAATTTTCTTACGTTTTCTCCTTTCTGTTTGTTTAAAGAGTGGTCGTAGTTACTCATGGAACAGATTTTATGGTCTTTGCTTTACAAACCTCTGTGACATCATTTCAGCGTCTGAGCTGTTAATATCACAGTGTTCACGTGTGTCGATTTCATCTTTCATTTAAGTTGTCATTTTTCTGGTTCCTGATAAGACAAGTGACAGTTTTTGTGCCCCAGACACTATGGTGTTCTATTAGGAGACTCTGGCTCCTATTTAACCCTCTGTTGTCAGGGGACCCTCCTGCCCAGGCAAAGCACAAGGGCCCGGGGTCTCGGCTCAGCTCCCCACTGCCCAGCAGGGCGGGGCCCTGACTCTCACCGGCCCAGGGCTGCTCACACCTTCCTGGGGAGAGGGGAGCAGTGACTTGGACAGACGAGTCCCCTTCAAGAGCGGCTGGGAGATTAGCTGCCCACTGGAGTCTGCTGTGCCTCACTGACACCAGGCAGGGGAGGGGACAGCTGCAGCGCCGGTGACCCTGTCCCATCCTTCTGTCCAGCGTTCCCATCACCAGGGGGGATTCAAAGCTCCGCTCTTCACTGGCTGTCGAGATCCCCCAAGTCAGGGGTCAGGGTTGGGTCCTGGGGTGCTGACTAGCTGTGCCTGGTCCCACGTCATTCATCTCATTGCTGGGGATGGGGGTTCAAATTCAGGTCTGCACGGGGCCCTGCCAACCTCACTCGGGGGATTGGAGATAACCAGCTCACGCCAGAACTGCCTTGCCCGGCCTTGTTGATACTGCTTGGGGGTGAAGGTTTGGCTGGTCACTGAACCCCACCAACTCTACCCAAATGGGCCATTGGAGCACGGCCAGCTCCTGCTGGGCAGGGAGTTTTTGACAAATGAGTTTCTGAGTCACCACAGCCTGGGGGCTGCTGGTACCAGAATAAAATCACACGAAATCAATAGATGCCCACAGCCAGCATCGCTGCTGCTTCTAGGGAAGGAAATGGGGGCCGCCTGCCCCACACGCTGGGTGCTGCCGACGGTCTCATCAGCACAGACTGGGTCCAGGACCCTGAACTTCGGGACAGACAGAGTGAGGGGGTGGGTCAGTGGACAGAGACACACTCAGGATCGCTGGTCCTTCATCCCCAGCCTGACACTTGACCCAAGCCCCTCTAATCCCCGCTGGCTGTCCAGGGGTAGAGAGAGACACTTGATGCATCCAGTCACCCCCTGGGCTGTCACAGCTCCACCCTGAGCCCTGTCCCTGACCCCTGCCTGGAAAGCTGACCCTGGGAGGGGTGGGTCTGGGCAGGGCTGTTCTGTGGCTCCCCAGGGACCAGTGAAGACACAGCTGCTGGCCCAGTGAGCAGGTGACAGAGGGCTCCAGACCAGGGCCAGGTGGGGCTCCCAGCTGGGACACACAGCACAGGTCTCAGGGACAGGCCACAGCGCCCCCTGCTGCCCAGGGCCCAGACACACCCATGTGTCCTGTCTGCTCCACTGTGCACTTTTCCTCCCTCACAAGGATGGAGCTGGGCAGTGTCCCTGCCCCAACACACCTTAGTCTCAGGTCTGCACACGGCCTCCTCCCCCTGCCCAGCGTCCTGTGCGGTTTACAGGACAGTCCTGGGAGCCCAGCCTCCCTGAGGGGCCTCCTCTGGGTACACAGAACAGGAAGCCCCGTGGGGACAGGGAGCACCTCCCTCCAGGGCACCAGGAGCTGCTGCCTCTTCCTCCTCCCAGGCAGAGCAGAGCCTGCTCCCCAGATGGCCAGGAGCTGTCCTTGGGCCCAGCCGCTCCCTCTGGGACCCCCTCTTCCTCTCAGCGTCTTGCTGACCTGCATTGCAGAATGAAAAGAGGAATATAAATACTCAATATCTGCCAATCCCAGACATAAACTGCACAGTGGCGCAGACACTGAGTGTGACTTTGAGGGAGAGGAGGCCGCTGAACCCTTTGGCGGGAGCCTCCTGGGTCCTGAGCCTTCTCCCTCCTCACTGGGCACTGAGCAGTGATCAGCGCCTTGTACGTGGGGACCAGCATCCTCTAGTCATGCTGTGGGCACGGGGAGCAAATGCTCCAGCCATCTCAGAGACAGCCCTGCAGAGTGTGGGGACAGTGCTGGGATGGAGACCCTGGGCTGTGCAGGGCCCTCAGGCAGCCCTGAGTCCTCACCTGGGCTGAGCCTCAGTTAGCAGAGGGAGGGAGGAGGGGAGAGGAGGAGTCCAGGCGTGGGGATCACCTCTGAGCTCTGCTCCCCAAGGCCCACTCCTCACCCACCCACACACGGGGCGAACATGGCCGTTTAGCATCTGTGCTTCTCCACTGGGCTGTGCAAGCCCCACTCAGGGCTGGGTGTGACCTGCTCCTGGGAGCTGGTGCTGGGAGGGACATCATTGGGAAGGGTGTGACCTGCACACCACAAAGGCTCAGGGTGGGACAGCAGGTGGGACAGGGAGCCATGGACAGAGCACACAGAACATGGATGCCATGTGATCTTCTCCAGGGACACTCAGGGACAGGCCCAGGCCCACTTCAGCAACAGGGCCCAGGTCCTGCCAGGACTCTTCTTTTTAATGGCTCTAGGCCCCATGTGTCTTCCTTCTTAGGGTCACAAAGGACAGTGTCTTCTTCATTGTGCACCCCTGTTACCACAGGAGGCTGCACGCCTGTCCTCCGACCTCCTCTGCAGACCACCCCCTGCTCACTGCAGTTTGCTTTTCTGCATAACCCTGGGCTCTCAGCCTCCCTGAGGATGTCTCTGTAGGAAACTCACACTGCAGACAGCTCAGCCCTGGACAGGACAGCTGGGCTTGGGCCGTCCAAGACTGAGTTTAGCTCTGGCTTCCCATCTACACCTGCCCTAGGCCAAGCCAGAGCCCCTCAGAATGATGAGACTGTGTCCTTAAGTGTCAGACTGCACTGTCACATCCAGTTCCTGAGGAGCAGATGTGGAGAGGGAGATGTTGTCTTCAAAGACTATTGGAAGTGTGTTCTCATAATCGCAAACAGAAACTATCTACCCATTAAGCAATGGCCACTCCCACCCCACAGCCCCTGGACACCCATGGAGCATGGACAAATTGGGGACCTGGATGAGGCAGAAGAGCCCAGGTCCAGGAACAGTATCATGATGCAGGAAGGAGCAGGGAGCAGAGAGCAGCTCTCCTGGTGGCTCTTGGCAGATGCTGCTAGACCAGGTGACAGCTTTCTGCAGGCTGTGCTTTTTATTGCTCTAGTCCCCAAGGAACTGAGGTGCATTCCAGCCTCATCCCGACCAAAGACCCAGAGAGGGGAAAGAATAAGGCTCATGGGATTAAAGTCGGGAAGGGAGGCAGTGCTGGGTCCCAGAGCCATCTCCTTACAGGGAGGTCTCCTCCTGCACCTGCGAATCCAGGGGCTCCCTGGGGGCACCCTCTGAGCATACAGAGGACCCAGCTTCCCTAAGGCTTCAGAGCTCAGGGAATGATTCCCAAAGCCTCAGCCAGGTGCAGGGAACATCTAAGGGACCAAACAGAGGGATCCCAGGCTTCTGTGTCTAGCACTGTCTGCTCCCCAAGAGGCCCCCACCACACATGTGGGTGCTCTTATAGCCTCTGGAGAGAAATATTCCCTTCGTGCTTGGATGCCAGTCAGAGAAGGTGCTATTGTCATTGACATCTTAAAGATTAGCCAAGTTAAGAGCATCAGAACTTCTGGGAGCACAGGTGACATCAGACCTGAGCAGGTGTTGGTCACAGGCAGGGACAGGGGAGAGATGGATTTGATGGTGGCATGGAGGGCAGATCCTTGCCTCACTCTCCCATGGATGGGAGCGCCTGGTGGCACCTGGTTATATTCAGCTGTGATGATGATGATTAGCCTGTCCCTAAGCCTGGAGCCCAGGGGTGTCAAGGTGCTGTGTTAACACAGAGAATCAGGCTGGGACCCCTGAGGGTCCATCACTCCTGTCCTAGGTCACAAACTCTGGCTTTCTTTCTGGAACCCTCGGTGCCAGTTTCCATGGTCGCCCCCAATGTCTCTGCAGCTCCCTGTGTAGTAGAAGGTGACGTTGGGACCTGGGCACATCAAAGCTGCAGGGGGATGACACCTGCATATCTTGGTGAGTTTCTGCTCCCTGGTGTCCTTCAGATCCCACATCACAGCCTGGACCATCGAGAAGCCCCAGTGGGGCAGGAGAGGAGAGGACACAAGTCAGTGCCCGTGGGCTCAGGAAAAGCCACCCCTGGGGTCCCCGTGGTCCTGAGAGGGATGAGCTGGTGGAAAGTCACATTCATGGCACCTACTTCCTCCGACTCCCCTGGGGCAGGCTCAGTATTTCCCAGCAGTGGTGGGGTCCGCCCTCCCCCTGTCACCTCCCACTGGGAGCTTTGCTGGTCTCAGGGACACAGTTGCCTCCACAGTTACCCTCTACCTAGACCTGACAGCTGCAGGTTCCAGCAGCAGCAGGGGAGCCAGGCCAGCTCTGTGCCTGGAACCCCTCCCTGACCTGTGTCCTCAGGCAGCATTTTGCATCTCACTTCCTGGTCCCTGTGACACAGGGGGCCCTGGACAGCCCTGAGCACACGTGACTATTGAGGGAGGGGGAGGTCTCCGCTCTGATCCCTGGAAGAGCAGAGTCCATGCTGTAGGGGACTGTCCCCATTCTGGGTTGGTCTCCAGGCCCTGAGCAGGATATGAGCTAAAAAGAGATCATTTGCCCGCTTTCAAGAAAAAAAAAAAAAAAAAGAAAGAAAAAGGCTCCACATGGATAAGGAGGCAACATTTCAATGTCAACAGGATTTTATTTTTCTCTTTGGTTTCCTGAGAGTTCAGAAACATTGAAGGAAAATTAAGACTAGAAATATTTAAAACCACAAAGTGCTTTCAAGTTTGTATACATTTAACGTATTTTAAAATTTGAAAATCGTCACAGAACAAAACCCTGAGCAGGCTGAGGTTTTTGTCCCACTTCCTCATCTGCCTGTGTCACTGTGATTATTACCACTGCCCCAGGTGTGACAGTAATAGTCAGCCTCGTCCTCAGACTGGATGTTGGAGATGGTTAAGTAGCGGTCAGCCCCGGAGCTGGAGCCCGAGAAGCGATCGGGGATCCCGTCCCCCTTGCCGTGGCTTCCAGCACTGTAAACATACATCAAGTACCAAGGGGCCTTCCCCGGCTGCTGCTGATGCCACGCAATGGTGTAGCTGCTGTGTCCACTGCTCAGGGTGCAGGTGAGCTTGGCCGAGGCTCCCAGGGAGGCAGATGCAGAGGGCGACTGAGTCACCATAAGCTGGGAGAGGGACCCTGGAAACACAGACACACATTATGTCCTAGAGGAAGGACAAGACGGAAGGGCAGTGTGGCATGGGTCTGGGAGGTGGTGTCAGTGAGCTGGGGGTCAGGATGCTGAGGACCGCCCTGACCTGTGCAGTGAAGGAGGAGGGTGAGGAGGAGGAGTGGGGCCCAGGCCATGGTGCAGACACCCCAGAGCTGTGCTGAGGCTGCCACGCTGCAGGTGTCTCTTATCCACCCTCCAGCCCCAGAGGAGGGAGGGGGCCCTGCATGCAAATGTGCTGCTCCTCCCCTGCCCACCAAGCCTGCCCGGGGCCTGTGTGCAGCCCCAGTGACAGGGTGTCATTACTGGGAGGGGTCCCTGGGCTGGGCCTGGTGCAAGTCTCCCCAGCTGCCCAGAGAGGACCCCCCTGCTGGCACCAATGAGCTCTGAGCAGAGACCAAGTTCAAGTGCCTGGCTTCCCAGCTGAGCCACACAGAGCCCTTAGTGTCAGGCCCACAGTGCCCCCTGCTGCCCAGGACCAGGTGCAGTACGTCTGTGACCAGATGCCAGGGGGTCCTGACAGAGGCTCCTGCCCCCACCAGGGTCTTGACCACTGCCCCCTCCCTGCACAAGGGCAGAGTGAGGCCCCTTCTCTGGGAAGCTCCCACCTTGTCTCAGTCCTTAGTTTTCTCTTCCTCCTCGGTGGGAACAGGACACACAACTCACCCCATTAGCAAGGGGGCCTCAGGGGAAGGGACGACTCATCTACAAACTGAGCCTGAAATACAAAGTCCTGAGCTGAGAACAAGGGCAGATCAACTAGGAAACCACTTCCCAGGCTGCTCCCAAAGACAGCTTCTCTCTCCCTCCTTGGTTCCTCAGGAGGTCATGCCCAGGGACAGAGTGGGAAGTGTCTGGGAGGGTAAGTGAGGACGCTGAGTCACTCACTGGATTCATCACAAATGAAAAGAGGCCCAGGAAGTGTAAGAAATAGGTATCAATGTGGTTAAAAAAGGGAAGATGTGGACTTAGAGCTTCTTCAGACATAACAGGCTACGGAGCTCAAAGAAAGAAGAGAAGATGTGAATGACAACTTCTAAGGAAAGATATGAAAAATATCCACAACTCCTCTGAGATAAAGACCTTGCTGATAAATGGAGAAGGTCACAGGGCAGAAGGGGGCTGTAGAAAAGGCAGGGAGATGAAAAATTTGGGAAGGGAAGTCAGGAATAAGAGACAGGAAGGGGAGGGTGAGGATGGTTCACACTGTAGAATGGACTGGAGGAGAATCCGGTGGGGACATTGGGCAGGATCCAGACAGGGGGTCAGGTGGAAGGATATTTGGGGTGTGTTTGCTTTCATTCCTGTTTCATTTCTTACAGAAAGTGGAGCCTCTTCCAGCTTTTCATCTATTTTGTCTGGTCCTCTCTCTGCCTGGGTGGAGGGGTTCATCTTTGATCAAAATTTTTCAGTTCCCTCTGAGCAAGATTTCTCTTTGGTTTTTGTCAGCTAATGTCTTCCCTTCTTAACTTTCCATAATTCTTATGAATTTTGTCATATTAAAACACCTATGAGACCAGGTGCAGTGGCTCATGTCTGTAATCCTAACACTCTGGAAGGCTTAGGTGGGCGGATAGCTTGAGCTCAGGTGTTTGAGACCACCTTGAGCAAGAGTGAGACTTCATCACTACTAAAAATGGGGAAAAAATAGCTGAGCATGGTGGCACCTGTAGTCCCAGCTAATCAGGAGGCTGAGGCAGGAGGATCACTGGAGTCCAGGTGTTTGAGGTTGCAGTGAGCTATGATGACGCCACTGCACTCTAGCTGAGGTGACAGAGCCAAACTCTGACTCACTCCACACTCCTGAGTCCACACGTTACAGGATCCCAGATGATGCCTGTGCATGTGAATGTGTGCGGAGCTCTGATCTGACACAGGCAGGAAGGTGCTGGAGGGTTTGGTGATGGATGTTCCTCAGGCCTCAGTCTGCTCTGCTACCTGCCAGTGTGCCCAACAAACTGCCCTCCTGTGTCCCATTCTGTGAGTGATGCACCAGGCATGGTGCACTCGGGGCTTTTGAATATAGCGGGCATCTCCCCCTGAGCTCACAAATTCACAGAGACGACTGCAAGTGTTTTAGTAATAACAGATTATCTTCCCCTCTTCACATGTTATACCAGTGAACAAGTGGAATTATATAAAAGCTATAATTTTGCATTAGTGCTTATAATCTTGATAATATTAAGCAGTGCTTGTGTATTTATGTATTTTTAAGAAACAGGAGTTCTTTATATTAACCTTACATGGCAATCACAGTTTTAAAAGTTGGAAATATGAGTACAAATATTATTTCATTATTTGTGTTCATGTTTCTAACTTTGAAAACTGTGATTGCGGACAATGGAGGGCAAAGGTGAAGGAAATGCATTCAAATGAGGAATATTGTTACGCTGATTGTTTGGTGCATTGACTTCCCAGGACTGCTGTCACAGCGCACCACAGCCTGGGGGTCTAACCCAACAGGAATGGGTGGTCCCACAGCTCTGCAGGCTGCTCCTCCAAAATCACAGGGACAGCCATGTTCACCTTCACAGCTCTAGGGGAAGCTTCCTTCCTGTCCCTGGCTGCTGGTGGTTCACCTCCAATCTTTCCTGTCCCTTGGCTTGCAGCTGTGTAACTTCAGTGTCTGCCCCCATCTTCACATGGCGTCATCTCTGTGTCCCTTGTCCTTATTCTTATAAGCACACCAAGCACATTGGGTTGGGAGAGCACCCTAATCCAATATGATCTCTTTTTAACTAGTAATAATTACTTCTACAATGGCATCATTTCTCAAAATTAGACACCATTCCACAGTACTGGGAGTTAGGACTTCAGTGTACCTTCTTGGGTTGAAATATTATTGAGATTACATTAGAGAAGAATCCTTTTCTAAATTAATTATAATTTTTTATTTTTAAAATTATGCAATGCACTTGTACTGCATGAAAATAAATAAAGCCTAATAATATGAACTTTTTTTAATATTGAAAAGGATGATTTCTTCCCTTCACCATTAGTTTGCAATAAGAACGTCATTGGAGATGTGTTTGACCTTAGTCTTTACATCTGATCCAACTGTTACTGTTCTTTTGTGAATGCAGAATAATTAAATTCTACTTTCTGTCAATAAATTTATTCCAAATCAACCACAAATAACCTCTACTATAAGGCTTAAATGTGCATATGAATCATTTTATCACTTCCATTCACCTTTCTAAGTAGAGTCAACATTTAGGCTGCCCTGGGGGCTCAGGTTTCTGGTCACGTGATCTTGATATCACATGATCATATTTGTACCAGGCTCAGTCAAAAGCAGGTTATGTCTTGGTTTCTTATCTCTGCCTCTCACTGTGCTGAGCTCCACTGTAGTGTGGCATGCAGTGTCCTCAGCCCTGTCCTTGGGCTGGGCCCCCAAGAGATTCAGGGTGGCTTTGCCTCCAGCGAGGGAGACTGGAGGCGGGTGGGTGTCCAGGAGTCTTTGCTGTTTGTATCATAAATCGATGTCCTGGGGACTTCACCATGCTTCTGCTGGACCCAGCATGGATAGTGGCTGTTTGTGGAGCCACAGGTGACAATGACTGTCCCTTGGGGGGATATTGTCAGTGAGGACTCCTGAGTCACCAAAACCTGAGGGATGGTGTATGAGAGAAAAATAGACCCATGTTAGGAATGAGGAACAAAAGCAGAGAAATCCCTGCAGAGGCTGGTTTCATGGAGATGAAACTGGGCAGGGGGCAGGGAGGAAGAGGAGGAAGAGGAGGAGAAGAGTCCAGGCCATAGTGTGGACTTTCCAAAGATCCCCAGGACCCACAGCTGCTGCTGGACTTGGAATGTTCTTTTATCTCCTCCTCAGCTCCCTGGTAGTAGGGCCTGTGTGTGAGCGGTGTCTTCTGAGAACACGAGCCCTTTACCAACACCACCTGCACCACCGATTCTGAACGCTCAGCCCAGAGGGCAGCTCCTCAGTCCGGGAGGCTGGGCTGGCGTGAGCTCTCAGTTTTCCCCTTGGGAGGAAGCACCTGCTGTCACCACTAACTCAGGCTGCTGAGCAGGGGCCCAGGGACCACGCATGAGAACCATGGGGGATTATCAGGCCTTGCTGAGCTCTGAGAAGATCCACAGCTCCCCCTGCTGGACTGTGATAACCATTGCCTGTACTTTCTTTTCTAATTGTGTTGAACATCTTCCCTAAGGACGGATTTTTTCTTGTTACTTGTTCCCAGGTTCATTCAGATAGGTCAGAGAGGGTTTTCTTTGTCTTTTTTTTTCCTAATTTATTTTTACTTTTTAGTTGTATAATTTCCATTGGTTTGATTTAATATCTTCTACTTTTTTTCTGAGATTTGCTTCTTTTCCAAATGTTTCAAGAATATCCAAAATTGCTCATCAAATGATTCCATGATGCTGATTTCAATATCTCTGTCATATAATTTCAACACTAACTTGTCTCAATGTTGGTGTCTGTGGATTGTCTTTTCTTTTTCAGGTTGTGATTTTTCTGGTTCTTGACAAATTCCTTATTGTATCACTGGCACTTTGTCTACAGTTTATACTTGTTTTATTTAAATGTTTATACATTTATTATTTCAAAACATTTGAGGTAAAAGTGGTGTTTTATGACGTGGATATGTTGTACACTAGTGAAATATGAGGTTCAGGTGTACCCATCACCTGAATTGTGTACATCATACCTAGTAGGTAACTTATTATCCTGAACCTCATCCCACTCTCCACCCTTCTGAGTGTCCAGTGACCCTTGTGTCACTGTGTATGACCATGTGTACCCATAGATTAGCTCTCACTTATAAGTGAGAACATGTGGCATTTGTTTTTGTTTCTGAGTCACCACTTAGAATAATGGCCTCCAATTCTATCCAAGTTGCTGCAAATGGCATTATTTCATTCTTCTTTATGGCTGAGTAGTATTCCATGGAGAGTGTGTGTTTGTGTGTGTGAAACATTTTGTTTATTTAGCCCTGAGTTGATGGGCATTTAAGTTGACTCAGTACCTTTGTGTTTGTGAACTGTGCTGCAATATACATACAAAGGCAGGTATCTTTTTGATATAATTTTTTTCCTTTGTGTAGATGCCCAATAACAAATCATATGCTTTTTGGTTTTGGTTCTGTTTATATGGTGAATCACACTTACTGCCTCACATACGTTGACACATACGTTGAACCGACCTTGCATCTCTGTGCTGGAACCTAGTTATCATGGTGAAGCATTATTTTTTTATGTGCTATTGGATTCTGTTGTCTGGCATTTTGTTGAGTATTTTGCATCTGCATTTCTAAGGGATGTGGGTCTGTACTGGTGCTGTGCTCACCTGCAGTGCTGAGAGTGGACCCGCTTACCTCGTGCCCCAGCTCAGGGCAATGCTGTCAGTATCCCCTCTTCGTCTGCACTGTGAGACAGCTGGCATGTCATTTGTTTATCAAGTTTAAGGGTTTCTCCCTCTATTTATCCAAATCTGAACAATTTTTTGGTCATAAATGGACTTTGAATTTTATCAAATGCTTTTTCTGTATTGATTGATGAAGTCACGTGGTTGTTCTTTGGCCTATGGATATGGTGGATTGTATTGGGTGACCTTTGCATAGTGAACCAACTTGTAATGACCTCTGTTTGGCATGGTGTGCCCTTCTTGACATCTGTTACTTAAGTACATTTGGTAATCTTTTCTGAATAATTGATGTGTTTCTAAGTGACATCTGCTTTGTTCGTTTGTTTTTTTTACTACCAGGAGAATGTTGGTACCAACAGTAGATTGCTCAATTTGGGAAGAATTGTTATTCTAACCACATTCAGTGTGTGAATCACAAACTGAAAATATCTATTTATTTATTTAATTTTTCTTCATTTCTCTTTCAATAATTTGCACTTCTCAGTGTATAAGACTTTTAATATTCTCAAATTTATCTTTAATATTTCACATTCATACTAGTATAAATATTGATTTTACTTAATAATGTTTGCTGGTTCATTACTAGTGCATAGAACAAAAATTATTTCTGCGTGCAGATATTGTGTCACAAAACCCAGATCGAAGCATTTGAACCAGTAGCATCCCTCAGTCCCTCCTAGACCCTGAGCAGGGCATGGGTGGAACCAATGTATTTTTGTCTCTTCCAATGTCTCCACTGAGATCTTTTTTAACTCTAATGAAGCTTTTTTTTTTTTCCTATGAAAACCTGAGTAGGAGAAGAATGTATTACCTGTCTAAAAGTTGAATGATTATGACACTTTAAGATCTACAGTTCACAGAAAATGGCATGTTGGTTGAAGATGTGAAAACAGAAGTCACTCCCTGAGCTAGACTTGCTCAGAGTCACCAGGAGGGGTGACTGCACCAGGCCAGGAGAGTGGAAAGGAGGATTTTTTCTCACTTCCCTTTGGGTCTGAAGCACTGTGTAAGCATTAGCGCTGTTGTGCCATATCAAACAGTAATAGTCAGCCTCGTCCTCAGGCTGCAGCCCAGAGATGTGCAGAATCCCTGCATTGGCTGAGGCATCTTTGGAGCCAGAGAAGCGGCTGGGGACCCCGGAGCCCTGGTGCTTCTCTGAGTCTGTGTGGTAGTACAGCAGGTACCGGGGAGGATTCCCTGGTTTCTGCTGGTACCAGTATATACCATAACTGCCAACACTGATGTCACTGCTCAGGGTGCAGGTGAGTCTGGCTGATGCTCCAGGAGATGCAGAGAGGGAGGGCGGCTGAGTCAGCACAGGCTGGGACAGGGAACCTGCAAAGAGAGACACTCGTGGGTGCTGGGGCAGAATTCAGGGTAAAGTTCTTCATGGGTCTTAGACAAACGGGCTGACACAGGATGGAAACTGAGACTCAGTTTACAAGGCCTGTCCCCACCTGTGCAGTGAGAGAGGAGCACGAGGAGGAGAGGAGCCCAGGCCATGGTGGACACAGCCCCTGGTCCCCACAGTGGGGCTGGGCTGCCCCAGGCCTCCTTTTGTGCCCACCCTCTGCAGAGGAGGGGCTGCTCATGCAAATGTGTTTCCATCCAGGGACCGCCCAGCCCCTCCCTGAGCCCTGGGCTGGAGCTCAGCTCTCCCTGCACACTGAGGAGTGGGGGGGTTGCTTTGCCCCTTGGGGGAGCCCTGGGAGGAAGCACCTGCTGAGACCACACAAAGGGCCCTGCTCAGGGGACTGTGCCAGGCCAGAGAGGACACAGCTGCTGAGTCCCCATCAGTGAGCACAGGGCCCAGCCCCAAAGCCCAGGCTCATGGTAGTGAGTGACTGGTCCTCACTGAGCAGCTGTGTAGGGACCACAGGGCAGTCCCCCAGTACCCACTGCTGGTCACAGGCACACACCTCCCCATGGCCCAGAGACCTGAGATCCCAGCTGGTCTCTGCAGCTCCCAGTCATTGTCTCTGGTCACACACCGGAGGGCTGACTACCTGGGGGAGTGACCCCAACACACTGTGAGTGATCACTGGGGTTTCTCACTCCCAGAAGGAGCCCTGGACTATGAGAGGTGCAATCATGTGCATATATAGCTTTTTTAAGTATCAGCCCTCCAACATTTTCTACATTCTAGAAAAACCTAAATGTCCCTCATGTATCATCGTTTTAGGCACCTCAGATGCTGGAACATTGAGCTGATGTGAACGGCAGGGACAGGCTGTGCAGGGGACTGGGATGGAAGGACAAGTTCCGGGAATTGGCTCAGTGATGTGGTTAACATTCAGCACCTCAGAAAAGATTTCAAAACTCAGAAAATGAGGATACTGACTAGACATGATTTGTGAAAAATTAGTAATTGGGTAGAAATGACATTTGCTTGTTCATAGTCTAGCATATTTCTTAAGTTTTTGAAATAAGTTTTTTCTTCCTAAATTTGTGCTTTTCTGATTGTCTGTGTCTTATATTTCTGGTTAGTATTTTGTTTTAGGGAGAATGCAATGTGTTTGTATTTCAAACATAATTTTCCTTATTTTTATTTTCTTACTCATTTTTTTATAGTTTACTAGGAAGGTCAGTATAACATTTTAATGTTTCTGCAGAAATGGTGATACCTGGACACATGAACGCAGACAGCATCCCTTCCTCACTGCATCCCAGATGCAAATCTGCTTAACTGTGCAAATGGTCCCAGACTCCCAGCCTCGGAGGCTCTTTTGCTAAATAACTATGTCCAGGATCCTCTGATTCCCTCAGGCCTCTCTCTTCAAGGTACCCAGAGAGATTCTTCCATTGAGGTCTGGCAGGTCTCCCTGGGATTAAACTCCATCCTACCCATCGATGTAGTCCACCTCTACACTTACTTAAGTCTCATTTTATTCCATCTAAAGGGATTTTTATTTTTTCATAGAACACTGTTTTGCATTCTCTGTCATGAGGGTGTCTAGATGCTGATGGGCTGTTTGGCCACTGATGCTGGCACCGTGTGAGCACAGAGAGAAGTGACTGCAGTCACGTCCCCATCCAAGTCCTGGTTCCCAGTGGAACATCCCCTGCTGAGGCATCAGGGGACACTCACTGAAACTGCTGTGTGTCCCCCGTGGTGAGTGACAGAGTGGCATGCTCAGGAGCAGGCTCTAGAACAGGCCTGGAGCCCTGAAGCTGCAGAGCCCAGCGTAGGCGGAGTCTGCAAGATGCTTTATCTCCTGGGCCTGGGATGGAGGTTTCACCTCACTCTGCCCATTCCACTGTCTGTAGCAGGAGCTCTGCTCTTGAACACACATGTTCTGCTTCACGGAGGGGAGCAGGCTGAGTGTGGGATTCAACACGGCTTTAGTCTAAAGTGTCCTGAAGTTAGTGAGACATGAAGGGCCTGAGACCTTCATTGCTCCTGTGTGACTGGAAGCAGGATGACGTTTGCATAGATCCCCAACACCACCAGCCACTAGGGAAATGCAGTCAAGTCTAGAGAGATAGACCAGTGCAGACCCACTGGGGTGGCTATAAACAAAATGACAGGTAATGACAAACGTTGATAAGAATGTGGAGAAATTAGAACTCTTATATATTATTCATGGAAATGTAAAGTGGTGCAACCCCTTTGGAAAGCACTCAGACATTTTCTCAAACACAGTAATTACATCACTATGAATGTGCCCTCCTACCAAATCCAACAACAATACATAATTCCACAGGGAAATTGGAAACGTGTGTACCAATGATTACAGCAGCGTTACTCATAAAATCAAAAGTCTTAAGCAAACTAAATGTCCAACAACTCTTCAATAGTTTAACAACCTGTAGTACATATATACAGTAGAGTATCTTTTGTCAATAAAAATGAATGAAGTACTAAATTATATGTTGATCTATTTCATGTATGAAAATTAACCTAATAAACATTTGCATGCATTAATATCCGAAGGTATATAGAAAACAAAAATTGGATTTACAAGCCAAAGTTATGTAAAACTAGTTATTAGACTAGTAATTGCTTATTTGTAGAGTGATAAAAATATTCTAAATTCATGTTACAGTGATGGATGCACAGCTCAATACATACTAAAGAAAATTTGAAGTGTATATTTTAAATGGGAGCAATTTATGATATACACATTATAATATATCTTAATAAAGATGATTCAAAAAACAACTTGAAAGCGGGCAAGGTCACTGGCTTTGGAAGGTCACTGACCATTTAAAGCAGGTCTGTGCTCTGAGAGTTGGATCTTCAGATGTGAATGCCCAGGGGTTGGCCACAGTCAATCTTTCCCCTGGCGTTTGTCACAGGGAGTGATTACAGTGATCACAAGAAAGCAGGGGCAGGTTTTTGTCTCAGTTCCCCCTGTGTCTGCAGCACTGTGGGACCCACTCAGGCTGTCATCTCAGGATGAACAGTAATAATCAGCCTCGTCCTCAGCCTGGAGCCCCGTGATGGTCAGGGAGGCCGAGTTGCCAGACTTGGAGCCAGAGAATCGGGCAGGGACCCCCGAGGCTCTATCGCTATCACCATAGATGAGGAGTTTGGGGGCCGTTCCTGGGAGCTGCTGGTACCAGCTCACGTAATTACCCCCGATGTTGCTGCTGCTGCCCGTGCAGGAGATGGTGACCGTCTGCCCCGGGGCTCCAGACACCGAGGGCGGCTGAGTCAGCACAGACTGGGCCCAGGACCCTGGAAGGGGGAGAGACACAGGCAGGGTGATTCTGGGTCTGGAGACAAGAGGACACAGCAGGGCCCCAGGGTCTTCCCAGGGCCCTTCCGGTGGGCTGAGTCAGGTCACCTGTGCAGTGAGCCAGGAGGGTGAGGAGGAGAGGGGCCCAGGCCATGGTGGAGACTGTCCCGAGTGCTGCCTTCTGTGCCCGCAGCTGAAGCAGCCTCCCCACGTCTGTCCTTCCCTCTTCATACCCTGAGAGGGGAGGCTCCCTCCATGCAAATGAGCCCCAGCTTGCTGCCCCCACCGTGGGCCCTGGTCAGGCCCCTGTGCCTGAGGGTGTCAGGGGTGGGTGGGGGCAGGGCTGTGTGGCCCCAGGGGGTGGGGAGGTCACAGCTGTGCCCTGAGCAGAGGGCATCAGGCAGGGCAGGTGGCTTGTCCGAGCTCTGATCACCCCACAGCTCTCAGGAGCAGGCCCCGAGGGTCCTCTGCTGTCCAGGCCCAGACACACCATCCTGTGACATGGTGACCAGAGTGTCCCACGGCCAGCCCTGTCTCCCCACTGCCCTGACCACTGCCCAAGTCTCATATGACCCTGATCTGTGAGCGCCATTAGGAATGACGCTTCAATACACGAGGCTAGGAGAAAATAGGGTTTATACTGCATGAGGAGCGCTGTCAATCTTCTTAAAACTGACAACATTCTAACAATTTCTCACCAAAAAGAATATTTTGGCAGTGTATATTATTTTGACATAAAAAGAAAAAAGCTCAGCAGAAAAGATAATTCCAATTGCTAAAGCCACAAAAAATAAGCAAAAGTTTGTGGCTGAGTAGAAAACTTGTGGAAGTATTACATGTGCACCAGCCTGGCGAGTGTGTGTGTGTGTGAGTGTGTGTGTGTGAGTGTGCGCGTGTGCAGGGTGATGTGCTGTTATTTGTCCCACATTGTCCACTTTGATTTTCCCCGGGTCAAACCGGGTCCCTAGCTCTTGAGTCCCTCACTCCCTCATGTTCACTTTATTCTCACGTGGTGGGAAAACCTTCCCCAGTGACGGATTCTCAGATGTTACCGGCTCTTGAGTCGCTCCTGAAATTTCTTTTGAAAATTCCATCGATTGTATTCCTCAGTTCTTTAATTTGTGTTTGTTTTGAGTTTATGTATCTTAATTTTCTTTTCTTTTTTTTTTTTTTTGAGACAGAGTCTCACTCTGTTGCCCAGGCTAGAGTGAGTGCCGTGGCGTCAGCCTAGCTCACAGCAACCTCAAACTCCTGAGCTCAAGCGATCCTCCTGTCTCAGCCTCCCGAGTAGCTGGGACTACAGGCATGCGCCACCATGCCCGGCTAATTTTTTCTATATATATTTTTAGCTGTCCATATGATTTCTTTCTATTTTTAGTAGAGGTGGGGTCTCGCTCTTGCTCAGGCTGGTCTCGAACTCCTGAGCTCAAACGATCCGCCCACCTCGGCCTCCCAGAGTGCTAGGATTACAGGCGTGAGCCACCGCGCCCGGCCTGTATCTTAATTTTCTTACATTTTCTTCTCTCTGTTTGTTTAAAGAGTGGTCGTAGTTACTCATGGAAGGGATTTTATGGTCGTTGCTTTACAAACCTCTGTGACATCATTTCAGCGTCTGAGCTGCTAATATCGCAGTGTTCACGTGTGTTGATTTCATCTGTCATTTAGGTTGTCATTTTTCTGGTTCCTGATAAGACAAGTGACACCCAGACACTGCGGTGTTCTATTAGGAGACTCTGGCTCCTATTTAACCCTCTGTTGTCAGGGGACCTTCCTGCCCAGGCGAAGCACAAGGGCCCGGGGTCTCGGCTCAGCTCCCCACTGCCCAGCAGAGCGGGGCCCTGACTGTCGCCGGCCCAGGGCTGCTCACACCTTCCTGGGGAGAGGGGAGCAGTGACTTGCACAGAGGAGTCCCCTTCAAGAGGGGCTGGGAGATTAGCTGCCCACTGGAGTCTGCTCTGCCTCACAGACATCAGGCAGGGGAGGGGACAGCTGGAGCGCCGGTGACCCTGATCCCTCCCTCTGTCCAGGGTTCTCATCACCAGGGGGGAGTCAAAACTCCCCTCCTCACTGGCTGTCGAGATCCTCCAAGTCAGAGGTCAGGGTGGGGTCCTGGGGTGCTGACTGGCTGTGCCTGGTCCCACGTCATTCATCTCATGGCTGGGAATGCGGGTTCAAGTTCGCGTCTGCACTGGGCCCTGCCAATCTCACACGGGGCATTGGAGATAACCAGCTCACGCCAGCACTGCCTTGCCCGGCCTTGTTGATGCTGGTTGGGGGTGAAGATTTGGCTGGTCACTGAACCCCACCGACTCTACCCAAATGGGCGATCAGAGCACGGCCAGCTCCTGCTGGGCAGGGAGTTGTTGACAAACGTGTTTCTGAGTCACCACAGCCTGGGGGCTGCTGGTACCAGAATAAAATCACATAAAATCAATAGAGGCCCACAGCCAGCATCGCTGCTGCTTCTAGGGAAGAAAATGGGGGCCGCCTGCCCCACACACTGGGTGCTGCCGACGATCACATCAGCACAGACTGGGTCCAGGACCCTGAACTTCGGGGCAGACAGAGTGAGGGGGTGAGTCAGTGGACAGAGACACACTCAGGATCCCTGGTCCTTCATCCCCAGCCTGACACCTGGCCCAAGCCCATCTAATCCCCACTGGCTGTCCAGGGGTAGAGAGAGACACTTCATGCATCCAGTCACCCCCTGGGCTGTCACAGCTCCACCCTGAGCTCTGTCCCTGACCCCTGCCTGGAAAGCTGACCCTGGGAGGGGTGGGTCTGGGCAGGGCTGTTCTGTGGCTCCCCAGGGACCAGTGAGGACACAGCTGCTGGCCCAGTGAGCAGGGGACAGAGGGCTCCAGACCAGGGCCAGGTGGGCCTCCCAGCTGGGACCCACAGCACAGGTCTCAGGGACAGGCCACAGCGCCCCCTGCTGCCCAGGGCCCAGACACACCCATGTGTCCTGTCTGCTCCACTGTGCACTTTTCCTCCCCCAAAAGGATGGAGCTGGGCAGTGTCCCTGCCCCAACACACCTCAGTCTCAGGTCTGCACAGGGCCTCCTCCCCCTGCCCTGGGTCCTGTGCGGTTTACAGGACAGTCCTGGGAGCTCAGCCTCCGTGAAGGGCTGCCTCAGGGCACACAGAGCAGGAAGCCCAGTGGGGACAGGGAGCACCTCCCTCCAGGGCACCAGGAGCTGCTGCCTCTTCCTCCTCCCAGGCAGAGCAGAGCCTGCTCCCCAGATGGCCAGGAGCTGTCCTTGGGCCCAGCCGCTCCCTCTGGGACCCCCTCTTCCTCTCAGCCTCTTGCTGACCTGCATTGCAGAATGAGAGGAGAAATATAATACTCAATATCTGCCAATCCCAGACATAAATTGCACAGTGGGGCAGACACTGAGTGTGACTTTGAGGGAGAGGAGGCCGCTGAGCCCTTTGGCGGGAGCCTCCTGGGTCCTGAGCCTTCTCCCTCCTCCCTGGGCACTGAGCGGTGATCAGCGCCTTGTACATGGGGACCAGCATCCTCTAGTCACGCTGTGGGCACAGGGAGCAAATGCTCCTGCCATCTCAGAGACAGCCTGAAGAGTGTGGGGACAGTGCTGGGATGGAGGCCCTGGGCTGTGCAGGGCCCTCAGGCAGCCCTGAGTCCTCACCTGGGCTGAGCCTCAGTGAGCAGAGGGAGGGAGGAGGGGAGGGGAGGAGTCCAGGCATGGGGAGCACCTCTGAGCTCTGCTCCCCAAGGCCCACTCCTCACCCACCCACACCCTGGGCGAACAAGGCCTGTTACCATCTGTGCTTCTCCACTGGGCTGTGCAAGCCCCACTCAGGGCTGGGTGTGACCTGCTCCTGGGAGCTGGTGCTGGGAGGGACATCATTGGGAAGGGTGTGACCTGCACACCTCAGAGGCTCTGGGTGGGACAGCAGGTGGGACAGGGAGCCATGGACAGAGCACACAGAACATGGATGTCATGTGATCTTCTCCAGGGACACTCAAAGACAGGCCCAGGCCCACTTCAGCTCCAGAGCCCAGGTCCTGGCAGGTCTCTTCTTTTTCATGGCTCTAGGCCCCATGTGTCCTCCCTCTTGGGGTCACAAAGGACAGTGTCTTCTTCATTGTGCACCCCTGTTACCAAAGGAGGCCCCACGCCTGTCCTCCAACCTCCTCCGCAGACCACCCCCTGCTCACTGCAGTTTGCTTTTCTACATAATCCTGGGGTCTCAGCCTCCCTGAGGATGTCTCTGCAGGAAACTCACACTGCAGACAGCTCAGCCCTGGACAGGACAGCTGGGCCTGGGCCGCCCAAGGCTGAGCTTCTACACCTGCCCTAGGCCAAGCCAGAGCCTGTCAGAATGCTGAGCATGCATGTCCTTAAGTGTCAGACTGCACTGTCACACCCAGTTCCTGAGATGCAGATGTGGAGAAGGAGATGTTGTCTTCAAAGACTATTGGAAGTGTGTTCTGATAATCGCAAACAGAAACTGTCCACCCATCAGGCAATGGCCACTCCCACCCCACAGCCCCTGGTCACCCATGGAGCATGGAGGGACTGGGGACCTGGATGAGGCAGAAGAGCCCAGGGTCCAGGAACACATCATGTTGAAGGAAGGAGCAGGGAGCAGAGAGCAGCTCCCCTGGTGGCTCGTGGGAGATGCTGCCTGACCAGGTGACAGCTTTCTGTGGGCTGTGATTTTGATCCCTCTAGTGCCCAAGGAACTGAGGTGCATTCCAGCGTCATCCCAACCAAAGACCCAGAGAGGGGAAAGAATAAGGCTCATGGGATTAAAGTCGGGAAGGGAGGCAGTGCTGGGTCCCAGAGCCAGGGGAGGTCTCCTCCGGCACCTGCGAATCCAGGGGCTCCCTGGGGACACCTCCTGAGGATACAGAGGACCCGGATTCCCTAAGGCTTCAGAGCTCAGGGAATGATCCCCAAAGCCCCAGCCGGGTGCACATGACATCTAGGGGGCCGGGCAGAGTGGCCCTGGGTCGGCCTTGTCACACAAGCTGCATTTCTATTCCCCATGATTCCCCACCCACGTGTGGGGGGCTCCTATAACCTCTGGAGACTGATGTTCTGTTCACACTGGGAAGGCAGTGAGAGGAGGTGTTATTCTCACTGACCCCACGGAGATGAGCCAGGTTAAGAGCATCAGACCTTCTGGGAGCACAAGCGAAAGCAGAAGCCACAAGCTGAGCACGTTTGGGTCAAAGGCAGGGACAGAGAAGGGCTGGATTTGAGAGTGGGGCACACAGGGCACATTTGTCACTAACTCACCCTTGGTGGGGGCTCTTGGTGGCATCGAGTTGTATTCATCTGTGACAACAATGATACCTGACCATCAGCCTTGAGCCCACACGTGTCAGGGAGGCCGTGTTGACAAAGGAGAATCAGGCTGGGACTCTAAACATCCATCACTCTGTCCTAGTCACCAACTCAGGCTTTCTTTCTGGGAACCCCTGGTTCCAGGCCCATAGTGACGCCCAACGTGTGCGCAGCTCCCTGTACAATAAAATGTGACCTTAAGACTTGGGCACATCACCGGCTCCACAGGTAGAATGACACGTGCACAGGTTGGGTGATTTCTGGTCCCTGATGTCCCACAGACCTTACATTACAGGCTGGACTGTTGAAAAACCTCAGTGGGGCAGCAGAGGAGGGGACACAAGTCAGTGCCAGTGGGCTCAGGGACACCCAGCCATGTGGTCCCCGTGTTCCTGGGTGGGATGAGCTGGTGGAAAGTCACATTCATGGGACCTACTTCCCCCGACTCCCCTGGAGCAGGCTCAGCATTTCCCAGCAGTGGTGGGCTCTGCCCCTCCCCCTCTCTCCTCCCACTGGGAGGTTTGCTGGTCTCAGGCCATAGCTGCCCCATTCCCACCCCCCTGTCCTGACACGGTGACTAAAGCTGCAGGCAGACAAGAGTGAGCCAGGCCAGCTCTGTGCCTGGCACTGGCCCTGACCTGTGTCCTCGGGCACCATTTCACATGGCTCCACCTAGTTCCTGGGATGTAGGGAGCCCAGGCAGCCCCTAGCACAGAGGACTGGGGAGGGAAGAGGTGGTGTCTGCTGTGACAACTGGAAGAGCACAGTCCCTGCTGTAGGACCGTCCACCTGCTCGGAGGGTCCCTGGGCACTGAGCAAGCTTTAAGCAGGAGAGGCTCATTGTCCACCTTCAGGAAAAACAAACAAACAACAACAAAAAAAAAAAAGACAGCAAGGGCGCTGGTTTTAGCACATTTGGATCAACAGGCACCAATTCAGTTTCATCAGTTTTTTTGTTATTGATGTTAGTTTTCCTGAGACTTGAGAAACACTGACTACAAAGATGAGAGTAGAAACATTTTAAAGTAGAGGTGCTTCCAAGTAGGGTTTGTGCACATGGAACACATTTTTAAATCTGAATATTGTCATAGAATAAGACCCTGAGCAGGCTGAGGTTTTTGTCCCACTTCCTCATCTGCCTGTGTCACTGTGATTTATACTATTGTCCCAGGTCTGACAGTAATAGTCAGCCTCGTCCTCAGACTGGATGTTGGAGATGGTTAAGTAGCGGTCAGCCCCGGAGCTGGAGCCCGAGAAGCGATCGGGGATCCCGTCGCCCTTGCTGTGGCTTCCACCACTCTTAACCTGCATCAGGTACCGAGGGGCCTTCCCCGGCTGCTGCTGATGCCACACAATGGTGTAGCTGCTGTGTCCACTGCTCAGGGTGCAGGTGAGCTTGACCGAGGCTCCCAGGGAGGCAGATGCAGAGGGCGACTGAGTCAGCACAGGCTGGGAGAGGGACCCTGAAAACACAGACACACGTTATGTCCTGGAGGAAGGACAAGAGGGAAGGACAGTGTGGCGTGGGTCTGGGAGGTGGTGTCAGTGAGGTGGGGGTCAGGATGCTGAGGACCGTCCTGACCTGTGCAGTGAAGGAGGAGGGTGAGGAGGAGGAGTGGGGCCCAGGCCATGGTGCAGACACCCCAGAGCTGTGCTGAGGCTGCCACGCTGCAGGTGTCTCTTATCCACCCTCCAGCCCCAGAGGAGGGAGGGGGCCCTGCATGCAAATGTGCTGCTCCTCCCCTGCCCCCCAAGCCCGCCCTGTGCCTGTGTGCAGCCCCAGTGGTGGGTGTCATTACTGGGAGGGGGGCCTGGGCTGGGCCTGGTGCAGGTCTCCCCAGGGGCCCAGAGAGGACCCCCCTGCTGGCACCAATGAGCTCTGAGCAGAGACCAAGTTCAAGTGTCTGGTTTCCCAGCTGAGCCCCACAGAGCCCTCAATGTTAGCCCACAGCGCCCCCTGCTGCCCAGGCCCAGGTGCAGTGTGTCTGTGACCAGATGCCAGGGGGTCCTGACAGAGGCTCCTGCCCCCACCAGGGTCTTGACCACTGCCCCCTCCCTGCACAAGGGCAGAGTGAGGCCCCTTCTCTGGGAAGCTCCCACCTTGTCTCAGTCCTTAGTTTTCTCTTCCTCCTCGGTGGGAACAGGACACACAACTCACCCCATTAGCAAGGGGGCCTCAGGGGAAGGGACGACTCATCTACAAACTGAGCCTGAAATACAAAGTCCTGAGCTGAGAACAAGGGCAGATCAACTAGGAAACCACTTCCCAGGCTGCTCCCAAAGACAGCTTCTCTCTCCCTCCTTGGTTCCTCAGGAGGTCATGCCCAGGGACAGAGTGGGAAGTGTCTGGGAGGGTAAGTGAGGACGCTGAGTCACTCACTGGATTCATCACAAATGAAAAGAGGCCCAGGAAGTGTAAGAAAAAGGTACCAATGTGGTTAAAAAAGGGAAGATGTGGACTTAGAGCTTCTTCAGACATAACAGGCTACGGAGCTCAAAGAAAGAAGAGAAGATGTGAATGACAACTTCTAAGGAAAGATATGAAAAAATATCCACAACTCCTCTGAGATAAAGACCTTGCTGATAAATGGAGAAGGTCACAGGGCAGAAGGGGGCTGTAGGAAAGGTAGGGAGACCAGAGATCTGAGAAGAGAAGTCAGGAATCAGAGACAGGAAGGGGAGGGTGAGGATGGTTCACACTGTAGAAGGGACTGGAGGAGAATCCGGTGGGGACATTGGGCAGGATCCAGACAGGGGGTCAGGTGGAAGGATATTTGGGGTGTGTTTGCTTTCATTCCTGTTTCATTTCTTACAGAAAGTGGAGCCTCTTCCAGCTTTTCAAGTATTTTGTCTGGTTTTCTCCCTGCCTGGGTGGAGGGGTGCCTCTTTGATCAAAATTTTTCAGTTACCTCTGAGCAAGATTTCTCCTTGGTGTTTGTCAGCTAATGCCTTCCCTTCTTAACTTTCCATCATTCTTATGAATTTTGTCATATTAAAACACATAGGAGACCAGGTGCAGTGGCTCATGTCTGTAATCCTAGCACTCTGGGAGGCTTAGGTGGGAGGATAGCTTGAGCTCAGGTGTTTGAGACCACCTTGAGCAAGAGTGAGACTTCATCTCTACTAAAAATGGGGAAAAAAATAGCTGGGCATGGTGGCACCTGTAGTCCCAGTTAATCAGGAGGCTGAGGCAGGAGGATCACTGGAGTCCAGGTGTTTGAGGTTGCAGTGAGCTATGATGACGCCACTGCACTCTAGCTGGGGTGACAGAGCCAAACTCTGAGTCACTCCACACTCCTGAGTCCACATGTTACAGGATCCCAGATGACCCCTGTGCACGTGAACGTCTGAGGAGCTCTGATCCGACACAGGCAGGAAGGTGCTGGAGGGTTTGGTGATGGATGTTCCTCAGGCCTCAGTCTGCTCTGCTTCCTGCCAGTGTGCCCAGCCAACTGCCCTCCTGTGTCCCATTCTGTGCATGATGCACCAGGCATGGTGCACTCGGGGCTTTTGAATATAGCGGGCATCTCCCCCTGAGCTCACAAATTCACAGAGACGACTGCAAGTGTTTTAGTAATAACAGATTATCTTCCCCTCTTCACATGTTATACCAGTGAACAAGTGGAATTATATAAAAGCTATAATTTTGCATTAGTGCTTATAATCTTTATAATATTAAGCAGTGCTTGTTATTTATGTATTTTTAAGAAACAGGAGTTCTTTATATTAACCTTACATGGCAATCACAGTTTTAAAAGTTGGAAATATGGGAACAAATTTTATTTCATTATTTGTGTTCATGTTTCTGACTTTGAAAACTGTGATTGCGGACAATGGAGGGCAAAGGTGAAGGAAATGCATTCAAATGAGGAATATTGTTACGCTGATTGTTTGGTGCATTGACTTCCCAGGACTGCTGTCACAGTGCACCACAGCCTGGGGGTCTAACCCAACAGGAATGTGTGGTCCCACAGCTCTGCAGGCTGCTCCTCCAAAATCACAGGGACAGCCATGTTCACCTTCACAGCTTTAGGGGAAGCTTCCTTCCTGTCCCTGGCTGCTGGTGGTTCACCTCCAATCTTTCCTGTCTCTTGGCTTGCAGCTGCATAAGTTCAGTGTCTGCCCCATCTTCACATGGCGTCATCTCTGTGTCCCTTGTCCTTATTCTTATAAGCACACCGAGCACATTGGGTTGGGAGAGCACCCTAATCCAATATGACCTCTTTTTAACTAGTAATAATTACTTCTACAATGGCATCATTTCTCAAAATTAGACACCATTCCACAGTACTGGGAGTTAGGACTTCAGTGTATCTTCTTGGGGTGAAATATTATTGAGATTACATTAGAGAAGAATCCTTTTCTAAATTAATTATAAGTTTTTATTTTTAAAATTATGCAATGCACTTGTACTGCATGAAAACAAATAAAGCCTAATAATATAAACTTTTTTTAATATTGAAAAGGATGATTTCTTCCCTTCACCATTAGTTTGCAATAAGAACGTCACTGAAGATGTGTTTGACCTTAGTCTTTACATCTGATTCAACTGTTACTGTTCTTTTGTGAATGCAGAATAATTAAATTCTACTTTCTGTCAATAAATTTATTCCAAATCAACCACAAATAACCTCTACTATAAGGCTTAAATGTGCATATGAATCATTTTATCACTTCCATTCACCTTTCTAAGTAGAGTCAACATTTAGGCTGCCCTGGGGGCTCAGGTTTCTGATCATGTGATCTTGATATCACATGATCATATTTGTACCAGGCTCAGTCAAAAGCAAGTTATGTCTTGGTTTCTTATCTCTGTCTCTCACTGTGCTGAGCTCCACTGTAGTGTGGCATGCAGCGTCCTCAGCCCTGTCAGGGCGACTTTGCCTCCAATGAGGGAGACTGGCGACAGGGTGGGTGTCCAGGAGTGTTTGCTGTTTGTATCATAAATCGATGTCCTGGGGACTTCGCCATGCTTCTGCTGGACCCAGTATGGATAGTGGCCATTTGTGGAGCCACAGGTGAGAATGACTGTCCCTTGGGGGGATACTGTCAGTGAGGACTCCTGAGTCACCAAAACCTGAGGGATGATGTATGAGAGAAAAATAGACCCATGTTAGGAATGAGGAACAAAAGCAGAGAAATCCCTGCAGAGGCTGGTTTCATGGAGATGAAACGGGGCAGGGGGCAGGGAGGAAGAGGAGGAGGAGGAGGAGAGGAGTCCAGGCCATGGTGTGGATGTCCCAAAGATCCCCAGGACCCACAGCTGCTGCTGGACTTGGAATGTTCTTTTATCTCCTCCTCAGCTCCCTGGTAGTAGGGCCTGCGTGTGAGCGGTGCCTTCTGAGAACACGAGCCCTTTACCAACACCACCTGCACCACCGATTCTGAACGCTCAGCCCAGAGGGCAGCTCCTCGGTCCGGGAGACTGGGCTGGTGTGAGCTCTGAGCTTGCCCCTTGGGAGGAAGCACCTGGGGTCACCACTAACTCAGGCTGCTGAGCAGGGGCCCAGGGACCATGCATGAGAACCATGGGGGATTATCAGGCCTTGCTGAGCTCTGAGAAGATCCACAGCTCCCCCTGCTGGGCTGTGATAACCATTGTCTGTACTTTCTCTAGTGTTGAACATCTTCCCTAAGGCCTGGATGTTTTCTTGTTACTTGTTCCTGGGTTCATCCAGGGAGGTCAGAGAGGGTTTTTTTTTTTTTTTCTAATTTATTTTTACTTTTTAGTTCTAAAATTTCCATTGGTTTGATTTAATATCTTCTACTTTTTTCTGAGATTTGCTTCTTTTTCATTTGTTTCAAGAATATCTGAAATTGCTCATCAAAATGATTCCATGATGCTGATTTCAGTATCTCTGTCGTATAATTTCAACACTAAGTTGTCTCAGTGTTAGTGTCTGTGGATTGTCTTTTCTTTTTCAGGTTGTGATTTTTCTGGTTCTTGACAAATTCGTTATCGTATCACTGACACTTTTGTTACAATTTATACTTGTTTCATTTAAAAGTTTATTCATTTATTATTTCAAAAGATTTGAGGTACAAGTGGTGTTTTATTACATGGATATATTGTATACTAGTGAAATATGAGGTTCAGGTGTACCCATCACCTGAATTATGTACATTATACCTAATAGGTAACTTTTTATCCTGAACCTCATCCCACTCTCCATTCTTCTGAGTGTCCAGTGACCCTTGTGTCACTGTGTATGACCATGTGTACCCACAGCTTAGCTCCCACGTATAAGTGAGAACATGTGGCATTTGTTTTTGTTTGTTCATTTCTGAGTCACCACTTAGAATAAGGGCCTCCAATTCTATCCAAGTTGTTGCAAATGCCATGATTTCATTCTTCTTTATGACTGAGTAGTATTCCATGGAGTGCGTGTGTGTGTGTGTGTGTGTGTGTGTGTGTCTGGGGCATTTTTTTTTCCCAGCCCTGGGTTGATGGGCACTTAAGTTGACTCAGTACCTTTGTGATTGTGAACTGTGCTGCAATAAACACACAAAGGCAGGTGTCATTTTGATATAATTTTTTTTCCTTTGGGTAGATGCCCAATAACGAAGTTGCTGGATCGAATGCATCTATTGACATTATAATACGCTTTTTGGTTTTGGTTCTGTTTATGTGATGAATCACACTTACTGCCTCACATACATTGAACCATCCTTGCATCTCTGTGCTGAAACCTACTTGATCATGGTGAATTACTATTTTTTTATGTGCTGTTGGATTCTGTTTGCTGGCATTTTGTTGAGTATTTTGCATCTGCATTTATCAGGGATGTGGGTCTGTACTGGAACTGTGCTCACCTGCAGTGCTGAGAGTGGACCTGCTTACCTCGTGCCCCAGCTCAGGGCAACGCTGTCAGTATCCCCTCTTCGTCTGCACTGTGAGACAGCTGGTATGTGGTTTGTTTATCAAGTTTAAGGGTGTCCCCCTCTATTTATCCAAATCTGAACATTTTTTGGTCATGGATGGATACTGAATTTTATCAAATGCTTTTTCTGTATTGATTGATGAAGTCATGTGGTTGTTCATTGGCCCATAAATATGGTGGATTGTATTGGCTGACGTTTGCATAGTGAACCAACTTATAATGACCTCCATTTGGCATGGTGTGCACTTCTTGTCATCTGTTACTTAAGTACATTTGGTAATCTTTTCTGAATAATTTATGTGTTTCTAAGTGACATCTGCTTTGTTCATTTGTTTGTTTTACTACCAGGAGAACGTTGATACCAGCAGAAGATTGCTCAATTTGGAAAGAATTGTTATCCTAACCACATTCAGTGTGTGAATCATAAACTGAAAATATCTATTTATTTATTTATTTTTTCTTCATTTCTCTTTCAATAATTTGCACTTCTCAGTGTATAAGACTTTTAATATTCTCAAATTTATCTTTAATATTTCACATTCATACTACATAAATATTGATTTTACTTAATAATGTTTGCTGGTTCATTACTAGTGCATAGAACACAAATTATTTCTGTGTGCGGATATTGTGTCACAAAACCCAGATTGAAGCATTTGAACCAGTAGCATCCCTCAGTCCCTCCTAGACCCTGAGCAGGGCATGGGTGGAACCAATGTATTTTTGTCTCTTCCAACATCTCCACTGAGATCTTTTTTAACTCTAATGAAGACTTTTTTTTTTTTTTTTTTTTTTTTGCCTATGAAAACCTGAGTAGGAGAAGAATGTATTACCTGTCTAAAAGTTGAATGATTATGACACTTTGAGATCTAACAGTTCATAGAAAATGGCATGTTGGTTGAAGATGTGACAACAGAAGTCACTCCCTGAGCTAGACTTGCTCAGAGCCACCAGGAGGGGTGACTGCACCAGGCCAGGAGAGGGGAAAGGAGGTTTTTGTCTCACTTCCCTTTGGGTCTGGAGCACTGTGTAAGCATTAGCGCTGTTGTGCCATATCAGACAGTAATAGTCAGCCTCGTCCTCAGGCTGCAGCCCAGAGATGTGCAGAATCCCTGCATTGGCCGAGGTGTCTTTGGAGCCAGAGAAGCGGCTGGGGACCCCGGAGCCCTGGTGCTTATCTGAGTCTGTGTAGTAGTTCAGTAGATAGCTGGGAGGGCTCCCTGACTTCTGCTGGAACCAGTATATCCTGTAACTACCAACACTGAAGCCACTGCTCAGGGTGCAGGTGAGTCTGGCTGATGCTCCAGGAGATGCAGAGAGGGAGGGCGGCTGGGTTAGCACAGGCTGGGACAGGGAACCTGCAAACACAGACACACAGGCATTGGAGCAGTTAAAAGTTAGGCTGCTTGAGGGCATGTGCCAGAGGGGCTGACACATGCTGGGGTTGTCCCAGGTCTCTGAGGACCAGCCTCACCTGTGCAGTGAGACAGGAGAACAAGAAGGAGAGGAGTCCAGGCCATGGTGGACACTGCCCTGCTGACACCCAGTCTGAGCTGTTACCAGGGGCGGCTTTATCTAAGTCAAGGGCCTGGAAGGGGAGGGGCTGGCCCCACACAGTCGTTTCTCTTCCTGGAGATCTCTGCCCCGCCCTGAGAAGCAGCTGCAGCCTGGGCTTGGTTCATTACACAGAGAGGACAAATGGGTGAGACTCAGAGTTGGCCACATGGGAGTAACCATGGAGGAAGCTGCAGCTGGAATCTTCCACAGACCTGTGAGCAGGAGGACACAGCTGCTGAGTCCCCATCAGTGAGCACAGGGCCCAGCCCCAAAGCCCAGGCTCCTGGTAGTGAGTGACTGGTCCTCAGTGAACAGCTGTGTAGGGACCATAGGGCAGTCCCCCAGCGCCCCCTGCTGGTCTCAGGCACACACCTCCCCATGGCCCAGAGACCTGAGAGCCCAGCTGGTCTAGCCGCTTCCCAGTCACTGTCTCCGGTCACACACCAGTGGGCTGACTCCCTGGGGGAGTGACCCCAACACACTGTGAGTGATTGCTGGGGTTTCTCACTCCCAGAAGGAGCCCTGGACTATGAGGGATGCAATCATGTGCATATATAGCTTTTTTAAGTATCAGCCCTCCAACATTTTCTACATTCTAGAAAAGCCTAAATGTCCCTCATGTACCATCATTTTAGGCACCTCAGATGCTGGAACATTGAGCTGATGTGAACGGCAGGGACAGGCTGTGCAGGGGACTGGGATGGAAGGACAACGTTCCGGGAATTGGCTCAGTGATGTGGTTAACATTCAGCACCTCAGAAAAGATTTCAAAACTCACAAAATGAGGATACTGACTAGCCATGATCTGTGAAAAATTAGTAACAGGGTAGAAATGACCTTTGCTTGTTCATACTCTATCACATTTCTTAAGTTTTTGAAGTGAGTTTTTTCCTCCTAAATTTGTACTTTTTGATTATCTGTGTCTTATAGTCCTGGTTAGTATTTTGTTTTAGAGAGAATGCAATGTGTTTGTATTCCAAACATAATTTTCCTTATTTTTATTTTCTTACTCATATTTTTTATAGTTTACTAAGAAGGTCAGTGTGACATTTTAATGTTTCTGCAGAAATGTTGATGCCTGGACACATGAATGGAAACATCATCCCTTCCTCTCTGTATCCCAGATGCAAATCTGCACACAAATGGTCCCAGACTCCCAGACTCGGAGGCTCTTTTGGTAAATAACTATGTCCAGGATCCTCTGATTCCGTCAGGCCTCTCTGCTCAAGGTACCCAGAGAGATCCTTCCATTCAGGTTTGGCAGGTCTCCCTGGGATTAAACTCCATCCTTCCCATCGATGTAGTCCACCTCTACCCTTACTTAAGTCTCATTTTATTCCATCTAAAGGGATTTTTCTTTTTTCATAGAACACTGTTTTGCATTCTCTGTCATGAGGGTGTCTAGATGCTGATGGGCTGTTTGGCCACTGATGCTGGCACCGTGTGAGCACAGAGAGAAGTGACTGCAGTCACGTCCGCACCCAAGTCCCGGTTCCCAATGGAACACCCCCTGCTGAGGCCTCAGGGGACACTCACTGGATCTGTTGTGTGTCCCCCGTGGTGAGTGACAGAGTGGCATGCTCAGGAGCAGGCTCTAGAACAGGCCTGGAGCCCTGAAGCTGCAGAGCCCAGCGTAGGTGGAGTCTGCAAGATGCTTTATCTTCTGGGCCTGGGATGGAGGTTTCACCCCACTCTGCCCATCCACTGTCTGTGGGAGGAGCTCTGCTCTTGGACACACATGTTCTGCTTCACGGAGGGGAGCAGGCTGAGTGTGGGACTCAACACGGCCTCAGTCCCAAGTGGCCTGAAGTCAGTGAGACATGAAAGGCCTGACACCTTCATTGCTCCTGTGTGACTGGAAGCAGGATGGCGTTTGCATAGATCCCCAACACCACCAGCCACTAGGGAAATGCAGTCAAGTCTAGAGAGATAGACCAGTGCAGACCCATTGGGGTGGCTATAAACAAAATGACAGGTAATGACAAATATTGATGAGAATGTGGAGAAATTGGAACTCTTATGTATTATTCATGGAAATGTAAACTGATGCAACCTCTTTGGAAAGCAATCAGACATTTCCTCAAAAACAGTAATGATATCACCCTGAACGTGCACTCCTACCAAATCCAACAAAAATACATAATTCCACAGGGAAATTTGAAACTTGTGTACCAATGATTACAGCAGTGTTACTCATAAAATCAAAAGTCTTAATCAAACTAAATGTCCAACAACTCATCAATGGTTTAACAACTTGTAGTACATAGATAGAGTAGAGTAGTTTTTGTCCATAAAAATGAATGAAGTACTAAATTATGTGTTCATATATTTCATATATGAAAATTAACCTAATAAACATTTGCATGCATTAATATCCTAAGGTACGTAGAAAATGAAAATTGGATCTACAAGCCAAAGTTATAGTAATACTAGCTATTAGACTAATAACTGTTTATTTGTAGGATGATGAAAATACTCTAAATTCATGTTACGGTAATGGTTGCACAACTCAATAAATACTAAAGAAAATTTGAAGTGTATATTCTAAATGGGAGAAATTTATGATACACACATTATAATATATCTTAATAAAGATGATTCAAAAAACAATATGAAAGCGGCCAAGGTCACTGGCTTTGGAAGGGCACTGACCATTTAAAGCAGGTCTGTGCTCCGAGAGGTAGATCTTCAGATGTGACTGCCCTAGGCTTGACCACAGTGGATCTTTTGCCTGGTGTTTGTCACAGGCAGTCATGACAGTGATCACAAGAAAGCAGGGGCAGGTTTTTGTCTCAGTTCCCCCTGTGTCTGCAGCACTGTGGAGCATCCAGGCTGCTGTCATAGGACTGACAGTAATAATCAGCCTCGTCCTCAGCCTGGAGCCCCGTGATGGTCAGGGAGGCCGAGCTGCCAGACGTGGAGCCAGAGAATCGGGCAGGGATCCCTGAGGGTCTGTTGCTAGTATCATAGATGAGGAGTTTTGGGGCCGTTCCTGGGAGCTGCTGGTACCAGTTTACAATATATCCACCCCCGATGTTGCTGCTGCTGCCTGTGCAGGAGACGGTGACCGTCTGCCCCAGGGCTCCAGACACCGAGGGCGGCTGAGTCAGCACAGACTGGGCCCAGGACCCTGGAAGGGGGAGAGACACAGACAGGGTGATTCTGGGTCTGGAGACAAGAGGACAGAGCAGGGGCCCATGGTGTTCTCAGGGCCCTTCCCCTGCCGAGTCAGGTCACCTGTGCAGTGAGCCAGGAGGGTGAGGAGGACAGGGGCCCAGGCCATGGTGGAGACTGTCCCGAGTGCTGCCTTCTGTGCCCGCAGCTGAAGCAGCCTCCCCAGGTCTGTCCTTCCCCTCTTCATACCCTGAGAGGGGAGGCTCCCTCCATGCAAATGAGCCCCACAGCTTTCTGCCCCCACCCTGGGCCCTGGTCAGGCCCCTGTGCCTGAGAGTGTCAGGGGTGGGTGGGGGCAGGGCTGTTTGGTCCCAGGGGGTGGGGAGGTCACAGCTGTGCCCTGAGCAGAGGGCACCAGGCAGGGCAGGTGGCTGGTCCCAGCTCTGATCACCCCCAGGCCCTGAGGAACAGGCCCTGAGCGCCCCCTGGTGTCCAATCCCAGACACACAATCCTGTGACATTGTTACTGGGCCCCCCAGAGCCAGCCCTGCCTCCCCACTGCTCTGTCCACTGCCCCTGCTTCAGGTCAGGCCAGGCAGCCACTCCTGTGTCCTCCCCAGTCCCTCAGTGCAGTCTTCATGCCCTACTGGGCTCCTCAGTGTGACCCTGTCCCCACTTCCCCAGCCTGTCCCTTGGTCAGGACTGAGGTGGGGTCTCTCTGCACAGTCCTCGTAGGTCGGGATCAAGTGGACAGCAGGGACCGGCCCCCATGGACTCACTTCCCCAGCCGTGGGGGCTCCGGTTCTTTCCTCATATGTGGTCCCTCCCTGGTGGCCAGAGCTGTCCTTCCTCATGATCTCGCAGTGCTGAGGACAAAGGAGCTCTTGTCCCTAGGACTGGGGAGGGGGTAGGGAGAAGCCCTCGGGGGTGTTCCTAGAATGTTATTCTGGGAAAATCTCTGTTCTGTGTCTAATCTCCACAGACTTGAAACAATAGTCACCTGGATGCTTGTCCAGGTGTCTCTCCCAGGAATCCTCCCTCCAAGCCCCCAAAGCAGGAGCGGGGCCACGGCAGCTGCCTGTGCAGCATTTTGCTAAGAGCAAAAATGATGACACGCTCATTATTTGAAGACGGGAAGAGCTAAGGGTTTAAATTGCTTGGACCAGTGTGTGGTCCCAGGTGAGCCTGATGTGTTTTAGTTCTTAGATCAGCCAGTCCGAGCAGGATGTTTCAAGAATAAAGGTAAATGGTTCATGTTCGGTAAATGAGTGCTCTGGGGGTGGTTTAAATCTGAGAGAAATTGTTAATCTCTCGTGAACGATGACATCTAGTGTGCAATATATTTAAAAACAATTAGCATAAAAAAGAAGGAAAAAAGATGCTCTGACCTATAAAACTAAAACATGAAATAAACTCCATGGCTGTAAGATTTCTGGCATTACAGGCCTTGCACTCTTAACAGATGTGTTTCTGGGAGGACTTGGGGTGTGGAGAGGAACAGCAGGACTGCTCGTGGATGTTTATAGTGGGGAGCGTGTCACTAGGCAGTGACAGTTCCCTAAAGTTTTAAATGTGCTATTTGATATGGAAAAGTGAGATCTACTGGAGCCATGTAAATGAAACCAGTCCGTGTATTTAACAAAATATACATGTACACCGCATTTTGGGTTTGCAACTCAAGTGTGTCATTATTGAATTTTTTTTCTTTTTCAGCTGTGGGTTTTTCAAACCATATTTTATATTCAGTTTTTAAAATATTTACTGTGTTGAAAAATACCAGGCAAAATCAAGTTCTTCGTTTTTATCAAGTGGAAACATCACTACTGTGCTCGCAGCCCCTGTCGTCTTGTCGTTGTGTCCTCTGCGATGGCGCAGCTCATGTTCACTGTGAATTTTGTTTCCCGTTTTCTCCCACTGAGTGGACAGGGATTCCCCCAGGCTGAGGTGTCTCAGACAGGACAAGGCTGCCCAAGTCCCCTCCCAGCCCAGGGCTGCTCCCTCTGTGGCGCCCCCTGATCCCTCAGGCTGAGGGCAGAGGGAGGAGCAGGGCCACAGCTGACCCCCCGGTCCAGCCCACCCTGGCTCCAGCACCTGTGGCCTCAGCACTTCCAGGGGAGCTGCTCTGGTTCACCAGGGCAAGGAGCTGCCTCACTGGCTGGGCCTGATCTGCTCAGGCTACTGGGGAGGAAGGCGGGGACAGGCCACATGTCACCAGGGTGAGTCATGGAGGGTGGGGAGATGGAAAGGGAGAGTGGAACCCACTTTAGGAGAGCCTGGGGGGAGATGGAAATGCCCAAAATCCACATGTCACGCTCCATACATTTCATGTACACAGGATCGTGATTATTTGTAATTTTTTGTCAGAGCAGAAGACAAATCCAAAGCTTACAGATTCCTGATCCTTTAGGACAGTTCATGTCCAACAACAGTAAATAATAGCTTCAAATTTCCTGTCCTGTGGTTCTGTATCTATCAGCTATCCATAACTACATATATGCACACTTAAACTTATAGAATGCATATGTAAATTATTTACCTTCTGACTCGTCTACTTAATAACATATGAACTGAGTAATTATTCTGACATATGGCAATGCTATATTTGCATGAGAGGCATATATTTAACTTTTTAACAATTATGCTCTGACCCATTGGAGGTTATTCACTAATATTCTCAAGAACATTCTTCCTTCCTGAACTGTGTACACTGTCGTGCCTGAGAAGTGAATTAATTGAAACAAGGGATTCATTTTCTTGGATCCTGGAGTGATTGCTAAAATGTCCTAGAACTCTGCCTTGCTGACTCCATCTTTCTATAGTGACTCCTCTCCCCTGTGACAATGGCTGTAGAGGAACCTTGGGGTCATTGGCCGATTGGTGGGAAATGAGCCATGGACAGGGGTGAGAACATGAGAGAGAGTTTAGAATTTTGGAAAAAGTGGATCTAGGTCTGAGAATATTACATGATGTTACTGGGTAGAGACAGTATATTCTAGAATCAGACTGTGAAGGAGATAAAAAGGTAGGGAGACCAGGAGTGATCAGTCACGGCCCTAATAGTGGCTTTTGTGTCCCGAAGAGGCAGAGCCACAGCTGACTCCATGCCACACTGACACTGACCCCAGATCCTTGTGACCAGGAGCCCATGAAGTAGGGACTCTCAGCAGTGACATAGAGGTGACCTGGGTATCAGTAGTCTCAGGATTGGAGCAGAAGGAGGCCCCACCTGGAGGGTGTGGACAGAGGGAGAGGTGTCTGTGCTGGCCCCTGAGTCTGGTCCTCACCTGAGGGAGGCCAGGTGGAGGACAGGTGTGAGGTGAGGGTGGGCAGTGACCACTAGTGTGGCTTCTTGAGCTTCTTTCCCTTCTGACTCCCTCTGGGCAGAGGAGGCCATCAGGAGGCTGTGTGTCTGCTCTCCACCCCTCCTGAGGCCACCTGAAATTCAGACCGATGGCTCCTGTGTGGGAGTGGGTGTGTCTGGGTCTGGTATTGACCTGCTGAAGGAGCAGCAGAAAGGTCAGGGAGCGTGAGCTGCAGCTTTGTGAGATCATAACAGCCTGGCCTGTGTCCCTGCCTAGGTCCCAGCATCTATGGGACAACACCCAACATGGACTAAGGGTGAATGTGGAAGGCACAGTGATGCACATGGTGAGAACCCCCCAGAGCTGTGTCCTGAGGACTCAGTGAGGCCTGGGTCCCCAAGTCCCTCTTACTCCTCCAGCAGTCCAGGGGTAAAGAGAGACCCTTGTTGGAAGCCAGCCAGCCCTGGGCTCTCCCAGCTCCACCCTGAGCCCTGTCCCTGACCCCTGCCTGGAAAGCTGACTGTGGGAGGGGTGGGTCTGGGCAGGGCTGTTCTGTGGTTTCCCAGGGACCAGTGAGGACACAGCTGCTGGCCCAGTGAGCAGGGGGCAGAGGGCTCCAGACCTGGGCCAGGTGGGGTTCCCAGCTGGGACCCACAGCACAGGCCTCAGGGACAGCACGGGGCAGTCCCCTGCTGCCCAGAACCCAGACTCATCCATGTGTCCTGTCTGCTCCACTGTGCACTTTGTCCTCCCTGAAAGGATGGAGCTGGGCAGTGTCCCTGCCCCAACACACCTTAGTTTCAGGGCTCCACACAGTCCTGGGGGGTCCTGACAGTTGCAGTCACTTCCCATCACAGCTCAGTGAACACCCTGATGCTCAGGACCCCCCCAACCTTCTGAGGGTTCCCAGCTGGCAGGGCCAGACACACTAACCCTCTGACATTGCTCCACGGCAACGGCTGCTGGACCCACATCCCTTGACATCCTCAGGACACACACCTGCTGAGCTCCCTGTGGATGCACAGGTGTCCTTGGTTGTGCTGCTCAGCCCACCAGACGCAGGTGCTCAGGGAGGAGCAGGGGACACCAGTGGGGCTGTGATTAGACACTCCAGGGCTGTGTGATGGTCACACCAGTGAGCACATTGTTCTTATTAATATTTAATTTTTTTATAAAATAAGTAAAAGGTTTATTGGTTTTTTTTATGGTGTTAAAATATATATAACATAAAATTTATCATTCTTTTTTTGTTTTGGGTAGTTTTTTTTTTTTTAGACAGAGCCCCACTCTGTTGCCTCTGTAGAGTGTAGTGTCATCATCAGAGCTCACTGCAACCTCAACCTTCTGGGCTTAAGCAATCCTCCTGCCTCAGCCTTAGTAGCTGGGACTATAGGCATGGGCCACTGCACCCAGCTAATATTTTTTTCTTTTCTATTTTTAGTAGAGATGGGGTCTCTCTCTTGTTCAGTCCGATCTCCAATTCCTGAGCACAAGCGATCCTCCTATCTTGGCCTCCCACAGTTCTAGGATTACAGGTGTGAGCCACAGTGCCCAGCCCATCTTACAAATTTTTAAGTGTAAAATTCAGCGGCAAAAAGTACATTCATAGTGTTACTTACAACTATCCATTTCCAGAATGCTTTCTTGATCCCAAATAGAAATTCTATACCTATTAAGCAATAAATTCCCATTTCCCTCTCTCCCTAGCCTCTCATAAGTTCTATAACACTTTCTATCTATATAAACTTGCCTCTTCTAAGTACCTCCTATAAATGGAATAATATAATATTTGTCCTTCTGTGTTATACTTAATTGTAAAAGACAAAAGGTAACTTACAGACCCAATTGCCCCTAGTAGATTTCTGCATTGTACTAAGCACTTGGCAAACTATCGCCTTCGTTCAGAGAAGTGTCTTCACATAATTTTTAAAGTGGTTCCCTGTTTCCCATTCTCAATGCCACCCCTCTCACCTCAACTATGATGGACATTGAGGATAATTCCTTTCCTTTCTGCCTCTATGAATTTACCCATTATGGATATTTCTTATAAATACAGCCACGCAATATCTGGCTGTTTTTGTTTGGTTCCCTCACTGAGCATTTCTCAAGGGGCACCTACGAGCAGCGTGTGTCAGAACGTCACACCTGCTCACGGCTGAGTCACACAACCCCGCATGGGTGATGATCTGGGACGTCTCCATGCACACGGTACAGCAACATGAGCAATTGCCTGCTCTCCTAGCCCCGGCTGCACACTGCATCACAGACTCTGCCTGGGGCTTCTGCAGCGTTAGGTAACACAGGGGCTGACCTCACGGTGCTTAGAACACCATTCAGACACGAGACAATCACGTATGCTCTGTGCTGTTATTTTCATTATCAGAGGGTAACCAGAACTACAGATATAAAAATATCTAGCCTTGTGTGCAGCTGAATGGCATAGACGTGATTCAGAGTCACGGGCTAAAGGCTGAGGACATGCCCTGCAACTGAGTGGCCTCACCCACAGCTGACGTTGCCTCCATGCAGGGGACATTGGTTTGTTAGTGTCTGAAGACATTTTTCTTCTCATCAGTGAGGGGAACGTGTGAACAGAAGCTAATGAGTAGAGGCCAGAGATGCTACTAAACATATTACAATGAACAACACGCCTCCGACCACAAAATGCTAATGGTGTTGTGGTTCAGAAACTGTTTTAAATACATCTACTTGACAGGTTGATTGTGAATTTATTATATGATCAGACATCAAGATATGGAAATACAAACTGGTATCTAGAAAAGAAAATAGAGGGAGCTGTGAGCACACACACGCAACTCAGGCATCCAGGAGGGCCAGGGAAGAGCTGCACACCCTGGTGGGGACAGGCTGAGGGCAGAGCCAGGGCGAGGATGCTCTGGGGGGTTCTTGTCTCACTTCCCCATGGTCTGGAGCACTGTGTGACTGTCGCTGCCATCATAAGACTGGCAGTAGTAGTCGGCCTCATCCTCAGACTGCAGCCCAGAGATGGTCAGGGAGGCAGAGTTGGAGGAGCTGTCGATGGAGCCAGAGAACCGATCGGGGACTCCGGAGGGTCTTTTGTTGTCCTCGTAGATCACAGTGGTGGGGGCACTGCCCGGGCGCTGCTGGTACCAGCTCACATAGTAGCTGCCAATGCTGCCGCTGCTGCGGGTGCAGGAGATGGTGACCTTCTGCCCTGGAGACCCCGACACGGAGCTGGGCTGAGTCAGGACAAAGTTGGCCAAAGACCCTGCATAGAGGGAGAGACACAGAGATCAGTGAGAACAGACCAGACCCTGTTTCCAAAGAGGAGGGAGAGACCATCTTCCCAGATGACATCCAGAGCCCTCCCTGAGTTCCCTGCAGGCAGCCACCTGTGCAGTGAGCGAGGAGAGTGAGGAGGAGCGGAGCCCAGGCCATGGTGGGGACACCCCAGGCTGTGCTTCCTGAGCTGACAGCCAGGACTGAGCCCACCAACCCTGTTTATCTGTCATTCTGTTCCTCAGGGTGGGTCTCCATGCAAATTTCTTCCTTTCTGGAAGCTGCACAAGCCCCACCTTAGACTTCACACTAGCTGTGGCTGAGAGATGGAGACACTGTCCCAGGGGGAGGGCTACACCACACAGAGGACACAGGGACACCTGCAGGTGGGGCAGGGGAGACAGCTGAGGCCCTGGGGAACCTGAGCAGGTGCTGAGACCACAGCGCCCTCTGCTGGACGCGGGAGGCACAGCGGCCTTGGGAAGGGGGCCGCCCTCCCCACCCCCACCCCTCACAATTCCAGCCACTGTCCTAGGGTCTCTGCTCAGCATCCTGTGCTCCCTTCGCGTTTAAACCTCCAAATCTGTCCAGTTGGTCCAACGGCCACTACTCTGGTGAAGACATTCTGATTCCCTTTCTGTCCTTGGAGGTGTGAATGTCACAGCAGAATGGGCTGTGTGGAAGGAAAGGGAGGGGAGGGCTCCGCCTTCTCCAGGAGGGACCTCATGACCGGGGCTGCGAGCCCAGCACGGAAAGGCCTGAGAACGAGGGAGCAGCGCTCTGATCAGGTGCCAGATTCCACCGTCAGAGACACCCTGAGAGCAGAAGGACCCTGAGGGCAGGGAGGGGAGGGCCCAGGTGCGAGTCAGGGGACAGTTTCACCAGAGCCCTTCGCCGGCGAGTGCCATGAAGGCAGCAGGGGGCGTCGGTGGACCAGGTGGGTGCAAAGGGGTCTGGAGAGAGACTCTGCAGGGCTGGCGATGGATGGCTGTCTGGGCGAGGGGAAGGTCAGGGTCGATGTCAGTGTGAGGTTCTCGTGTGAAGGTCAGGCGGGTGTCACGGCTGCCGCCCTAGGACACAGGATGTAGAGCCTGTTTTGGGTCCTGGGATGAAAGTTTGCTTCTTCCAGTGGGGACAATCGGGTAACAGGCAGTGGAGCAGGCGACAATGTGAAAGCAAAGCTCTGCAGTCCCTCGCCGTGGGCTGTGCTGTGTCAAGGGCGCGCTGTGTGTGGACAGTGAGTTGGAGGACGGAGACGGAACCTCGGGGGCCTCCACTGCCTCCGTGGGGACAGAAAGACACTGAAGCTGCTTTTGTGTTCGGGAAAAACTGTCATTTATTTATGAGAGAAGCTACGCGAGCACGTGTGAAACAGACACTCAAGAGGCACGTCCTCTCCTCTGCCCGGCGCCAGCGGAGCTGGGGGACCCGACGCTGTGCTGCGCTCACGCCGGGGTCTGTCGGGGCTGAGGACGGAGAACCTGCTGCCAGCTCGCCCCGGCTGGAGGATTTGGGCCCTGGAGGCAGCGTAAGCGTCCTGGTCCCTCTCAGGTCCCTCTGCCAGGTGACTGTGTCACACTTTCCCCTCCAACCTCTGACGTCACCCAGCACATCCACCCTGTATTTGACGCTGGTTCATCTTTTGTTTGACAAAGTTGAGGACATAAATCGATAATTTTCATAAAGTTTTGTATGTACCTTGCAGTGTGGGATTATGTGGAGGTGGGAAGGCAGACTTTATCCAATGTCACTTGTTCGTGATTTTGAATGCATGTTACACCTGGATTTGCCATGATTTCCCTATAATTTAATATCTACAAGTTTACTCCGAGATGGCTTCCTGTACTTTAATATCTATATGTTCACTCCAATATATTTACAGATTTATTTATTCATTCATCTGTTCCTGTAATAAATCGCTTTCAATTATGTTTTTACATGTTTTTAGGAAAGATTGAGTATTTACCTTCTGACAGGGTCACAGGCTCCAAATGTGTGTAAGTTTTAAAATAAAGGAAGGACATTTGCAACATGGGTTAATGTCCGGAAAGGCACATATTGTGTCCATAAGTGAGGACGTTTGCAAAGACGAAAGTGCATGGATTTATTCCAGAGCGATTCATGCTCAGAGGAAATGGGACCATGTCAGTGAATGCTCAGGTGTGAAGGTGGCCATGGTCATGTGTGTGTCTGCCCCACCTCCACCCTCCTTGGATGAGGGAGGAGAGAAATAAGGACACTTGGGAAGACACTTGGTATCCCCCATGACATTGATTCCTTCTCTGTGGGAGGGACACCTTCTCCGTGTGTGGTGGTTGTCCACTCCCTGCGTCTACTCCACAGAGCAGAGCCAGCCTCTGCCTTCTGTCCTGGACAGTCAGTGTGGCACTGAGGTTGCTATGAGAGGAGAAGCAAAGACAGAAAAGAGCAGGAGACGCGTTCAGAGGGGCGGGGAGGAATGTGGTCCTGGCAGGGCTGTGTCTGGGGAAACTGACCAAGGAGAGCGGGCTCCGCCAGGGCCCCAGGGGAAGTCAGGACGCTCTTCCTGTGCCTGAGAGTGACAGGTGTGTTAGGCCTGGGAGGAGCTGGTGGATAATCCTGAGGGACAGGAGCTCAAAGCTTTGGGGTCCCCAGGGGAGGCAGAAAAGGCAACATGGGGAGGACCAGGGGAGGGAGGAGCATCCCTGGCCGAGAGGAAGCCACCATGGGATGTGCACAGAGAGCCCTGCCCTCCAGGGGAGCCTCAGGGACCTGCAGAAGGGGATGGAGTGAATGGCTGGGGGTGGGAGGCAGCTACAGGCACAGAGAACCTGTGGGAAGATCGACCCGGTCACAGAACAGTCTGATATCAGTTCAGTGAAGCCTTTGTGGGCTCACACGCCTCCATCTGTCACCTACTCTGTGACTTCGAATGTGGGAAAGTCCCACGCCCTTCATCCTCTCAGTAACCTAAAGATCCCCTTTCCCTCAAAAGGTCCCTGTCCCCACCTGCCCTCCCTGGTCCTCTGGTCACTCTGGGCAGGGACCTGACTGTGCTGACTGACTTTGCTGCTGCTGCTCAGGTCTTCACAGTGGGAGCAGGTGGCAGCTCAGGAATTGCACTCGGGCTGGGGGTGGGGAGGGGAGTCACCTCATTGGTGGTGGGGACAGGAACCTGCCTCTGAGCTGCACTTGCACAGCTCACAGTGTTGTCATGTGGAGTGGATATGACATGTGAATGTCCATGGGGCCCTGTGGGGAAACTCAGCACAGCCTCCTGGGCTCCACACTGTTGACAGGGGACACCTGAGTCTGTCCTGTCCTTCTTGGTGGGTGGAGTCACCTCATGCAGATATGACCCTGCCATGCTCCTCTCCACTGTCTGGTGGGATGCTGGCCTGGACAGAGGGTCCCTTTGGGTGGAGAAGGAAGAGATGACCTGAGTCACCCCCATGGGCTGAGGGAAGCCCATGCACCCAGTGTCTCCCTGGGGTGGAGCTGTCCCTCCTGCAGGAGAGTCCCACACCCATGGGGTCATCACACCCAGTCCCACAAGAGGAGGCTCAGCCATTTCTCTAGTGAGGACATAATGGGCTCCCCCCACCCTTCTCTCTCTCTGTCTTTCTCTGTCTCTCTCTCACACACAGACACACACACACACACACACACACACACACACATATCAGACCCACGGCGCCCCCTGCTGGCCACAGACTCACAACCCTCTGCTCATTGTCACTGCACAGCTGAGCCCTCCTGGCAGATGAAGCTGCTTCTGACCCTTTTCCCACCTGGGGAGAGGTAGTGCGGGTGCTGGAGCCTTTGCTCCCCAGGGGCCCTTGTGTGGGGTCACCATGGACTGCAGGGATCCACGGTTGGCCTTCTGCATCCCCACCTTGCACTCCCCACCCCCTGAAGGGACACCAGTGACCCCACGGTGGCAGGTCATGGTTTCTACTCTCAATTAGGCTTTCCACACACTCTGCTCACACCTTCATAGTGTCCCTCTTTATTGAATTTGTGTCTGTTGACCTCATTTTGAGTGGGCCGGCCTTTCCTGCAGGACCCCTAATTAACACTCCCAATCATGTTTGCATCACAAACAGAGTAATTTGTCTAAATAAATTAACTGTACCATGCAAGAGTCATAATTGTCAACGCCCTTGTTTCCATTGGAAAGATTCTGTGTCCTGAGCAAGGAACAGCTGTCCACATACAGGTGACAAGACTCAGAATGTCCTATAAGCCACGGTGCAGACATCCTCCAAGTGAATGGAGGTTCCATGGAAGGGCTGTGGCCTCTCACAATGGGGCAAAAATGCTTGAAGTTTCCACCACTGATTCTGGCTGTTGCCACAGCAGTGAGGGCCCTGTGACCTCATGGGCTTGTTCTCAGACTCTGACAACGATGTCAGCTAGAAAGGGCTAATTTTTCTTCTTTCAAGAGAGACACGGCAGTGCCAGAGGTTCTGGCTTTAGCACACTTGGATAAACAGGCAATATTTCAATATCATCATGAAGATTTTTTTTCCTTTATGAGAATTTAGAAACATTGAATGGAAAATTCAGAGTAGAGCGTTTTTGAAGCCAGACGTGCTTCCGAGTAGAGTGTGTATGTATCCCAGTTAGTTTCAAATTTCAAAATTGCATAGGATAAGACCCTGAGCAGGCTGAGGTTTTTGTCCCACTTCCCCATCTGCCTGTGTCTCTGTGAGAAGCACTGCTGTCCCATATGGCACAGTAATAGTCAGCCTCGTCCTCAGGCTGCAGCCCAGAGATGTGCAGAATCCCTGCATTGGCCGAGGCATCTTTGGAGCCAGAGAAGCGGCTGGGGACCCCGGAGCCCTGGTGCTTATCTGAGTCAGACTTGAACCTCAGGAGGCACCGGGGAGGGCTCCCTGGCTTCTGTTGTTGCCAGTGTATAGTATAGCTGCCAACACTGAAGCCACTGCTCAGGGTACAAATGAGTCTGACCGATGATCCCAGGGATGCAGAGAGGGAGGGCGGCTGGGTCAGCACAGGCTGGGACAGGGAACCTGCAAAGAGAGACACACGTGGGTGCTGAGGCCGAATCCAGGGTGAAGTTCTTCATGGGTCTTAGACAAAGGGGCTGACACAGGATGGGAACTGAGACTCAGTTTACAAGGCCTGTCCCTACCTGTGCAGTGAGAGAGGAGCACGAGGAGGAGAGGAGCCCAGGCCATGGTGGACACAGCACCTGGATCCCACAGTGGGACTGGGCTGCCCCAGGCCTCCTTTTGTGCCCACCCTCTGCATAGGAGGGGCTGCTCATGCAAATGTGTTTCCATCCAGGGACCGCCCAGCCCCTCCCTGAGCCCTGGGCTGGAGCTCAGCTCTCCCTGCTCACTGAGGAGGAGGCAGCTTTGCTTTGCCCCTTGGGGGAGCCCTGGGAGGAAGCACCTGCTGAGACCACACAAAGGGCCCTGCTCAGGGGACTGTGCCAGGCCAGAGAGGACACAGCTGCTGAGACCCCATCAGTGAGCACAGGGCTCATCCCCCAGGGCCAGGCTCCTTGGAGTGAATGATTCTCACTGAGCAGCTGTGTAGGGACCACAGGGCAGTCCCCCAGCGCCCCCTGCTGGTCACAGGCACACACCTCCCCATGGCCCAGAGACCTGAGGGCCCAGCTGGTCTCTGCAGCTCCCCAATCACTGTCTCTGGTCACACAGCCATGGGCTGAGTCCCTGGTGGAGTGACCCCAACACACTGTGAGTGATCGCTGGGGTTTCTCACTCCCAGAAGGAGCCCTGGACTATCAGAGGTGCAATCATGTGCATATATAACTTTTTTAGGTACCTACTCCCCAATAATTTTCTATATTTTAGAAAAACCTAGATGTCCCTCATGTACCATCGTTGTAGGCAGCTCAGATGCTGGAACATTGAGCTGATGTGAATGCCAGGGACAGGCTGTGCAGGGGAGTGGGATGGAAGGACAATGTTCCAGGAATTGGCTCAACAATGTGTTCAAAAATCAGCAAATCGGAAAACATTTCAAAACTCACACAATGAGGATACTGACTAGGCATAATCTGTGAGAAATTACTAGTTGGGTAGAAATAGCATTTACTTGTTCATAGTCCAACACATTTGTTCAGTTTTTTAAGTGAGTTTTTTCTTCCTAAATTTGTACTTTCCTAATTATCTGTGCCTTATATTTCTGGTTAGTATTTTGTTTTAGACAGAATACAGTGTGTTTGTATTCCAAACATAATTTTCCTTATTTTTATTTTCTTACTCATATTTTTTATAGTGTACTAGGAAGGTCAGTGTGACATTGTAATGTTTCTGCAGAAATGTTGATGCCTGGACACAGCAATGCACCATCCTTTCCTCACTGTATCCCAGATGCAAATCTGCACACAAATGGTCCCAGACTCCCGGACTCGGAGGATCTTTTGGAAAATAACTATGTCCAGGATCCTCTGATTCCCTCAGGCCTCTCTGCTCAGGGTACCCAGAGAGATCCTTCCATTCAGGTCTGGCAGGTCACCCTGGGATTAACTCCATCCTTCCCATCAATGTAGTCCACATCTATACTTAATTAAGTCTCTTTTTATTCCATCTAAAGGGATTTTAATTTTTTCATAGAACACTGTTTTGCATTCTCTGTCATGAGGCTGTCTGGATGCTGATGGGCTGTTTGGCCACTGATGCTGGCACCGTGTGAGCACAGAGAGAAGTTACTGCAGTCACGTCCCCATCCAAGTCCCGGTTCCCAGTGGAACATCCCCTGCTGAGGCATCAGGGGACACTCACTGGATCTGCTGTGTGTCCCCCGTGGTGAGTGACAGAGTGGCATGCTCAGGAGCAGGCTCTAGAACAGGCCTGGAGCCCTGAAGCTGCAGAGCCCAGCGTAGGTGGAGTCTGCAAGATGCTTTATCTCCTGGGCCTGGGATGGAGGTTTCACCTCACTCTGCCCATCCACTGTCTGTGGGAGGAGCTCTGCTCTTGAACACACATGTTCTGCTTCATGGAGGGGAGCAGGCTGAGTGTGGGACTCAACACGGCCTCAGTCCCAAGTGGCCTGAAGTTAGTGACTCATGAAGGGCCTGAGACCTTCATTGCTCCTGTGTGACTGGAAGCAGGATGGCGTTTGCATAGATCCCCAACACCACCAGCCACTAGGGAAATGCAGTCAAGTCTAGAGAGATAGACCAGTGCAGACCCATTGGGGTGGCTATAAACAAAATGACAGGTAATGACAAATGTTAATGAGAATGTGGAGAAATTAGAACTCTTATATATTATTCATGGAAATGTAAACTGGTTCAACCCCTTTGGAAAGCAATCAGACATTTCCTCAAAAACAGTAATTATATCACCTTGAACATCCACTCTTACCAAACCCAACAAAAGTACACACATAAGTCCACAGAGAAATTTGAAACTTGTGTACCAATGATTACAGCAGCGTTACTCATAAAACCAAAAGTCTTAAGCAAACTAAATGTCCACCAGCTCATGAATGGTTTAACACCCTGTAGTACATACATACAGTGGAGTACTTTTTGGCAATAAAAATGAATGAAGTACTAAATTATGTCTTGATATGTTTCATGTATGAAAATCAATCTAATAAACATTTGCATGCATTAATCTCCTAAGTTATGTAGAAAACAAAAATTGGATCTACAAGCCAAAGTTATACTAATACTATTTATTAGACTAGTAATTGTTTATTTGTAGGTGATGAAAATATTCTAAATTCATGTTACGGTGATGGTTGCACAACTCAGTAAATACTGAAGAAAATTTGAAGTGTATATTTAAATGGGTGGAATTTATGATATATATATTATCATGATATATATGATATATACATTTTATATATACATTACATTCATTATACATGAATTATGATATATACATTATAATATATCTTAACAAAGACGTTTTAAAAAACAATATGAAAGCTGGCAAGGTCACTGGCTTTGGGAGGTCCCTGACCATTTAAAGCAGGTCTGTGCTGTGAGAGTTGGATCTTCAGATGTGACTGCCCTGGGGTTGGCCACTGTCGATCTTTTGCCTGGCGTTTGTCACAGGCAGTCATGACAGTGATCACAAGAAAGCAGGGGCAGGTTTTTGTCTCAGTTCCCCCTGTGTCTGCAGCACTGTGGGACCACTCAGGCTACTGTCCCAGGCTGAACAGTAATAATCAGCCTCGTCCTCAGCCTGGAGCCCCGTGATGGTCAGGGAGGCCGAGCTGCCAGACTTGGAGCCAGAGAACCGGGCAGGGACCCCCGAGGGTCTATAGCTATTATCATAGATGAGAAGTTTGGGGGCCGTTCCTGGGAGCTGCTGGTACCAGTACACATAACTACCCTTGATGTTGCTGCAGGAGATGGTGACCGTCTGCCCCAGGGCTCCAGACACCGAGGGCGGCTGAGTCAGCGCAGACTGGGCCCAGGACCCTGGAAGGGGAGAGACACAAACAGGGTGATTCTGGGTCTGGGGACAAGAGGACACAGCAGGGCCCCATGGTCTTCCCAGGGCCCTTCCCCTGCCCTAACTCAGGTCACCTGTGCAGTGAGCCAGGAGGGTGAGGAGGAGAGGGGCCCAGGCCATGGTGGAGACTGTCCCGAGTGCTGCCTTCTGTGCCCGCAGCTGAAGCAGCTTCCCCAGGTCTGTCCTTCCCCTCTTCATACCCTGAGAGGGGAGGCTCCCTCCATGCAAATGAGCCCCAGCTTTCTGCCCCCACCCTGGGCCCTGGTCAGGCCCCTGTGCCTGAGGGTGTCAGGGGTGGGCGGGGGTGGGGCTTTGTGGTCCCAGGGGGTGGGGAGGTCACAGCTGTGCCCTGAGCAGAGGGCACCAGGCAGGGCAGGTTGCTGTTTCCAGCTCTGATCACCCCACAGCTCTCAGGAGCAGGCCTCGAGCACCCCCTGCTGTCTAGGACCCGACACACCATAGTGTGACATGGTGACCAGAGTGTCCCAGAGCCAGTGCTGTACTCTCTCCACTGCCCTGTCCACAGCCCTAATCTCATATGACACTGACTTGTGAGAGCTGTTAGGAACGACTCTTCAATATACAAGGCTAGGAGAAAACAGGGTTTGTACTGAATGAGGAGTGCTGTCAATCTTCTTAAAAATGAATACAGTTTAACAATTTCTCACCAAAAAGAATATGCAGTGTATATTATTTTGTCATAAAAAGAATAAAGCTCAGCAGAAAAGATAATTGAAATTACTTAATCCACAAAACAAGAAACAAGAGTTTGTGTCTGACTAGAACTCGTACAAGTATTGTATGTGCCCCAGCCTGGCATGTGTGTGTGTGTGTGTGTGTGTGTGTGCCAGTGTGCGTGGGGTGTGGAGTTACTGGGGAACACCAGGACCGTCAGCTTGGCCTCTGTGCCAGTGAATGTGTCACAATGTGATTCTAGGACTGTGAGATTTTAAATGCACCAAGATTTATATTTCTAAAAAAAACAGTGAATATATAGTCACCTAAATAACATAGGTCTGTAAGTTTTTGTGAAAGAAAATCTACAGTGCATTTTAATTTTGCTTTTATAAGCATATCTTATTTTAATTATTGTTTTAAATAATATTTGTTTTTTACCTTGCAGTGTTTTAATTTTTCTGTTATTACATTATAGACACTAATCTGGGCAACTGTGCCGTGATCTGTGCTGTGCCAGTACCGTCTCCTCTCTGATGGTGCCGTGACCATCACAGTGAATTGTGATTCCCTTTTTCTCCCACCTGAATGAGCAGGGACTCACCCAGGCTGGGCAGTGTCTCTTGTAGAGAGGACGAGGCAGCCCGTGTCCCCTCCCTGCCCCTGAACATTCTCCCTGGGGGCTGTCCCCAAGCCCTCAGGCTGAGGACAGAGAGAGGAGCAGGGCCACAGCTGAGTCCCCAGGTGAGCCCCACTGTGTCTGGGCACAGTGTGTGCGGTGTGGGGAGAGGCGGGGCTGCGTTTGGTAAATAGATATCGGGCACCTGCCTTGTGTTGGGTGCTTTTCAGCGCTGGGTGTGTCACTGTGCAGTGAACAGCCTTGTCCCTCCTCAGGGAGCTGCCCCTGATGGAATGACAATGATGCTCACAGGGGGCCTCGCTTCCTCATGTCACCACTGCAGGCAGAGACCAGGGGCCGCGGCTGCACTCCGGGTTCTGAGCGGGACGGAGGCTCCTGACATCACAGGGGAGGAGGGAATCAGAGCAAACGTGAGCTGAGGGACCATTTCTGGGTTCCAGTGAAGATGAAGAGAAGTTGGCAAAGTAGATCTAGGAGGAGCAGCTCGGGGATGAATGGTGAGACCCAGGTGAAGGGGCCGCCAGGGACCGAGGATTGGGGTTCAAGGGGAGAAGGAGCTGGCAGGATCAGGGTCCCAGCCATCTGGGAGGTTGGATTTGTCAGGCCGAGGAGCTTGCTGACGGGGTGTCGTGATCCACAGAGGTCGTGGGGCTGCAGGGCGGGAGGGCGGAAGCCCTGCCTTAGAGGAGGTGGCGGGAACGACGCAGGAGACATTGAAGAAGGGATGCAGATGCCCATTCAGGGGAGACTGGCTGGGAAGGTTAACACAGACAACGTCCAAAACCCACGCATCTTTCTCGGGTCCAAAACCCACGCATCCTTCTCGGGAAACTTCGTACACATGGAATCTTGCTAATTTGCAGAATCTGTCAGAGAAGAAGATGAACATAAAGTTTCTGGTTTTATTAACAAGCAGGATGTCAACTAGCTCATCTCCAACACAGGCAGTTTGCTTCCAAGGTCCTTTCCTTTTGGTTTAGATGCAGTGATTTAAAGACCCTCATTGGCCAAGTTTCACCATCTCGCCGGTCTCCTCGGTAACATACCCGCTGAACAAAATATTGACACATGTTCATTCCATATATTATTAAGCAATGTGATCATTATTTTGAAAATTACACTCTTACTCCTGTTAAGTGATCCATTGAGAGTTCCAGAGAGATCCACCTGCCCTGTCTCCTTAAACTACGGCAGCAGAGATTTTACTATCTTTAGGCTCAGGGGTCTCAGCTTGGGCTCCCCAGAGGCACCACGTGCTCACTGTAGCTGCCCCTGCTGTTTTCTAGGGACCCTGCCCTTCCCAGGACAGTGGCCGTGGATGAAGGTTTGGGGTCATCAGCCTGCAGGTGAGGACTGGGCAGGGAAAGGGGACGGGACACTGAGAGTGTATTATGTGAGACATGAAGTGGCCCCAGGCCTGAGGACAAGCCACAGAGTGGGGCAGTTACTGAGCAGGCCCAATAGGAAGCTGAGAAGGAGAGTCCAAGGTCAGGCGATGCAGGAGGGGACAGTCAGGGCTCTAAGAGGTGGCTTTGTGTCCTGACGGGGCAGAGTCACAGCTGACTCAGGGCGAGGCCGACTCTGATCCCAGCCCCCAGGACACGGAAGAGGAGGGGGCAGAGGTAGCACCCCTGTGCAGAGGACCCCATGAGGGGGGACCCTCAGCAGTGCCCAGGGGTGACCTGGAGACAGCTGGGCTGGGCTGGGAGCAGAAGGGGACCTCAGATGGCGGTGTGTTCCAGGGAGGGCTGCAGGTGCTGAGCCCCTGGGATGGTCCCCACCTGAGGAGGGGCAGGTGGAGGAGAGGCACCCGAGGGTGGTGGGCATTTGAGCCTCGGGTTCCATCACTGGGCCTTCTCCGTCCTCCTCACCTGGTCTGGGAAGACGAGGCCGCCGTGAGCGCTGTTGGCTCCTTTCTACGTCTCCTGAGATCACTGAATTGCAGGTCAATGTCTCGTGGGCGAGAGTGGGTGGGACTTGGCCTGGGACTGGTCAGTTGTGGGGACATGAGAAAGGTCAGAGGGCCTGTGCTGTTGCTTTGTGAGATGGGGACAGCCTGGACAGTGTCCCTGCTCAGCTCCCAACATCCACAGGACATGACCAAACAAGGACTCATGATGGGGGTGGAGGACAAAGTAGTGCACGTGGGGGGCCACTTAGACAAACCTCCTGTCCTTACTCTCTCCTGTCTGGACCCCACATCCCCTGGCCATGTGGGTACCATGGCACTGACCCCAGCTGAGACTCCAGCGATGGACCCTGTGTTGCCGAAACCAGTGGGAAAAATTACCCCTCGTCACCATGACAGGGTCGTGGGAGATGGTGGAATGATCTGGTCCAGTCGTCCTGAATGCTGGGGGTTCCTGGTTATGGGACAGGAGGGCAGGGCTCCGTCGTTGTGGGGGTTGGTGTGTGGCTGTGATGTTGGGCACACGGAGGCATCTTGTCCCAAAGTGGGAATTCAGCCTGGGCACCAGGTCCTCACAGAGGAGGGACAGAGAACCTCAGAGAACCAGGCAGCCTCCATCAGCCCTGGCTGCTGGTTCTTCTAAAAAGTGGCCACTCAGCTTCCTGACAGCAAAGGCCAAATGTTAGAGCCAACCGTGACCTTATAGGTCTGAAGCAGAACCACAGTCACCTCTGGTCCTTCTTCCTCTCAGAGGATTTTCCACAAACATGGTAAGAAAACACCCAGGCTGGAGCTCTTGCAGGGCAAGGCTCCCTCGTGCATGACAGGGGACCTGTGCCTGGGTCAGTGCTGGCTCTGTCAGTTTCATGCATGTTTCATCCAACAAGAGACAATCTGAACTTCTGTAAGGCCGTATTTTCTGAATAAAATTGACAGCTTTGAGGACCAAAGAGTTCATATCTGATGTCTAACCAAAGGTCCCCAGCACACCTGAGGATCCAGGGCTTCTGGGATGCTCAGCAGAGCTCATCAACACGTGGTCAGTGACAGTCTCAGCCAAGCAAGGTGTCCACAGCACAAAGGGGTCTCCGCTCCCCAGATCATCCCAGCTGGGCCATACCCCAAAAAGTCCACATTGAGGAGGGACAATTGTCCTCATCGAGCACCACCTGGAAACACAAACACCAGGGTTGCTGTGCTGTTGGTGCCAACCCAGCTTCACTGGGGACATTTCCAAGAACGGGCTCAGTGAGGGTCACAGCTCCTCTGTCTCTCGTGAGCCCAGTAGGAGCAGAGGGGGCTGGGCCAGGGCAGCGGTGGGGTCAGGGTGTGCCCTGGGAGAAGGGTCCCCAGGTTCCCCATGTCTAATGAACTCAGTGGCAGAGGGGCTGTGCACAGAGGGGTGACGGGAGGAAGAATCTGCAGCTGCTCAGGGGAGACGAGGAGCCAAGCCCGGAATCGGTGCTCAGGAGACCTGGGGACTTGGGGGAGTTGGGGTCACTGTGGGAGGAGCAGAGGGCGGTCCAGGCTAGCCCAGCTCAGGCCAACCTGAGAGAGACTTTGGAGTCAGCCGCAGACCCTTGGTGACAATCATTATTATTTGAAGCCAGTAAATAGGCCACACCCTGCGCTGGGGGTGACAGAGGAACAGAGAAGTCGCTCCTGCTGAGCCATTGCCAGCACCCCTTCAGTCTGTCCCTGTGCAGAGAGGGGATGAGGAGGGGAGGCCAGGCCAGGGCAGGTGTCCCCAGAGTGACTTCCTGAAACTGAAGTGGGAACACAGCTTTCCTATGTAACTCTGATCCTTCTTCAGTGATTTCTTGGAATTTGATCTTCTTTATTTCAATATCCTTAATCCCTGGGTGTCCCCCACCACACTGAACTCTCACCATGAGCAGCAGGTGACCTTGGGATGCAGAGGAGGGTGTTTTGTACAGGACCCGACTCAGAAAAGGAGGAAGGCGGATTCTGGGTGTCCTGCGCACACTGGCAGGTCACAGACGTGGTCACGTCTCACTGATGAGGAGACTCTGCTTGCCCAGCATCCCTGGAGCTGCAGACACCTGCTTCCTCTGAGACACAGGAGGGAGGGGCAGCCCCCAGAGACAGGCTGGCATGAGCAGTAGCAGGGGGAGGTGGCCTCAGCCCTCGAGCTGGTGAGCAGAGCTGGGCTTGGGGTGCTGGACCCAGTGACTAACCAGAGGCTCTCTGTCCCCACATGTCTCTGAGCCAGATGTGCACCCTGGGCTGGGCATGTCGTGTGGTTTGCATGAACCCTCCAAAACTCATGGTGAAACTGAATGGTCAAAGTAATAGTATCAAGGGGTGGGGCCTTTAAAAGTGATTAAATAACTAGAGCTCTGAGTTCATGAAGGGATGAGCCGCTTTATTCTTGCAGTGGGATGGTGATGGCAGGAGTGGGACCCTGATAAAAGGATGAAGGGCCACCTGACTCGCTCTCCCCTTGTCACACTGTTGATTCCCCGTCCACCGTGGGGTAATGTAACGGGAAGGCCAGCACCAGGTGCCAGCACCGTGCACTTGGACTTTCAAGACTGTGGAGCCCTGAGCCAAATAAACTTTTATTCTTTATAAATAACCCAACTTGTTGTATTCTTCTATAACACACAAAATTGGACTGGGAGAGCAGTGTGGGCCCACCCATCTCCTTCCTCTTCCATAATCTCCCTGCAAGGGGCTGAATCCTAAGAACTCATTTGCTCAGCTATAGACATGATAAGAGTGAGGCATTTTAACTAACAATGAAAACCTCACATTTTCACATACACAATTGCTAGGAAAATCAGGTGCTGGTTCAAAAAGTAACAACGAAATTCAACCCTTAGTTTGATGTGGCCCCAGGCAGGCAGCAGTGACTGCACCAGGGAGAGCACAGGGGAGGTTTTAGTGTCACTTCCCCCTGGCTCTGGAGCACTGTGTAAGAGCCACTGTTGGGATGCAGCGTACTACAGTAAAAGTCAGCCTCGTCCTCAGGCTGCAGCCCAGAGATGTGCAGGATCCCTGCATTGGCTGAGGCATCTTTGGAGCCAGAGAAGCGGCTGGGGACCCCGGAGCCCTGGTGCTTATCTGAGTCAGACTTGAACCTCAGGAGATAGCGGGGAGGACTCCCTGGCTTCTGCTGATACCAGGATATGTGATAGCCACCAACGACAGTGCCACTGCTCAGGGTGCAGGTGAGTCTGGCCGATGCTCCGGGAGACGCAGAGAGGGAGGGCAGCTGGGTCAGCACAGGCTGGGACAGGGAACCTGCAAACACAGACATCCAGGAGTGAGGAACACTGGCAAAAGTCGAGCTGCTGGGAGATCTGAGACAGAGGGGCCTCACTCAGGCCAGGGAGCTTCTCCAGGACATGGTGGGCCTGTCCCTACCTGAGAAGTGACAGAGGAACAGGAGGAGGAGAGGGGCCCAGGCCATGGTGGACACAGTCCTCCTGAGGTCCAGAGCTGGAGTGGCTGCCCCAGGTCTCTCTTATCCCTCCACTGGCCTCACAGGGGAGGGGCCGTGGATGCAAATGTCCCCCTACTGCCTACCCCCTCCCAGCCCCATGCACTTGCCCAGGACCTGGGGGCTGGTGGAGGGGAAGTCTGGCAGGCAGGACCTGGGAGGAGGCAGGTGCTGGGACCTCACCCAGAGAGGACACAGCTGCTGAGTCTGTGTCAGGCTCCCCTGTCCCAGCCTTGGGGAGTTTGAGGTGTGGCACAGCTGTGAGTGCCCGTGTGGGGACCCTGAGAAGACCCACAGCGCCATCTGCTGCTCACTGGGCAGACTGCAGTCTCTCAGCGGGAATCATGTGAGTGCTGTCACCTGAGAGCCTGGTCCCTGTCAGTCCCCAGCGTCCACAGGCCACACCCTGCTCTGTCCCCCATACTGAAAACTAAACACTCTGTCCTAAACACTAAACACTGATGGGAATAAACAGCCTTTGCAGGGAGGACGCCTGGATCGCTAGGTGAGGCCGTGTGGGCAACATGTTGCGTCCGGGGTGAGGAAGCTGCAGGGAGCGGAGGATGCCGAGGGCTCTGGGGGCAAAGGCCCGAGTAGCCCCTCCCATGGTGACCAGGGAAGGAGGTGACTGTGCCCTGGGTCTGAGAGGAGAGTGGGCTCCCGCTGAGGGACAAACGCAGCAGACACTGTGTCTAGACGAGATGCACCGTCTAGAAGACAGAGTAGAACGTGCAGACGTTCAGACGCCACAGTGCGTGGGTGCCGGGGAAGGGCAGAGCCTCTCACCTTCCTGGGCCTCCCATTTCTTGCCCGCTCTGGGCATCTCCGTGCTGCTGCTTCCCCTGCTGCAGACGCTCTTTCCCTTGCCGCCCACCACCGTGCGTGGATGGGACAGCACAGCGGGGGCACAGGACCCTGAAAGATGTGTGACATCTGCTCTCATGGGACTTTGGGGAATGCATCCAACCACTCACAAAATGTTTATGAAATGAGTCGTCCACGGCAGCGGAGTTCCAGACACGGGGCTAGTTCAGGGGAAACAGGGAAGGTCACGGTGGGTACAGCAGGGGAGGAGAGTGCATGGGGGATGGGGAAGAAGGGAGATGTCCCAGTGCTGGTGACAGGTTTTGCCATGGAGAATGTGAAATTAACGTTATTAGTTTCCCTTAGTCCCCTGGACTTCATGTGGGGATTCATGATATGTTTGGGGCTTCCTAACAGCCGGGGCTCTCTCTCCCTTTCTCTCTTTGCTGCCCCAGCTTTACCAGGGTTTCCAAAGTGACCCTCACCAAGGAGCGTGAAAGTGCTACTTTGTCCTCCTCGTTCAGACATTCTCCATCTAATTCACCTCGTGAAGTGAATGAAAGACGAACATCTCTTCTACGTCTTGGTTGAGAAGTTCATTTCAGTCATCAGCGCTACAGAATTTGCACCTGCTGACTTTTTAATCCTCTCATTTCCAGGGGACAAGGCTGTTTTTACAACGGCAGCTCCGTCTGTTGTTTAAAGGTCAGGAGTGCACGGAGGTGCCCCTCCCTGTTCAAAGGAACAGGGGGGCGACTGCTCCTGTCATCCTGCCCTTGTTTGATGCTGGCAGGTGAGCAACAAAAACAACCAAGAGCATCAGGCCCCTCAATTTGAGGAATTCAATTTTGAAAAATCAGCATTTGGAAGAAGGTGCCCACTGCAGCCTTCCGTTAATTTGTGTTCAATCATTTACCCCAGGAACGTTGATAAAACATAACAAATGTGCAGAATTCCTGTAGGATGTTTATATTTGAGTCATGGATTAGAATTAAAGGTCAGGAGCATTACACAGTCCACTAGAATGATACCGGGGGGTGGGGGGGGAGTCCTTCAAGGTCCCTTCCCATTTCACTAAAGGCAGACACTAAGGCCTAACCCCTCCCCACACACATCATCACTCTCCTCTCTGCAAGTATTCAGTGGCTACTGCTTCACACCTAATACTCCAAAATGTAGCAGCTTAAAACTGCAATCAGGCGTGGTCCCATAAGTTCTCTGTGTCAGGAGTTTGGGAGCAGCTTAGCAGGGTGGCTCTGGCTCAGATTTGCTCAGGAGGTGACAGCAGGACCTCAGTGGGGCTACAGGCATAGGAAGGCTCAACTGGGGCTGGAGAATCGACTTTCACATGTTCTGGGTCACAGGGCGGGTGGCAGGAGGATGCAGTTCCTTGACACCCGCATCTCTCCCTGGGGCTCCCTGAGAGTCCCCTTGACAGGGCAACTGGCTTTTCCCGGAGAAGTGATCAGAGAAATTGGGATGCAAGGAACAAAGGCCATTACGGCCTGGCATGAGCAATCAGACTTGCTCATCTCCTCAGTACCCTAGGAGTCACAGGAGGGATCCCTACTCAACATGTACAAAGGCAGGAGTGCAAGGTGCCAGAGGTCATTAACAGCACGTTGAGGACCAGCTGCAATTCAAGGTAAATTCTCAGAAAAAGAGATCTTAGGTTCAAAAGGTCTGATGTTGACACAGAGTGGAGCAAACCCGACAGGCAGCAGGAGAGATAGAAACCCCACCTGTCCCCACAGTGCAGTTGTCTGATGGGCAGCGACTTGGGATCCTTCTGAGTCTGCCCGTCCAGCTCTCCCTTTTCCTCCTTTCATTATCATCATGCCCAGGTTTTCACCCTCAGTGCACACAAATTACACAGCAGAGTTGGGTCCAAAGGCACCATGGCTCACAGGATACAGGAGGGTATCTCGGGAGTATTTTTAGCAAATGCACAACCTTCATAACTGACCCCCTTGCAAAGTGTGCTGGGCCAATAGCTGCCTCCTGTCACTGACTGCAGGGAAGGGACATGCAGGGAGGGGTGTCAGTCCTGGGTTCGGGAGGGACAGCCAGGCAGGAGTTGGCATAGACACCTGTACATGTTACCTCCAGACTCCAGCAGGAGAGGAGTCAGGTGGTGGGGGAGTAGCTGTCCTGTTCCCGCGCCCCCCTGTGCATGCGAGAATGCTGTGAAGGTGACACTCTGTTGGAAATCACAGGGGTGCATAGAATGGCAGCCAGGGTAGCACAGTGATTTAGCTGTGGGCCTTGTCTGCTGGGATAATTCACCCTGTGAGCACCATGAAGTGTACAGCTCTCTACTAAGATGTCACATCTGTTCATCGTTTGAACTTCATCACCAGTGGGGAGGGCACCTGCAATCTTTGCAGGATGGGGAGTGAAATGAGGCTCTCAGAGGTCGGGGGTAAAATCACAGAGCTAAGGAGTGTTAGATGGGTCCCTCCTTCCCCATTGTGGGCCCCAGGTGAGTGAGCATCCACAGTTTGCATCTAGAGACAGCAGAGTGAGGGGTGGACCCCTGCATCCCCACAAAGGACAGGAGCTTCTGATGTTTCCATCCCTCATGTGGGGGCCTGGCCCACATCCTGGGTGAGGAGGGACCTGGAGGGAAGGCAGTGGATGGCGGTCACCTTTGAGTCTCCAGGGAAAGAGGGAACAAGGAGGTAATTGGCAGAATAAGCTGTTAATTTCAAAATTATCAGGCCCTGGTTTCATTCTGTTTAAGACTTCTTTCCTCACTTTATATCTTTCTTTGCAAAAATTTGCTTGTGGTAGCAAGAATAAACCAGGTTGCATGCTTAGTACTTTGATTGGAAATCTTAGCTAAATATCCAAGTTCATGGCTTACTGGTTCTGCTCTCCACAAAACTACACCATACAAGAAAGCTTGGCTTCCTTCCACTCTGTAACAATGATCCCCTTTTGGCCAGTCTCCATAAATGCTTTCCTTGGTTCCTCCTGAGCTCTCACCAGTACACCAGGAACACCTTTAGCAGCTGTATTTCCACCACCAGTCTGTTGATGTGGCACTGGGTGCTCCCTGAGACCATACAGCTGTCCTCTGTCATGCTCCTCACTTCCTACTGAGTCCACATTTCTACTAACAGCAGTTCAAACAAGCTTGGCTTTTCCACCAGGTTTCCCAAAATTCTCCCCAACTCTACCTCTTACCTAGTTCCAAAATGCTTGCAGATTTTGGGGTATATTTTAGAGCAGCAATCCTCTTTCATACATTTCCAGACGTTTCCTTTTGCCACTGTGACAAATTGCCACAAAGTGTGTGCCTTAGGAACATCTATCTATGTGTCCATCTATCTATCTGTCTATCTATCTATCTATCTGTCTATGCGTGATTAGTGGACATGGAGGAGGACATGGAGATGACTGCAGGGCAGTGTTGAGCTGGATGGTCCAGGACAGAGCATGGGGCTTGGTCAGCACCTGAGGGCTAGGCGCTTCATCCTCTAGAGATTTGGGGCTATTCATATCTAGATGTAGATAGACCTAGGTAGATAGCTCCGTGTTTTGTAAGAATAAACAAAAGAAAGAGAAAGAGAGAGGTAGGATGCCAGGCTTCTGTTCAGACAGCTTTCACAGAGTAGAGAGTGGACTTGGGTTGGGTGTCACATGAGGAGTGACAGTGTAGGTCGGATGGAACAGGGCAGCTGTGGGAAACCAGAGGATGGAACTGAGGATGTGCAGGATTCCCATCCCCGGCTCCAGCGGCCAGCTACGTTTGCCGTGTGCTGGAAAGACAGGGTAAAATGCAACTGTAAAGCTTAAAATTGCCGTGACTGAGAGAGTGGACCCGACATAAAAGCAGATAAGGCATAATATGAGGGTGAGTGCTTGGGGGGACGACAGATAAACCTTCCAGTCTGGAGACGCAGATGGTGTGTGCTGCAATGACGCTGTACTGTGTTTACCAAACCTCATAAAGAGCAGACGGCTGGCCAACCTCCCTTGACTTGAATAAAGCATTGTTTCAAGGAGTAGATGCAAGACGGTCACATGTACAGTGACCGTGCATTCTGACAGGTGATTGACCAAATAAATATTTACCTGAAACTTGTCTTGTTCAATTAGATGCCAACAACAAGGGCGATTTGATTGGAAAAAATGAAATGAAATAGAAACATACAACTTTCCTTTCATCTAATATTTTAAATTGAAATAAGAACAACTTAAAATTAAACTGCATTCATATCCACCACTGGCTAAGCAAGTTCTAAATATAAATAAGTCTTTCGAAAAATTATAATTTTTGTGCAAAAGGATCATTACCTCTTTTATATGTTTAGCAACAAAGTGAAGGATGAATTTGATGTGACCAATACCCTCCTATTTCAAGGTCATTCACCCCTTAATTAAACACAAGGTCAGTGATATTAATATGTTCACTGAGTTGCAAAACATTTTCACAGTGATTAATTTAATGCATAACTGACATCACTACGGAGACAAATTGTATTTCTCTCTTTTACATGGTATGTATTAATCTAAATTTTAATATATAACGTACTAAATCAGTTTGTGATAACAGGCGGGAGTGTGTAATTTGGGATTCAGAGGGGTACACATTTTTGTGTTATGCGAGCCTAGTAGACATGCAAAACTGCCATGTGGAGCTGGCATCCGAATTGAGAATAAAGGTTTTTACTGCTCCATTTGAATTTGCACACTGACGGCTGACAAAATGTGTACATTGGATCCTTTACACTTACATTTTCGTTCTACTTTGTTTCTCCCATGGAAGTGAGCCCTTTTCCTTAGGAAGTATTGCAGTTCCCAGCGTGTGAGGGACAAGGCCACCCTGGTATTGTCCCTGCCCTGGGTGCAGGAAGGAGGAGATGGAGTCTCATTGGGGACAAAGTGGATTCTCAGAGCCAGAAGGAGGCCCTGTGAGAAGGACGACAGGGCTGCTCACTGGCTAAATAGACAGATTCCGTACATTAGGCTGCCGTCTGGGTGAGGCTGGAATTTAGTTACAAGTGTATATTGGCAGAGGAAATTCCTCTAGAATTATGTCTGTGGTGTGATTGTGCTGGTTGAACAATTATTTTAGCTACTCTATGATCGTTTTGAATCTTCAAAATTATTTGGTAAAATACTAGCAAATATGTCTGATTTGCTTAAATAACAGGAGTGTGGATACATTATAACACAAACTAAGTAAGAGTAACGGGCAGATTTTGTTCCACTTCCCCATATGTGTGTGTCACTGTGAGAAGCACCGCTGTGCCCAGTCACACAGTAATAGTCAGCCTCGTCCTCAGGCTGCAGCCCAGAGATGTGCAGAATCCCTGCATTGGCCGAGGCATCTTTGGAGCCAGAGAAGCGGTTGGGGACCCCGGAGCCCTGGTGCTTGTTTGAGCCTGAGTAGTAGCTCAGGAGGTACCGGGGAGGGCTCCCTGGCTTGTGCTGGTGCCAGTTTATCCGGTAGTTACCAACACTGAAGCCACTGCTTAGGGTGCAGGTGAGTCTGGCCGATGATCCCAGGGATGCAGAGAGGGAGGGCGGCTGAGTCAGCACAGGCTGGGACAGGGAACCTGCAAGAGAGACACTTGTGGGTGCTGGGGCAGAATCCAGGGTGAAGTCCTTAGATAAAGGGGCTGACACAGGATGGAAACTGAGACTCAGTTTACAAGGCCTGTCCCTACCTGTGCAGTGAGAGAGGAGCACGAGGAGGAGAGGAGCCCAGGCCATGGTGGACACAGTCCCTGGTCCCCACAGTGGGGCTGGGCTGCCCCCGGCCTCCTTTTGTGCCCACCCTCTGCAGAGGAGGGGCTGCTCATGCAAATGTGTTTCCATCCAGGGACTGCCCAGCCCCTCCCTGAGCCCTAGGCTGGAGCTCAGCTCTCCCTGCACACTGAGGAGGAGGCAGCTTTGCTTTGCCCCTTGGGGGAGCCCTGGGAGGAAGCACCTGCTGAGACCACACAAAGGCCCCTGCTCAGGGGACTGTGCCAGGCCAGAGTGGACACAGCTGCTGAGAGCCCATCAGTGAGCACAGGGCCCAGGCCACAGGGCCAGGCTCCTTGCAGTGACTGGTCCTCAGTGAGCAGTTGTGTAGGGACCACGGGGCAGTCCCCAGCGCCCCCTGCTGGTCACAGGCACACACCTCCCCATGGCCCAGAGACCTGAGGGCCCAGCTGGTCCCTGCAGATCCCCAGTCACTGTCTCTGGTCACACAGCCATGGGCTGAGTCCCTGGTGGAGTGACCCCAACACACTGTGAGTGATCACTGGGGTTTCTCACTCCCAGAAGGAGCCCTGGACTATGAGGGGTGCAATCATGTGCATATATAGCTGTTTTAGGTACCAGCCCCCATAATTTTCTATATTCTATAAAAACCTAAATGACCCTCATGTGCCATCATTGTAGGCACCACAGATGCTGGAACATTCAGCCGATTTGAATGGCGGGGACAGGCTGTGCAGGGGAGTGGGATGGAAGGACAATGTTTCAGGAATTGGCTCAGTGATATGTGTAAAATTCAGCAACTCAGAAAACATTTCAAAAGTCACACAATGATTTTAGAATGTTGGAACTGACTCAATTTGGTAAAACATTAACAAGTGGGTAGCCATAACATTTACTTGTTCATAGTGTGAAACATTTCTTAATTTTATGAGGTCAGCTTTGTCTTTCTAAATTTTCTCTTTTCTGATTATCTGGGTCTTACATTTATTATTGGTGTCTTCTTTTAGATAGAGTACAATTTGTTTCTATTCTAAACATAATTTTCCATATTTGTATTTTTGTTATTCATAGTCTTTATAGTTTGCTAGTAAGGTAAGTGTGACATTTTAATTTTTCTACAGAAATGTTGATGCCTGGACACATGAACACAGACACCCTCCCTTCCTCTCTGTATCCCAGACGCAAATGTCCTTTACTGTGCAAATGGTCCCAGACTCCTAGACTCTGAAGCTGTTTTAGTAAATAACTTATGAGCAGAATCCTGTGATTTCCTCAGGCCTCTCTCCCCAAGGTACCCAGAGTTCCTTCCCACTTATTTCAGGCAGGTCACGCCTGGATTAAAGTCCATCAGTGACTCCCAATGGCTGTTTGCATGAACCCTAACCTCCTCACCCCCTCAGCCACTTCCTGGTCTGACACCGCCCACCCCACAGCCCCCCTGCAGCCCCTCCCCTGGCTCTGGGGCTCCAGCCACACCCACTGCTCTGTCCTGGGACACCCTGAGCTCCTGCACCTGCCATGGCTGCAGCCAGCTACTGCTCTGTCTGTGGGAGGGACGGGCTCCAGCTGGAGGTCAGGGTGAAACTGACAATTTGAAATGGTCTTATATATGTTATATGCACCATGCACAATTTTATGAATTTTTACTTTATATATAGTGATATTATGTGTTGTCATCTGGATGGATTTCACCTTCTGTTGCACGTTTGTTTTACTAGTGGGAATTGGACAGTAATGTTAGTATTTTTTTGTACTTGTAAAATTGTTGTGTTTCCTTTTAAGTTTTAAGAGACTCTGTGGGCATCGTGGGCAAAAATGGGACAGAGTCCATCAGAGGTGGCCCGTGTGGACTCCTGGTCCAGGAGAGCGTGTCACCTGCTCTGGGGCAGAGCACAGAGAGGATCTCTCCGGGACGATGGCTCAGAGGAGGGGCACTTGCTCGGGATGCTGGGTGTGACTAGGAGGTCACCGAGGGGGAAATGGGGTTCACAGAGGGAACACAGACTGTGGGGATGCTCAGCCCTTTCCAGAGCAAGGCTCAGAGAGGGGATGGCAGACACTGGTGTGGGGGCAGAGGGCTGGGGGTGGGGCGGAGGCATCCAGTGGGGACAAGGCCCAGGGTCATGAGGCTGATTCTCCTTCATTTAAGGGGAGATGTTTACCCACAGCTGCGCCTGTCCTCAGTTACCCTAGTAGAGACTCAGCTCTAGGACAGGAATTTTAGGGGACCTTGAAGCTCAGACCTGGCAGGAAACATTCCTGGGTGGTTGGAGGGAGATGACAGTAGAGGGAATAGGGAAGGGGTGGAATGGCATGTGCCTCTGAGGTGGGACATGGGGACAGAAGACTGAAGCCCAGGCTGTGGGAGAGGAGGTGACAGTCCAGAGTGAGCAGTGGGGGAGGGTGACTCCAGAGACCCTATGATGCTGCAGCTGATGCAGGGAAGGCCACAGGGAAGAGCAGGTCTGAGGGCCACAGTAGGGCTGGTTGTGCATTTGTCACCATGGAGTGACAATGTGGAAAGAGGTCAGAACAATTCAGAGACATTCATGTCCAGGGAACTCAATTACGTCTTCATAGGAATAATGGGGGTGTTAAAATAATCATCTGGCAGGGACCTTAGGCTGACTTATTCATTCATTCATTCTTTAAACTAATATTTATGGAAGGCCGGCCATGTATTAGATGCTGGGAATGGAAAAGGAGTTTAGGGACAGAACCGAGGTCACTGGAGCAGGAAGAGCCAGCCCTCGAGTAGGATAAGGTGGCTCCAGAGGACACCCCAGGCCTGAGGACCTCAGTTTGACCTAGGAAGAGTTGACTGCTGTGAGTCGGGTCCTCCACCGACCCCTGTCCCTGGCATACAGCTTGTGTAGACGGGGTGACTCGGTGGCTGCAGGGCCTGTGGGTGCCCAAGGCTCCCAACCCCAGGACACCTCAGGTTTGACCGTGCATGGGGTGTAGGTGCAGCAGGACACAGCCCCGTCCTGAGGGTGGACACAGCAGCAGAGGGCAGTTGTTGTGGCCATGGAAGTGCCCACTCAGACCTCCCTCCAGGAGAACCTGCAGGGAGGAGCACGGGGGACTGAGCCCCTGCCCCTGGGCTGGCTCAGGCAATGATGAGCCCAGGGTCCCTGCAGCCAGGTCTTCCTGCAGGACGCAGGATCCTCCAATGGGCACCCCATGGGCAAGGACCCGCTCAGCCTGTCGGGCCATCCTCAGACCTGCCTGTGGCCTGAGGCTCGTCCTGCCCACCCTTCCTCCCTCTCTGCTTTCACAGGGGTCAGAGCTGTGTCTGAAGCCCCTCCCTCCCCAGGCCCCTCCCCATGTGTTTTTCAGCAGTGCCCCACCCCCACAATATATCACTTTCTTGTCACATGATTGTCAGAGGCTCCAAACTCAAAACAATTTTAATTTACAGAGAAAGACCCATCCATGACGTTGTGAGAAATACTATCGTGTCATTCGTAGCCTGGAGCTCAAGCTGGAGCCCAGAGGTGAGCGAAGGCCCAGCACTGGGGAGATTTCCCTGGATCCAGAGAAGTGGCTGGAACCCTGAGCCCTGGTGCCCACTTGAGTCTGAGTAGGATCTCAGGAGACCCCAGGGACGGCTCCCTGGCCTGCCCAGTAAGTGTCAGAGCCCACATCAGTGACGTCACCTCATTGTGTTTTCTCTCAAGATCCCTGCCCTGCACTACTCGCTGTCTTAGGATGGAAAATTTTGAAGTCACTATTGTCCCTTTCTCAGGTAGTTCCTGACTAGTGAAAGGCTTTCTATGCTATTCCATCAGGGATGGGACTGTTCTTTTAAATTCACAGAAAAGACTTTTTTATATATATCATTCTGAATCCAACTTTGTTCAAAATTTAGAAGTACTGTTTTTATAATGATTCAAGCCTCTGTTTGGCCATTGAGAACATTGTGTTTGCCACATGGTACTTGAAATCTATTCTAATACATTCCATCCCTAGGTCTATTTCCCAACTGTTAATGAAACGTTCTGTATCTGTTCCAGCAACATCTTTAGACTGTTTAAAATAATTTTGCTTTAAGCTCTGTCTCAAAGTCTAAGTGTGAGTCCACTGAACATCCCCAACAGTACACTGTACCTGTTAGATGTGATTGCACCCTTGGTGTATTAAATAAACGTTTTTTATATTTTTGTTAACAAAATCCTACCCATCGATATAGTCCACCTCTAGGCTTAAGTCTCATTTTATTCCATCTAAAGGGATTTTTATTTTTTCATAGAACACTGTTTTGCATTCTCTGTCGTGAGGGTGTCTGGATGCTGATGGGCTGTTTGGCCACTGATGCTGGCACCGTGTGAGCACAGAGAGAAGTGACTGCAGTCACGTCCCCATCCAAGTCCCGGTTCCCAGTGGAACATCCCCTGCTGAGGCCTCAGGGGACACTCACTGGATCTGCTGTGTGTCCCCCGTGGTGAGTGACAGAGTGGCATGCTCAGGAGCAGGCTCTAGAACAGGCCTGGAGCCCTGAAGCTGCAGAGCCCAGCGTAGGTGGAGTCTGCAAGATGCTTTATCTTCTGGGCCTGGGATGGAGGTTTCACCTCACTCTGCCCATTCCACTGTCTGTGGGAGGAGCTCTGCTCTTGGACACACATGTTCTGCTTCACGGAGGGGAGCAGGCTGAGTGTGGGACTCAACACGGCCTCAGTCCCAAGTGGTCTGAAGTCAGTGACTCATGAAGGGCCTCAGACCTTCAGCTGCTCCTGTGTGACTGGAAGCAGGATGGCGTTTGCATAGATCCCCAACACCACCGGCCACTGGGGAAATGCAGTCAATTCTAGAGAGAGAGACCTCTGCAGACCCATTGCGGTGGCTATAAACAAAATGACAGATTATGACAAATGTTGGTGAGAATATGGAGAAATTAGAACCCTTATATATTATTCATGGAAATGTAAAGTGGTGCAACCACTTTGGAAAGCACTCAGATATTTCCTCAGAAACAGCAATTATATCACCCTGTATGTCCACTCCCACCAAACCCAACAAAAATACACACATAGTCCACAGGGAAATTTAGAATGTATGTACCAATGATTACAGCAGCGTTACTCATAAAATCAAAAGTCTTAAGCAAACTAAATGTGCAATAACTCATGAATGTTTAACAACCTGTAGTACATACATACCATGGAATATTTTTGGCAATAAAAATGAATGAAGTACTAAATTACATCTTGATATATTTCATGTATGGAAAGTAGCCTAATAAACATTTTCATGAATTCATTTGCTAAATTATGTAGAAAACAAAAATTGGATTTACAAGTCAAACTTATAGTAATAGTAGCCATTAGACTTATAATTGTTTATTTGTAGGGTGATGAAAATATTCTAAATTCATGTTACGGTAATGGTTGCACAACTCAATAAGTACTAAAGAAAATTTGAAGTGTATATTTTAAATGGGAGCAATTTATGATACACACATGATAATATATCTTAATAAAGATGTTTCAAAAAACAATATGAAAGTGGGCAAGGTCACTGGCTTTGGAAGGTCACTGACCATTTAAAGCAGGTCTGTGCTCTGAGAGTTGGATCTTCAGATGTGACTGCCCTGAGGTTGGCCAGTTAATCTTTCGCCCGGCGTTTGTCACAGGCAGTCATGACAGTGATCACAAGAAAGCAGGGGCAGGTTTTTGTCTCAGTTCCCCCTGTGTCTGCAGCACTGTGGGACCACGCAGGCTACTGTCCCAGGCTGAACAGTAATAATCAGCCTCATCCTCAGCCTGGAGCCCCGTGATGGTCAGGGAGGCCGAGCTGCCAGACTTGGAGCCAGAGAACCGGGCAGGGACCCCCGAGGGTCTATAGCTATTATCATAGATGAGGAGTTTGGGGGCCGTTCCTGGGAGCTGCTGGTACCACTGCACATAACCACCCTTGATGTTGCTGCAGGAGATGGTGACCGTCTGCCCCAGGGCTCCAGACACCGAGGGCGGCTGAGTCAGCGCACACTGGGCCCAGGACCCTGGAAGAGGGAGAGACACAGACAGGGTGATTCTGGGTCTGGAGACAAGAGGACACAGCAGGGCCCCAGGGTCTTCCCAGGGCCCTTCCCCTGCCCGAGTCAGGTCACCTGTGCAGTGAGCCAGGAGGGTGAGGAGGAGAGGGGCCCAGGCCATGGTGGAGACTGTCCCGAGTGCTGCCTTCTGTGCCCGCAGCTGAAGCAGCTTCCCCAGGTCTGTCCTTCCCCTCTTCATACCCTGAGAGGGGAGGCTCCCTCCATGCAAATGAGCCCCAGCTTTCTGCCCCCACCCTGGGCCCTGGTCAGGCTCCTGTGCCTGAGGGTGTCAGGGGTGGGCATGGGCAGGGCTGTGTGGTCCCAGGGGGTGGGGTGGTCACAGCTGTGCCCTGAACAGAGGCCACCAGGCAGGGCAGGTGGCTTGTCCCAGCTCTGATCACCCCCTGGCCCTGAGGAACAGGCCCTGAGCGCCCCCTGGTGTCCAATTCCAGACACACAATCCTGTGACATTGTGACTGGGCCCCCCAGAGCCAGTCCTGCCTCCCCACTGCTCTGTCCACTGCCCCTGCTTCAGGTCAGGCCAGACGGTCACTCCTGTGTCCTCCCCAGTCCCTCAGTGCAGTCCTCACGCCCTACTGGGCTCCTCAGTGGGACCCTGTCCCCACTTCCCCGGGCTGTCCCTTGGTCAGGACTGGGGTGGGGTCTCTCTGAACAGTCCTCGTAAGTCAAGATCAAGTGGAGAGCAGGGACCGGCCCCCATGGACTCACTTCCCCAGCCGTGGGGGCTCCGGTTCTTTCCTCATATGTGGTCCCTCCCTGGTGGCCAGAGCTGTCCTTTCTCATGATCTCGCAGTGCTGAGGACAAAGAAGCTCTTGTCCCTAGGGTTGGGGAGGGGGTGGGGAGAAGCCCTCGGGGGTGTTCCTAGAATGTTATTCTGGGAAAATCTCTGTTCTGTGCCTAATTTCCACAGACTTGAAACAATAGTCACCTGGATGCTTGTCCAGGTGTCTCTCCCAGGAATCCTCCCTCCAAGCCCCCAAAGCGGGGAGCGGGGGCCACGGCAGCTGCCTGTGCAGCATTTTGCTAAGAGCAAAAATGATGACACGCTCAGTATTTGAAGACGGGAAGAACTAAGAGTTTAAATTGTTTGGACCAGTGTGTGGTCCCAGGTGAGCCTGATGTGTTTTAGTTCTTAGATCAGCCAGTCTGAGCAGGATGTTTCGAGAATAAAGGTACATGGTTCATGTTCGGTAATGAGTGCTCTGGGGATGGTTTAAAAATGAGAGAAATTATTAATTTCTCATGAATAATGACATCTAGTGTGCAATATATTTAAAAACTATCAGTGTAACAAAAAAAAAAAAAGAAATAAAAGATGATCTCCCCTACAAAAACAAAATAAGAACCAAACTGTATATATGATTGCAAAATTTCTGGCCTTATAGGCCCTCTTAACAAATGTTTGTTTGGGACGTTTTGGAGTGTGGAGAGGAACACAATGATTGCTTTTTGATGTTTATAGTGGGGAGCGTGTCACTAGCCAGTGGCAGTTCCATAAAATGTTAAATGTGCTATTTAATATGAAAGTGTGAGATCTACTGGAGCCATGTAAATGAAACCAGTCCGTGTATGTAACAAAATATACATGCACACCGCATTTTGGGTTTGCAACTCAAGTATGTCATTACTTGAATTTTTTTCTTTTTCAGCTGTTTTTTAAACCATATTTTATATTCAGATTTTAAAATATTTACTGTGTTGAAAAATACCAGGCAAAATCAAGTTCTATGTTTTTATCAAGCGGAAACATCAGTACTGTGCTCGCAGCCCCTGTCGTCTTGTCGTTGTGTCCTCTGCGATGGCGCAGCTCATGTTCACGGTGAATTTTGTTTCCCGGTTTCTCCCACTGAGTGGACAGGGATTCCCCCAGGCTGAGGTGTGTCTCGCACAGGACAAGGCTGCCCACGTCCCCTCCAGGCCCAGGGCTGCTCCCTCTGTGGCGCCCCCTGAGCTCTCAGGCTGAGGGCAGAAGGAGGAGCAGGGCCACAGCTGACCCCCCGGTCCAGCCCACCCTGGCTCCAGCACCTGTGGCCTCAGCACTTCCAGGGGAGCTGCTCTGGTTCACCAGGGCAAGGAGCTGCCTCACTGGCTGGGCCTGATCTGCTCAGGCTACTGGGAAGGAAGGCGGGGACAGGCCACATGTCACCAGGGTGAGTCATGGAGGGTGGGGAGATGGAAAGGGAGAGTGGAATCCACTTTAGGAGAGCCTGGGGGGGGATAGAAATGTCCAAAATCCACATGTCACGCTCCATACATTTCATATAGACAGGATCGTGATAATTTGTAATTTTTTGTCAGAGCAGAAGACAAATCCAAAGCTTACAGATTCATGATCCTTTAGGACAGTTCATGTCCAACAACAGTAAATAATAGCTTCCAATTTCCTGTCCTGTGGTTCCGTATCTATCAGCTATCTATAACTACATATATGCACACTTAAACTTGTAGAATGCATATGTAAATTATTTACCATCCGACTCATCTACTTAATAACATATGAACTGAGTAATTATTCTGACATATGGCAATGCTATATTTGCATGAGAGGCATATATTTAACTTCTTAAGAATTATGCTCTGCCCCATTGGAGGCTATTCACTAATATGCTCAAGAACATTCTTCCTTCCTGAACTGTGTACACTGTTGTGCCTGAGGAGTGAATTCTTTGAAATAAGGGATTTATTTTCTTGGATCCTGGAGTGATTGCTAAAATGTACTGGAACTCTGCCTTGCTGACTCCATCTTTCTATAGTGACTCCTCTTCCCTGTGACAATGGCTGTGGAGGAATGTTGGGGTCGTTGGCTGACTGGTGGGAAATGAGCCATGGACAGAGGTGAGAACATGAGAGAGAGTTTAGAATTTTGGAAAAAGTGGATCTAGGTCTGAGAATATTACACGATGTTACTGGGTAGAGACAGTATATTCTAGAATCAGGCTGTGAGGGAGAGAAAAAGGTGGGGGGACCAGGAGTGATCAGTCACGGCCCTAATAGTGGCCTTTGTGTCCCGAAGGGGCAGAGCCACAGCTGACTCCATGCCACACTGACGCTGACCCCAGACCCCTGTGACCAGGACCCCATGAGGTGGAGACTCTCAGCAGTGACACAGAGGTGACCTGGGCAGCAGTGGCCCAGGATGGGAGCAGAAGGAGGCCCCACCTGGAGGGTGTGGACAGAGGGAGAGGTGTCCGTGCTGGCCCCTGAGTCTGGTCCTCACCTGAGGGAGGCCAGGCGGAGGACAGGTGTGAGGTGAGGGTGGGCAGTGACCACTAGTGTGGCTTCTTGAGCTTCTTTCCCTTCTGACTCCTTCTGGGCAGAGGAGGCCATCAGGAGGCTGTGTGTCTGCTCTCCACCCCTCCTGAGGCCACCTGAAATTCAGACCGATGGCTCCTGGGTGGGAGTGGGTGTGTCTGGGTCTGGTATTGACCTGCTGAAGGAGCAGCAGAAAGGTCAGGGAGCCTGAGCTGCAGCTTTGTGTGATGGGAACAGCCTGGCCTGTGTCCTTCCCCAGGTCCCAGCATCTATGGGACGACACCCAACATGGACTAAGGGTGAATGTGGAAGGCACAGTGATGCACATGGTGGGGCCACTTGGGCAAACCTGCTGTCCTTCTCCTCTCCTGTCAGAACCCCAGATCCCCAGCCATGAGGTCAGGATGTGACTGACACCAGCTGCACCTCCGAGGATGGGCATGTGTTGCCCAAACCAATCAGTCCCCCACGGTCACCTCGGTGGTATCAGAGAGATGGTGGAGGGATCTGGTCCAGGTGTCCTGAGGCCGGGATTCCAGGTCATGGGTCAGGGAGGGGAGGACTCACTCATTCTGGAGGGTTTGTGTCCAGAAGGGAAGCCTGGAATGGAGGGATATTTTGTCACCATGTGGGGATTCACCCTGGGGAGAACACCGTCATGGAGAAGGGACATCTCGAATACATCTCAGATTGGGAGTCCCCCCTTGTTATCTGGACAGGAAAAGCCCCTGTGACTCCTCTGAACGAGGCTGGGAGGCTGCTGTGGACTTTTCCATCCTGGCAATGAGCTTGGGCCTCCCCAGCCCCCTGTGCAGTGAGTCAGAAGGGGGAGGAGAGGAGCCCAGGCCATGGTGAGAACCCCCCAGAGCTGTGTCCTGAGGACTCAGCGAGGCCTGGGTCCCCAAGTCCCTCTTACCCCTCCAGCAGTCCAGGGGCAGAGAGAGACCCTTTGTGGAAACCAGCCACCCCTGGGCTCTCCCAGCTCCACCCCGGGCCCTGCCCCTGACCCCTGCCTGGAAAGCTGACCCTGGGAGGGGCTGGTCTGGGCAGGGCTGTTCTGTGGCTCCCCAGAAACCTGTGAGGACACAGCTGCTGGCCCAGTGAGCAGGGGGCAGAGGGCTCCAGACCTGGGCCAGGTGGGGCTCCCAGCTGGGACCCACAGCACAGGCCTCAGGGACAGGCCACAGTGCCCTGTTCTGTCCGGGACCCAGACACATCCATGTGTCCTGTCTGCTCCACTGGGCACTTTGTCCTCCCCAAAATCATGGAGCTGGGCCGTGTCCCTGCCCCAACACACCTTAGTCTCCGATTCCCACACACTCCTGGGAGTTCGGGACAGCTGTAGTCACTTCCCATCTCAGCTCAGGGAACACACTGATGCTCAGAACAGCCCCCCCCCACCCCAACGTTCTGAGGGTTCCCAGCTGGCAGGGCCAGACACACTCACCCTCTGACATTGCCCCATGGTGCCCCCTGCTGGACCCACATTCCTTGACAGCCTCAGGACATACGCCTGCTGGGGCCCCTGAGGATGCACAGGTGTCCTTGGTTGTGCTGCTCAGCCCACCAGACACAGGTGCTCAGGGAGGAGCAGGGGACACCAGTGGGGCTGTGATTAGAGCTGCAGGAGCCGTGTGATGGTCACACCAGTGAGCACATTGCTCTTATTAATACTTAATTTTAAAAGACAAAAGGTAACTTACAGACCTCCTTGCCCCTAGTAGATTTCTGCATTGTAGTAAGCAGTTGGCAAACTATCGCCTTTGTTCAGAGAAGTGTCTTCACATAATTTTTTCAAGTGGTTCCCTGTTTCCCATTCTCAATGCCACCCCTCTCGCCTCAACTATGATGGACATTGAGGATAATTCCTTTCTTTTCTGTCTCTATGAATTTACCCATTATGGATATTTCTTATAAATACAGCCATGCAATATCTGGCTGTTTTTGCTTGGTTCCCTCACTGAGCATTTCTCAAGGGGCACCTACACGCAGCGTGTGTCAGAACATCACACCTGCTGATGGCCGAGTCACACAACCCCGCATGGGTGATGATCTGGGACGTCTCCATGCACACGGTACAGCAACATGAGCAATTGCCTGCTCTCCTAGCCCCGGCTGCACACTGCATCACAGACTCTGCCTGGGGCTTCTGCAGCGTTAGGTAACACAGGGGCTGACCTCACGGTGCTTAGAACGCCATTCGGACACGAGACAATCACGTGTGCTCTGTGCTGTTATTTTCATTATCAGAGGGGAACCAGAACTACAGATATAAAAATATCTAGCCTTGTGTGCAGCTGAATGGCATAGACGTGATTCAGAGTCACGGGCTAAAGGCTGAGGACATGCCCTGCAACTGAGTGGCCTCACCCACGGCTGACGTTGCCTCCATGCAGGGGACATTGATTTGTTAGTGTCTGAAGACATTTTTCTTCTCATAAGTGAGGGGAACGTGTGAACAGAAGCTAATGAGTAGAGGCCAGAGATGCTACTAAACATATTACAATGAACAACACGCCCCTGACCACAAAATGCTAACAGTGTTGTGGTTCAGAAACTGTTTTAAATACATCTACTTGACGGGTTGATTGTGAATTTATTATATGATCAGACATCAAGATATGGAAATACAAACTGGTATCTAGAAAAGAAAATAGAGGGAGCTGTGAGCACACACACGCAACTCAGGCATCCAGGAGGGACAGGGAAGAGCTGCACAGCTGGTGGGGACAGGCTGAGGGCAGAGCCAGGGCGAGGATGCTCTGGGGGTTCTTGTCTCACTTCCCCATGGTCTGGAGCACTGTGTGATTGTCGCTGCTTTCATAAGACTGGCAGTAGTAGTCGGCCTCGTCCTCAGACTGCAGCCCAGAGATGGTCAGGGAGGCAGAGTTGGAGGAGCTGTCAATGGAACCAGAGAACCGATCGGGGACTCCGGAGGGTCTTTTATCATTCCCGTAGATCACAGTGGTGGGGGCACTGCCCGGGCGCTGCTGGTACCAGCTCACATAGTAGCTGCCAATGCTGCCGCTGCTGCGGGTGCAGGAGATGGTGACCTTCTGCCCTGGAGACCCCGACACAGAGCTGGGCTGAGTCAGGACAAAGTTGGCCAAAGACCCTGCATAGCGGGAGAGACACAGAGATCAGTGAGAACAGACCAGACCCTGTTTCCAAAGAGGAGGGAGAGACCATCTTCCCAGGTGACATCCAGAGCCCTCCCTGAGTTCCCTGCGGGCAGTCACCTGTGCAGTGAGCGAGGAGGGTGAGGAGCAGCGGAGCCCAGGCCATGGTGGGGACACCCCAGGCTGTGCTTCCTGAGCTGACAGCCAGGACTGAGCCCACCAACCCTCCTTATCTGTCATTCTGAACCTCAGGGTGGGAGGTCTCCATGCAAATTTCTTCCTTTCTGGAATCTGCACAAGCCCCACCTTAGACTTCACACTAGCTGTGGCTGAGAGATGGAGACACTGTCCCAGGGGGAGGGCTACACCACACAGAGGACACAGGGACACCTGCAGGTGGAGCGGGGGAGACAGCTGAGGCCCTGGGGAACCTGAGCGGGTGCTGAGACCACAGCGCCCTCTGGTGGACGCGGGAGGCACAGCGGCCCTGGGAAGGGGTTGGTGCTCAGGGCTCCCGCCCTCCCCACCCCCACCCCTCACAATTCCAGCCACTGTCCCAGGGTCTCTGCTCAGCATCCTGTGCTCCCTGCACTTAAACCTCCAAATCTGTCCAGTTGGTCCAAGGGCCACTACTCTGGTGAAGACATTCTGATTCCCTTTCTGTCCTTGGAGGTGTGAATGTCACAGCAGAATGGGCTGTGTGGAAGGAAAGGGAGGGGAGGGCTCCGCCTTCTCCAGGAGGGACCTCATGACCGGGGCTGCGAGCCCAGCACGGAAAGGCCTGAGAACGAGGGAGCAGCGCTCTGATCAGGGACCAGATTCCACTGTCAGAGACACCCTGAGAGCAGAAGGACCCTGAGGGCAGGGAGGGGAGGGCCCAGGTGCGAGTCAGGGGACAGTTTCCCAGAGCCCTTCGCCAGCGAGTGCCATGAAGGCAGCAGGGGGCGTCGGTAGACCAGGTGGGTGCAAGGGGGTCTGGAGAGAGACTCTGCAGGGCTGGCGATGGATGGCTGTCTGGGCGAGGGGAAGGTCAGGGTCGATGTCAGTGTGAGGTTCTCGTGTGAAGGTCAGGCGGGTGTCACGGCTGCCGCCCTAGGACACAGTATGTAGAGCCTGTTTTGGGTCCTGGGATGAAAGTTTGCTTCTTCCAGTGGGGACAACCGGGTAACAGGCAGTGGAGCAGGCGACAATGTGAAAGCAAAGCTCTGCAGTCCCTCGCCGTGGGCTGTGCTGTGTCAAGGGCGCGCTGTGTGTGGACAGTGAGTTGGAGGACGGAGACGGAACCTCAGGGGCCTCCACTGCCTCCGTGGGGACAGAAAGACACTGAAGCTGCTTTTGTGTTCGGGAAAAACTGTCATTTATTTATGAGAGAAGCTACGCGAGCACGTGTGAAACAGACACTCAGGAGGCACGTCCTGTCCTCTGCCCGGCGCCAGCGGAGCTGGGGGACCCGACGCTGTGCTGCGCTCACGCCGGGGTCTGTCGGGGCTGAGGACGGAGAACCTGCTGCCAGCTCGCCACCGCTGGAGGATTTGGGCCCTGGAGGCAGCGTCAGCGTCCTGGTCCCTCTCAGGTCCTTCTGCCAGGTGACTGTGTCACACTTTCCCCTCCAACCTCTGACATCACCCAGCACATCCACCCTGTATTTGATGCTGGTTCACCTTTTTTCTGAAAAATTCATGACATAAAAAGACAATTTTCATACACTTTTCTACGCACCTTGCACTGTGGGATTATGTGGAGGTGGGAAGACAGACTTTATCCAACATCACTTGTTCATGATTTTTAAATGCATGTTACACCTGGATTTGCCATGATTTCTCCATAATTTAATATCTACAAGTTTACTCCAAGATGTGTTCCATAATTTGTTTACTCCAATGTTTGTATATATTTATTCATTCATCTGCTCCTTTAGTGAATCATTTTCAATTATGTTTTTACATGTTTGGAGAAAGGATTGAGGATTTACTTTCTGACAGGTCACGGGCTCCAAAGGTGCCTAAGTTTTCAAATAAAGAAGGGCATTTAAAACACGGGTTAATATCCGGAATGGCATATATTTTCTACATAAGTGAGGACATTTGCAAAGACAAAAGTACATGGATTTATTCCAGAGCGATTTCATGCTCAGTGGAAATGGGGCCATGTCAGTGAATGCTCAGGTGTGAAGGTGGCCATGGTCATGTGTGTGTCTGCCCCACCTCCACCATCCTTGGATGAGGGAGGAGGGAAATACGGACACTGGGCAGGACACTTGGTATCCCCCATGACATTGACTCCTGTGGGAGGGGCATCTTCTCCGCGTCCGGTGGATGTCTAGTGCCTTGCGGGCAACACAGGCATACCCCACACCCTGTGCACCGCGCTTGACACGCGCATACTGCGCGCTCCGCGCCACCTGTGTTTCACGCGCATGCCGTGCACTCCGTGCCACACGCGCCACACGCATATGCCTGCGCACCCTGCACCGCGTGAAACACATGCATATCGTGTGCTCCACACACTGCACTACACGTGCATACCTCGCGCCGCACTCCGCGCCTCACACTCGCATAACTCGCTCTTCGCGCATCGCACGAAACACGCGTATATCTCGCGCTCGGCGGACCACGCCCAACACGCGAATATAGTGTGCTCCATTCACCACGCACGATACGCACAGACCGCGCGCTCCGAGCACCGCTCGAAACACGCGCATATCACGCGCTCCACGCCCCGCGTGTGACCCACGCATACCGCATGCATCGCCCAACGTGCGCAACACGTGTCAGGCTTCTGTTCTAGGAAGCTTTCGCAGACTAGAGATTGGACATAACTCAGACATCACATGAGCGCACACAGTGGAGGTGTCCTGCAACAGGCCAGCAGCACAGAATAAGAGGACATTTCTGTGGGTTGCACAGGATTTCGTTCTCCAGATTCAATGGCCAAATATGTTTGCAATGTGTTTGAAAGAGACGATCAAATCAAACTCCAAGGCTTCCAATATCTGTGACTTAGAAAGTGGACATGTCATAAAAGCAGATAGTGCATATGGTAACTGGCGTGTGTTTAATGACATGGGATGACCCTTCCACTCTGGACATGAACATGATATTTGCTTAATCAGAATGTACCGTATTTATCAAAGGCATGTCAATAGAAGACAACTCTCCAACCTTCCTTCCCTTGAAGAAAGGATTGTTTCAAGGAGTGGAGGAAAGACAGTCACATCTCACAGTGACCGTCCACTCTGACAGGCCATTGACCAAAGTAATGTTTACTTCAAGCACACTTTGTTCAATTACATGCCAATGACAATGGTGATTTGATTGGATAAAAAAATAAAGTAAAATACAAACATAGAACTTTCATTTTATGCAAGATTTCAAATTGAACTTAAAATTCAATGTCAATCATATCCACCACGGGGTATGCAAATGCTAAAGATAACTACATATTTTGTAAAATCACAAATTGTGTGCACAAGGATCATCATTCCTATTGTATGTCCAGAAACAAAGTGAGAGATGAGTTTGATATGAACAACAACCTGCTATTTCAAAGTCATTTATCTGTTAAACAAAAGGTCAACAATGGTCATTAACGGGCAAAATACTTTTATAGTGACTAATGCATAATGGATATTACTGTATAAACAAACTGTATTTCTCTATTTTACTTCATATACTTAAATCTAAATGTTCCATATATAACATATTTCATCAGCTTCTGAAAACAAGTGGGCGTTTGTAATTTGGGATTAAGGGCCGTGCGTGTTTGTGTGTCATACAAACATAGTGGGGTTTCTAACTTCCATGTGGGTGGGCATCAGAATTGAGGACTGATCTCCTCGTGCCCCCTCTGTTGGACTTTGTAAACTGGTGGACAACAATATATTTAAATTCCATCCCTCACCCTTATAGTTGATTTGAATTTTGTCTTCCGTTGCCATCTAACTGAACTCTCGTTCTCACAACACATTTCCCAGAGTGTGAGGGGAAAGGCCAGCCCTGGTACTGCCACTGCTGTGGGTGCCAGAAGGAGGGGAGGGATCTCACTGGGGACAAAGTGGACTCACACACCTGGGAGGGCGGCCGTGTGGAGGTGACAGTGCTGCTCACTCACTGATTGGACACAATGTCTTACTGCAGGATGACCCATGGGTGTGGCCAACACAGATACAGGTGTCATGTCACAGAATGATTCATCTTGAACTGTGTCTGCGGTGTGACTGTGCTGCTGGGACAGTGTCTGGGTTTTCTTTCATTGTTTTCAGTCTTCATAACTATTTGGTAAAAAAAAAAAAAAAAAATGGGGGCTATTTCTCATTTGTTTAAATGATAGTAGTGTGGGTACATTTTAACATGAACTATATAAGAGTAATAGACAGTTTTTGTCCCATTTCCCCATATACTAGTGTCACTGTGAGAAGTACCACTGTACCCAACCATACAGTAATAGTCAGCCTCGTCCTCAGGCTGCAGCCCAGAGATGTGCAGAATCCCTGCATTGGCCGAGGCATCTTTGGAGCCAGAGAAGCGGCTGGGGACCCCGGAGCCCTGGTGCTTATATGAGTCTGAGTAGTAGCTCAGGAGGTACCGGGGAGGGCTCCCTGGCTTCTGCTGGTGTCAGTATGTGCCATAGCCACTGACACTGATGTCGCTGCTCAGGGTGCAGGTGAGTCTGGCTGATGCTCCAGGAGATGCAGAGAGGGAGGGCAGCTGAGTCAGCACAGGCTGGGACAGGGAACCTGCAAACACAGACACTCATGGGTTCTGGGGGACAAACCAGGGTTACATTTTTCAGACATCTGTGCCAGAAGAGCCAAAAGGAAGCTGGGAGCTTTCCCAGGTCTCTGAAGCCTGTCCCTGCCTGTGCAGTGAGAGAGGAGCACGAGGAGGAGAGGAGCCCAGGCCTTGGTGGACAGAGCCCCTGGTCCCCACAGTGGGGCTGAACTGTCCCAGGCCTCCTTTTGTGCCCACCCTCCGCAGAGGAGGGGCTGCTCATGCAAATGTGTTTCCATCCAGGGACCGCCCAGCCCCTCCCTGAGCCCTGGGCTGGAGCTCAGCTCTCCCTGCACACTGAGGAGGGGGGAGCTTTGCTTTGCCCCTTGGGGGAGCCCTGGGAGGAAGCACCTGCTGAGACCACACAAAGGGTCCTGCTCAGGGGACTGTGACAGGCCAGAGAGGACACAGCTGCTGAGACCCCATCAGTGAGCACAGGCTCATCTCCCAGGGCCAAGCTCCTTGCAGTGACTGGTCCTCAAGAAGCAGCTGTGTAGGGACCACAGGGCTGTCCCCCAGCGCCCCCTTCTGGTCACAGGCACACACCTCCCCATGGCCCAGAGACCTGAGGGCCCAGCTGGTCTCTGCAGCTCCCAGTCACTGTCTCTGGTCACATAGCCATGGGCTGAGTCCCTGGTGGAGTGACCCCAACACACTGTGAGTGATCACTGGAGTTTCTCACTCCCAGAAGGAGCCCTGGACTATGAGAGGTGCAATCATGTGCATATATAACTTTTTAAGATGTAGCAGCCCCAGAATACATTCTAGACAATTCTAAATGACCCTCATGTACCATCATGGTGGGCATCATATGTGCTGGAACATCTGAGCTGGTTTGTATGGTGTTAATGTGTGTTTAGGGCAATGGTGTAGAAGAGAAATGTTCAAGGAAATGACTCAGTGATATGTTTAAAATTCACCAATTCAGAAAACATTTCAAAAGTCACACTCGTCTACTAGTTCCAATGTCTGTGATTATTTGGGGATAGTTTTCACCAACATTTTAGTATTTATTTCCTTTATATTTTGTTGTTGCTGTAATGTTTTCTCTTTTGTAGTCTATGGGGACAATAATTTCTTGTTTGTTTAATTGACTCATTATTTCATTTTGAAAAATGAAGATTTTAAGTAATATGATGTGACAACTCTGGAAATCAGACCCATTCCCTGCTGATTTCTGTTGTTGTCCTTCTTCTTATTATTATTTTTTGTAGTAGTTGTTATTGTTGTTGATGGTTTATTGTTTCATGGTTTTCTGGCCTAAGACTGTATTCTCTGCATGTGTTGACACTGAAGTTTCAGTTTAAATACATTAATGGTTACTTATTGGTGCCTTGAAGAAATATATCTCTCAACCTTCCCCAAAGGCTCTCTGCGCGTGTTGGGGCACAATTTCAACACTCTGTCAGTTCATAACTCTGCCTTGGCCTCTAATTCATCTTGCAGGGATCTCCACTTTCAGCCAGTGGAGAACGATTAGGGGAATCTTAGTTCTCACCTGAACATAAACATACCCCAGGGCATGTAAGTGGCCTTCTGTACCCACAGGAATATGTCAGGGCTCATCGACACCACCTGTGGACATCCCACACCTGGCACTTGTTTTCCCATAGAAGCATTTTGATCAGCTTTGTGCTTATTCCACCCCACGCACTGTCTCAGGCGCTCTCAGTGTGAACAAACGCCAGCCCTTATTCCACAGCACATTGAGGATGGAGCAGCTTAAACCAAACAAGCTCTGAGTCAATTCAAATTCAGAAAAGTGCTGAGAAGGAGGCTTTTCTTAGAGCATCCAGAAAGTTCAAGTAATGACTGTAGTCTGTGGATAGGGCTTTTTGGGAAACTCCAAGCCTATTATTTTGTTTTTCCAATTAATATTATTCTTCTGGTTTTCACAGCTACAGTGGTTTTGAGGCTGTTAATTTTCAGGGCTTCCATGGGTCTGGGGAGATATGAAATAAAAACAACAGAGATCTTGTTCTTAAATGGACCTCAAATTGTTGCAAACCTTTACTAAATGTCCAGAGTTCTGAAAAGGTTGATTTAGACAATTTTTCCCACTGTTCTTATAATCTTATATGGTGGAAAAGGTTTTCAGAGGGCCCCATTCCATCATTGCATAAGTGTTTCTTGACTCCATGTGTTTGGAAAAAGAAACCTTTTCAGGCTCAAAGCTGTCAAAGTTTACTAACTGGCCATTTAGTTTCCTTTTATTTCTTACATTCTTGCATATCAATTGTCATCTTCTATACGTTGGGATCAATTCCTCAACCTTGTCCCCTACTCCCAAAATCCAAACACTGAACACTAAAGAAAACCTTCGGAAACAGCCAAAGGACTTAAGGTTTGTTTTCACACCAGCCACAAATTTTTATTCTCTCTCTGCATTTATTCAGAGGGTGCTTCCTACCATATAGATAGAATTTCAAAGTTTCTTAGGAGTAAATAAAATTATTTTTAAAGGTGGTCATTTAAAATATCCTCAAAAAGGCAGGGGTGAGGTATGTAGTCGGGTCTCAGTGTTTGAGTCTGGAAAGGAGAAAGACCCTGCATCCCCATATAGTGACAATGTAGCAAGCAGCAGGGGTGACAGGATCAGTTGCTACATTTCCATCATTGCTGCAGATCTGTTCCCTCTGTAGGAGCCTGGCCTAGCAGCCTGGTTCCCAGGGAACCCTTCAAAGGAATCTGAATGCATCTAGTTCTCTCACGGAAAAATTTCTAACAAAAAAAGTCAATATTTTTGAGGGTTCAGTCCACCAGACACTGTTTCTGGGAGCCAGGTGGCAGCCTTGGTAGCAGAGTGGAGAAAACAGTTTTTGTCCCACTTCCCCATCATCTGAATCACTGTGTTTTAACCATATGAACCACCAATTTTATAATCTGCACCACAGATATAGTCAGCCTCGTCCTCAGACTGGATGTTGGAGATGGTTAAGTAGCGGTCAGCCCCGGAGCTGGAGCCCGAGAAGCGATCGGGAATCCCGTCCCCTTTGCTGTGACTTCCATCACTCTTAACATACATCAAGTACCGAGGGGCCTTCCCCGGCTGCTGCTGATGCCATTCAATGGTGTAGCTGCTGTGTCCACTGCTCAGGGTGCAGGTGAGCTTGGCCGAGGCTCCCAGGGAGGCAGATGCAGAGGGTGACTGAGTCAGCACAGGCTGGGAGAGGGACCCTGGAAACACAGACACACATTATGTCCTGGAGGAAGGACAAGAGGGAAGGACAGTGTGGCATGGGTCTGGGAGGTGGTGTCAGTGAGCTGGGGGTCAGGATGCTGAGGACCGTCCTGACCTGTGCAGTGAAGGAGGAGGGTGAGGAGGAGGAGTGGGGCCCAGGCCATGGTGCAGACACCCCAGAGCTGTGCTGAGGCTGCCACGCTGCAGGTGTCTCTTATCCACCCTCCAGCCCCAGAGGAGGGAGGGGGCCCTGCATGCAAATGTGCTGCTCCTCCCCTGACCACCAAGCCCGCCCTGGGCCTGTGTGCAGCCCCAGTGACAGGGTGTCATTACTGGGAGGGGGGCCTGGGCTGGGCCTGGTGCAAGTCTCCCCAGGGGCCCAGAGAGGACTCACCTGCTGGCACCAATGAGCTCTGAGCAGAGACCAAGGTCTAGTGTCTGACTTCCCAGCTGAGCCCCACAGAGCCCTCAGTGTTAGTCCACAGCACCTCCTGCTGCCCAGGACCAGGTGCAGTGTGTCTGTGACCAGATGCCAGGGGGTCCTGACAGAGGCTCCTGCCCCCACCAGGGCCTTCACCACTGCCCCCTCCCTGCACAAGGGCAGAGTGAGGCCCCTTCTCTGGGAAGCTCCCACCTTGTCTCAGTCCTTAGTTTTCTCTTCCTCCTCAGTGGGAACAGGACACACAACTCACCCCATTAACAAGGTGGCCTCAGGGGAAGGGACGACTCATCTACAAACTGAGCCTGAAATACAAAGTCCTGAGCTGAGAACAAGGGCAGATCAACTAGGAACCCACTTCCCAGGCTGCTCTCAAAGCCACGTTCTCTCTCCCTCCTTGGTTCCCAAGGAGGTCATGCCCAGGGACAGGGTGGGGAGTGTCTGGGAGGGTAAGTGAGGAGGCTGGGTCACTCACTGGATTTGCCACAAATGAGAAGAGGCCCAGGAAGTGTAAGAGAAAGATATCAATGTGGTTAAAAAAGGGAAGATGTGGACTTAGAGCTTCTTCAGACATAACAGGCTATGGAGGTCAAAGAAAGAAGAAAAGATGTGAATGACAACTTCCAACGAAAGATATGAAAAAATATCCACAACTCCTCTGAGATAAAGACCTTGCTGATTAATGGAGAAGGTAACAGGGCAGAAGGGGGCTGTAGGAAAGGTAGGGAGACCAATTATCTGAGAAGAGAAGTCAGGAATCAGATATGGGAAGGGGAGGGTGAGGATGGTCCACACTGTAGAAGGGACTGGAGGAGAATCCGGTGGGGACATTGGGCAGGATCCAGACAGGGGGTCAGGTGGAAGGATATTTGGGGTATCTTTGCTTTCATTTCTGTTTCATTTCTTTTTTTTTTTTTTTTTTTTTTTTGTTGAGACAGAGTCTCACTTTGTTGCCCAGGCTAGAGTGAGTGCCGTGGCATCAGCTTAGCTCACAGCAACCTCAAACTCCTGGGCTTAAGGGATCCTACTGCCTCAGCCTCCCGAGTAGCTGGGACTACAGGCATGCGCCACTATGCCCGGCTAATTTTTTCTATATAGATTTTTAGTTGTCCATATAATGTCTTTCTATTTTTAGTAGAGACGGGGTCTCGCTCTTGCTCAGGCTGGTCTCGAACTCCTGACCTCGAGCGATCCACCCGCCTCGGCCTCCCAGAGTGCTAGGATTACAGGCGTGAGCCACCGCGCCCGGCCTCTGTTTCATTTCTTATAGAAAGTGGAGCCTCTTCCAGCTTTTCAACTATTTTGTCTGGTCCTCTCCCTGCCTGGGTGGAGGAGTGCCTCTTTGATCAAAATTTTTCAGTTCCCTCTGAGCGAGATTTCTCCTTGGTGTTTGTCAGCTAATGCCTTCCCTTCTTAACTTGCCATCATTCTTATGAATTTTGTCATATTAAAACACATAGGAGACCAGATGCAGTGGCTCATGTCTGTAATCCTAGCACTCTGGGAGGCTTAGGAGGGAGGATAGCTTGAGCTCAGGTGTTTGAGACCACCTTGAGCAAGAGTGAGACTTCATCTCTACCAAAAATGGAAAACAATAGCAGGCCATGGTGGCGCCTATAGTCCCAGCTACTCAGGAGGCTGAGGCAGGAGGATCACTAGAGCCCAGGAGTTTGAGGTTCCAGTGAGTTATGATGACGCCACTGCACTCTAGCTGGGGTGGCAGAGCCAAACTCTTTCTCACTCCACACTCCTGAGTCCACATGTTACAGGATCCCAGATGATCCCTGTGCACGTGCACGTCTGAGGACCTCTGATCTGACACAGGCAGGAAGGTGCTGGAGGGTTTGGTGATGGATGTTCCTCAGGCCTCAGTCTGCTCTGCTACCTGCCAGTGTGCCCAACAAACTGCCCTCCTGTGTCCCATTCTGTGAGTGATGCACCAGGCATGGTGCACTCGGGGCTTTTGAAAATAGCGGGCATCTCGCCCTGAGCTCACAAATTCACAGAGACAACTGCAAGTGTTTTAGTAATAACAGATTATCTTCCCCTCTTCACATGTTATACCAGTGAACAAGTGGAATTATATAAAAGCTATAATTTTGCGTTAGTACTTATAATCTTAATAATATTAAGCAGTGTTTGTGTATTTATGTATTTTTAAGAACGGGAGTTCCTTATGTTAACCTTAGGTGACAATCACAGTTTTAAAAGTTAGAAATATGAGTACAAATTTTATTTCATTATTTGTGTTCATGTTTCTAACTTTGAAAACTGTGATTGCGGACAATGGAGGGCAAAGGTGAAGGAAATGCATTCAAATGAGGAATATTGTTATGCTGTTTGGTGCATTGACTTCCCAGGACTGCTGTCACAGTGCACCACAGCCTGGGGGTCTAACCCAACAGGAATGTGTGGTCCCACAGCTCTGCAGGCTGCTCCTCCAAAATCACAGGGACAGCCATGTCCCTCGGACACCTCTAGGGGAAACTTTCTTCCTCTCCCTGGCTGCTGATGGTTCACCTCCAACCTTCCGTGTCCCTTGGCTTGCAGCTGCGTAAGTCCAGTGTCTGCCCTCATCTTCACATGTTGTCATCTCTGTGTCCCCTGTATTCACAAGGCCATATTCTTATAAGGAGACCAAGCACATTGCATGAGGAGACCACCCTAACCGAATATGACCTCTTTTTATCTGGTAATAATTAATTCTACACTGGCATTATTTCTCAAAATTAGATACCATTCCACAGTACTGGGAGTTAGGACTTCAATGTATCTTCTTGGGGTGAAATACTTTCACATTACATTAGAGAAGAATCCTTTTTTAAATAAATTATAATTTTTAAATTTAAAATTATGCAATGCACTTGTACTGCATGACAATAAAGCCTAATAATATAAACTTTTTTTTTAATATTCAAAAAGAGGGTTTCTTCCCTTCACCATTAGTTTGCAATAAGAACATCATTGGAGATTTGTTAGACCTTAGCCTTTACATCTGATCCTACTGTTACTGTTCTTTTGTGGAAGGCAGAATTATTCAACTCTACTTTCTGTGGACCAATATATTCCAAGTCTTCCACAAATATGCTCCACTATAAGGCGAAAATGTGCATGTGAATCATTTCAGACACTGCCATTCACCTTTCTAAGTAGAGTCAACATTTAGGCTGCCCTGGGGGCTCAGGTTTCTGGTCATGTGATCTTGATATTACATGATCATATTTGTACCAGGCTCAGTCAAAAGCAGGTTGTGTCTTGGTTTCTTATCTCTGTCTGTCACTGTGCTGAGCTCCACTGTAGTGTGGCATGCAGCGTCCTCAGTCCTGTCAGGGTGGCTTTGCCTGCAGGGAGGGAGACTGGCGACGGGGTGGGCGTCCAGGAGTGTTTGCTGTTTGTATCATAAATCGAAGTCCTGGGGACTTCGCCATGCTTCTGCTGGGCCCAGCATGGATAGTTGCCATTTGTGGAGCCACAGGCGAGAATGACTGTCCCTTGGGGGGATACTGTCAGTGAGGACTCCTGAGTCACCAAAACCTGAGGGATGATGTATGAGAGAAAAATAGACCCATGTTAGGAATGAGAAACAAAAGCAGAGAAATCCCTGGAGAGGATGGTTTCCTGGAGATGAAACTGGGCAGGGGGCAGGGAGGAAGAGGAGGAAGAGGAGGAGAAGAGTCCAGGCCATGGTGTGGACTTTCCAAAGATCCCCAGGACCCACAGCTGCTGCTGGACTTGGAATGTTCTTTTATTTCCTCCTCAGCTCCCTGGTAGTAGGGCCTGTGTGTGAGCGGTGCCTTCTGAGAACATGAGCCCTTTACCAACACCACCTGCACCACCGATTCTGAACGCTCAGCTCAGAGGGCAGCTCCTCGGTCTGGGAGGCTGGGCTGGCGTGAGCTCTGAGCTTGCCCCTTGGGAGGAAGCACCTGGGGTCACCACTAACTCAGGCTGCTGAGCAGGGGCCCAGGGACCATGCATGTGAACCATGGGGGTTTATCAGGCCTTGCTGAGCGCTGAGAAGATCCACAGCTCCCCCTGCTGGGCTGTGATAACCATTGTCTGTACTTTCTCTAGTGTTGAACATCTTCCCTAAGGCCTGATGTTTTCCTTGTTACTTGTTCTCGGGTTCATCCAGAGAGTTTTATATATATTTTTTTAAGTTTTATTTTTTTAGTTCTATAATTTCCATTGGTTTGTTTTAATGACTTCTACTTTTTTCTGAGATTTGCTTCTTTTCCATTTGTTTCAAGAATATCTGAAATTGCTCATCAAAATGATTCCGTGATGCTGATTTCAATGTCTCTGTCATATAATTTCAACACTAAGTTGTCTCAGTGTTGGTGTCTGTGGATTGTCTTTTCCTTTTCAAGTTGTGAATTTTATGGTTCTTGGCAATTTTTTTTATTGTGTCATGGGCATTTTGTTTAAAATTTATACTTGTTTCATATATATATTTATTATTTAAATAGATTTAGGGGATACAAGTGGTGTTTTATTATGTGGATTTGTTGTGTAGTAGTGAAATATGAGGTTCAGGTAGACCCATCACCTGAATTGTGTACATTATACCTAATAGGTAACTTTTTATCCTGAACCTCATTCCACTCTCCATCCTTCTGAGTGTCCAGTGACCCTTGTGTCACTGTGTATGGCTACTCTCCTCCCTTCTGAGTGTCCAGTGACCCTTGTGTCACTGTGTATGGCTACTCTCCTCCCTTCTGAGTGTCCAGTGACCCTTGTGTCACTGTGTATGGCCATGCATACCCATAGCTTAGCTCCTACCTATACGTGAGAACATGCAGTATCTGTTTTTGTTTGTTTGTTTCTGAGTCTCTTAACTTAGAATAATGGCCTCCAAGTCTAACCAAGTTGTTGCAAATGGCATTATTTCATTCTTCTTTATGGGTGAATAGTATTCCATAGAGTGTGTGTGTGTGTGTGTGTGTGTGTGTCACATTTTGTTTATCCAGTCCTGGTTGATGGGCACTTAAGTTGACTCTGTACCTTTGTGATTGTGAACTGTGCTGCAATAAACACACAAAGGCAGGTGTCTTTTTGATGTAATTATTTTTTCCCTTTGTGTGGATGCCCAATAATGAAGTTGCTGGATCGAATGCATCTATTGAGATTATAATATGGCTTTTGTTTTTGGTTCTGTTTATACGGTGAATCACATTTATGGCCTCACACATGCTGAAACATCCTTGCATCTCTGTGCTGGAACCTACTTTATCATGGTGAATTATTATTTTTTTATGTGCTCTTGGATTCTGTTTGCTGGCATTTTGTTGAGTATTTTGCATCTGCATTTATCAGGGATGTGGGTCTGTACTGGAGCTGTGCTCACCTGCAGTGCTGAGAGTGGACCTGCTTACCTCGTGCCCCAGCTCAGGGCAATGCTGTCAGTATCCCCTCTTCATCTGCACTGTGAGACAGCTGGTATGTGGTTTGTTTATCAAGTTTAAGGGTTTATCCCTCTATTTATCCAAATCTGAACATTTTGTTGGTCATGAATGGACATTGAATTTTATCAAATGCTGTTTCTGTATTGATTGATGAGGTCATATGGTTGTCCTTTGGCCTATAAATATGGTGGATTGTATTGACTGACCTTTGCATAGTGAACCAACTTGTAATGACCTCCATTTGGCATGGTGTGCCCTTCTTGACATCTGTTACTTAAGTACATTTGGTAACCTTTTCTGAATAATTGATGTGTTTCTAAGTGACATCTGCTTTGTTTATTTATTTTACTACCAGGAGAATGTTGGTACCAGCAGTAGATTGCTCCATTTGGCAAAAATTGTTATCCTAACCACATTCGGTGTGTGAATCACAAAGTGAAAATATCTATTTATTTATTGATTTCTCCTCATTTCTCTTTCAATAATTTGTAGTTTTCAGTGTATGAGACTTTAAATTTTCTCAAATTTATCTTTAATATTTCACATTCATACACTATAAATATTATTGATTTTGCTTAATAATGTTTGATGGTTCATTACTAGTGCATAGAACAAAAATTATTTCTGTTTGCGGATATTGTGTCACAAAACCCAGATGGAAGCATTTGAACCAGTAGCATCTCTCAATTCCTCCTAGACCCTGAGCAGGGCATGGGTGGAACCAATGTATTTTTGTCTCTTCCAATGTCTCTACTGAGATCTTTTTTAACTCTAATGAAGCTTTTTTCTGTCTTTCTTTCTTTCTTTTTTGCCTATGAAAACCTGAGTAGGATAAGAATGTATTACCTGTCTAAAAGTTGAATGATTATGACACTTTGAGATCTAACAGTTCATAGAAAATGGCATGTTGGTTGAAGATGTGACAACAGAAGTCACTCCCTGAGCTAGACTTGCTCAGAGCCACCAGGAGGGGTGACTGCACCATGCCAGGAGAGTGGAAAGGAGGTTTTTGTCTCACTTCCCTTTGGGTCTGGAGCACTGTGTAAGCATTAGTGCTGCCGTGCCATATATCACAGTAATAGTTAGCCTCGTCCTCAGGCTGCAGCCCAGAGATGTACAGAATCCCTGCATTGGCCGAGGCGTCTTTGGAGCCAGAGAAACGGCTGGGGACCCCGGAGCCCTGGTGCTTATCTGAGTCTGTGTAGTAGTTCAGTAGATAGCTGGGAGGGCTCCCTGACTTCTGCTGAAACCAGTATATCCTGTAACTACCAACACTGATGCCACTTTTGAGGGTGCAGGTGAGTCTGGCTGATGCTCCAGGAGATGCAGAGAGGGAGGGAGGCTGAGTCAGCACAGGCTGGGAGAGGGAACCTGCAAACACAGACACACAGGCATTGGAGCAGTTAAAAGTTAGGCTGCTTGAGGGTGTGTGCCAGAGGGGCTGACACATGCTGGGGTTGTCCCAGGTCTCTGAGGACCGGCCTCACCTGTGCAGTGAGACAGGAGAACAAGAAGGAGAGGTGTCCAGGCCATGGTGGACACTGCCCTGCTGACACCCAGTCTGAGCTGTTACCCGGGGCGGCTTTATCTAACTCAAGGGCCTGGAAGGGGAGGGGCTGGCCCCACACAGTCGTTTCTTTTCCTGGGGATCTCTGCCCCACCCTGAGAAGCAGCAGCAGCCTGGGCTTGGTTCATTACACAGAGAGGACAAATGGGTGAGACTCAGAGTTGGCCACATGGGAGGAACCATGGAGGAAGCAGCAGCTGGAACCTTCCACAGACCTGTGAGCAGGAGGACACAGCTGCTGAGTCCCCATCAGTGAGCACAGGGCCCAGCCCCAAAGCCCAGGCTCCTGGTAGTGAGTGAGTGGTCCTCAGTGAGCAGCTGTGTAGGGACCACAGGGCAGTCCCCCAGCGCCCCCTGCTGGTCCCAGGCACACACCTCCCCATGGCCCAGAGACCTGAGAGCCCAGCTGGTCTAGCAGCTTCCCAGTCACTGTCTCTGGTCACACATCGGTGGGCTGACTCCTGGGGGAGTGTCCCCAACACACTGTGAGTGATCACTGGGGTTTCTCACTCCCAGAAGGAGCCCTGGACTATGAGAGGTGCAATCATGTGCATATATAGCTTTTTTAAGTATCAGCCCTCCAACATTTTCTACATTCTAGAAAAACCTAAATGTCCCTCATGTACCATCGTTTTAGGCACCTCAGATGCTGGAACATTGAGCTGATGTGAACGGCAGGGACAGGCTGTGCAGGGGAGTGGGATGGAAGGACAAGTTCCGGGAATTGGCTCAGTGATGTGGTTAACATTCAGCACCTCAGAAAAGATTTCAAAATTCACAAAATGAGGATACTGACTAGCCATGATTTGTGAAAAATTAGTAACAGGGTATAAATGACCTTTGCTTGTTCATACTCTAACACATTTCTTAAGTTTTTGAAGTGAGTTTTTTCTTCCTAAATATGTACTTTTTTGATCATCTGTGTCTTATAGTCCTGGTTAGTATTTTGTTTTAGAGAGAATGCAATGTGTTTCTATTCCAAACATAATTTTCCTTATTTTTATTTTCTTACTCATATTTTTTATAGTTTACTAAGAAGGTCAGTGTGACATTTTAATGTTTCTGCAGAAATGTTGATGCCTGGACACATGAATGGAAACACCATCCCTTCCTCTCTGTATCCCAGATGCAAATCTGTACACAAATGGTCCCAGACTCCCAGACTCGGAGGATCTTTTGGTAAATAACTATGTCCAGGATCCTCTGATTCCCTCAGGCCTCTCTCCTCAAGGTACCCAGAGAGATCCTTCCATTCAGGTCTGGCAGGTCACCCTGGGATTAAACTCCATCCTTCCCATCGATGTAGTCCACCTCTACCCTTACTTAAGTCTCATTTTATTCCATCTAAAGGGATTTTTATTTTTTCATAGAACACTGTTTTGCATTCTCTGTCGTGAGGGTGTCTAGATGCTGATGGGCTGTTTGGCCACTGATGCTGGCACCGTGTGAGCACAGAGAGAAGTTACCGCAGTCACGTCCCCATCCAAGTCCCGGTTCCCAGTGGAACATCCCCTGCTGAGGCCTCAGGGGACACTCACTGGATCTGCTGTGTGTCCCCCATGGTGAGTGACAGAGTGACTTGCTCAGGAGCAGGCTCTAGAATAGGCCTAGAGCCCTGAAGCTGCAGAGCCCAGCGTAGGTGGAGTCTGCAAGATGCTTTATCTCCTGGGCCTGAGATGGAGGTTTCACCTCACTCTGCCCATCCACTGTCTGTGGGAGGAGCTCTGCTCTTGAACACACATGTTCTGCTTCATGGAGGTGAGCAGGCTGAGTGTGGGACTCAACACGGCCTCAGTCCCAAGTGGCCTGAAGTCAGTGACTCATGAAGGGCCTGAGACCTTCATTGCTCCTCTGTGACTGGAAGCAGGATGGCTTTTGCATAGATCCCCAACACCACCAGCCACTAGGGAAATGCAGTCAAGTCTAGAGAGATAGACCAGTGCAGACCCACTGGGGTGGCTATAAACAAAATGACAGGTAATGACAAATGTTGATGAGAATATGGAGAAATTGGAACTCTTATGTATTATTCATGGAAATGTAAACTGATGCAACCTCTTTGGAAAGCAATCAGACATTTCCTCAAAAACAGTAATTATATCACCATGAATGTCCACTCCTACCAAATCCAACAAAAATACATAAGTCCACAGGGAAATTTGAAACTTGTGTACCAATGATTACAGCAGCGTTACTCATAAAATCAAAAGTCTTAATCAAACTAAATGTCCAACAACTCATCAATGGTTTAGCAACCTGTAGTACATAGATACAGTAGAGTAGTTTTTGTCCATAAAAATGAATGAAGTACTAAACTATGTGTTGATATATTTCATATATGAAAATTAACGTAATAAACATTTGCATGCATTAATATCCTAAGGTACGTAGAAAATGAAAATTGGATCTACAAGCCAAAATTATAGTAATACTGGTTATTAGACTAATAACTGTTTATTTGTAGGATGATGGAAATACTCTAAATTCATGTTACGGTAATGGTTGCACAACTCAATAAATACTAAAGAAAATTTGAAGTGTATATTCTAAATGGGAGAAATATATGGTATACACGTTATAATATATCTTAATAAAGATGATTCAAAACACAATATGAAAGCGGGCAAGGTCACTGGCTTTGGAAGGTCCCTGATCATTTAAAGCAGGTCTGTGCTCTGAGAGGTAGATCTTCAGATGTGAATGCCCAGGGGTTGGCCACAGTTGACCTTTTGCCTGTTGTTTGTCACAGGCAGTCATGACAGTGATCACAAGAAAGCATGGGCAGGTTTTTGTCTCAGTTTCCCTGTGTCTGCAGCACTGTGGAGCACCCAGGCTGCTGTCATAGGACTGGCAGTAATAATCAGCCTCGTCCTCAGCCTGGAGCCCCGTGATGGTCAGGGAGCCGGAGCTGCCAGACTTGGTGCCAGAGAATCGGGCAGGGACCCCTGAGGGCCTGTTGCTAGTATCATAGATGAGGAGTTTGGGGGCCGTTCCTGGGAGCTGCTGGTACCAGTTTACAAGATACCCACCCCCGATGTTGCTGCTGCTGCCCGTGCAGGAGATGGTGACCATCTGCCCCAGGGCTCCAGACACCGAGGGCGGCTGAGTCAGCACAGACTGGGCCCAGGACCCTGGAAGGGGGAGAGACACGGACAGGGTGATTCTGGGTCTGGAGACAAGAAGACACAGTAGGGCCCCAGGGTCTTCCCAGGGCCCTTCCCCTGCCCAAGTCAGGTCACCTGTGCAGTGAGCCAGGAGGGTGAGGAGGAGAGGGGCCCAGGCCATGGTGGAGACTGTCCCGAGTGCTGCCTTCTGTGCCCGCAGCTGAAGCAGCTTCCCCAGGTCTGTCCTTCCCCTCTTCATACCCTGAGAGGGGAGGCTCCCTCCATGCAAATGAGCCCCAGCTTTCTTCCCCCACCCTGGGCCCTGGTCAGGTCCCTGTGCCTGAGGGTGTCAGGGGTGGGCAGCGGCGGGACTGTTCGGTCCCAGGGGGTGGGGAAGTCACAGCTGTGCCCTGAGCAGAGGGCACCAGGCAGGGCAGGTGGCTGGTCCCAGCTCTGATCACTCCCAGGCCCTGAGCAACAGGCCCTGAGTGCCCCCTGGTGTCCAGTCCCAGACACACAATCCTGTGACATTGTGACTGGGCCCCCCAGAGCCAGTCCTGCCTCCCCACTGCTCTGTCCACTGCCCCTGACTCAGGCTAGGCCAGGCAGCCACTCCTGTGTCCTCCCCAGTCCCTCAGTGCAGTCTTCATGCCCTACTGGGCTCCTCGGTGTGACCCTGTCCCCATTTCCCCAGGCTGTCCCTTGCTCAGGACTGAGGTGGGGTCTCTCTGCACAGTCCTCGTAGGTCGGGATCAAGTGGACAGCAGGGACCGGCCCCCATGGACTCACCTCCCCAGCCGTGGGGGCTCCAGTTTTTTCCTCATATGTGGTCCCTCCCTGGTGGCCAGAGCTGTCCTTCCTTATGATCTAGCAGTGCTGAGGACAAAGGAGCTCTTGTCCCTAGGGATGGGGAGAGGGTGGGGAGGAGCCCTCGGGGGTGTTCCTAGAATGTTATTCTGGGAAAATCTCTGTTCTGTGTCTAATCTCCACAGACTTGAAACAACAGTCACCTGGATGCTTGTCCAGGTGTCTCTCCCAGGAATCCTCCCTCCAAGCCACCAAAGCGGGGAGCAGGGGCCACGGCAGCTGCCTGTGCAGCATTTTGCTAAGAGCAAAAATGATGACACGCTCAGTATTTGAAAGATGGGAAGAGTTAAGGGTTTAAATTGCTTGGACCAGTGTGTGGTCCCAGGTGAGCCTGATGTGCGTTTGGTTCTTAGATCAGCCAGTCCGAGCAGGATGTTTCGAGAATAAAGGTAAATGGTTCATGTTCAGTAATGAGTGCTCTGGGGATGGTTTAAAACTGAGAGAAATTGTTAATCTCTCATGTATGATGACATCTAGTGTGAAATATATTTAAAAACAAGCAGCATAAAAAAATAAAGGAAAAAGATGCTCTGAGCTATAAAACTAAAACATGAAATAAACTCTATGGCTGTAAGATTTCCGGCATTGCAGGCCTTGCACTCTTAACAAATGTGTTTCTGGGAGGACTTGGGGTGTGGAGAGGAACAGCAGGACTGCTCGTGGATGTTTATAGTGGGGAGCGTGTCACTAGGCAGTGGCAGTTCCCTAAAACGTTAAATGTGCTATTTAATACGGAAGAGTGAGATCTACTGGAACCATGTAAATGAAACCAGTCTGTGTATTTAACGAAATGTACAAGTACACCGCATTTTGGGTTTGCAACTCAAGTGTGTCATTATTTGAATTTTTTTTTCTTTTTCAGCTGTGAGTTTTTCAAACTGCATTTTATATTCAGTTTTTAAAATATTTACTGTGTTGAAAAATACCAGGCAAAATCAAGTTCTATGTTTTTACCAAGTGGAAACATCACTACTGTGCTCGCAGCCCCTGTTGTCTTGTCGTTGTGTCCTCTGCGATGGCGCAGCTCATGTTCACGGTGAATTTTGTTTCCCGGTTTCTGCCACTGAGTGGACAGGGATTCCCCCAGGCTGAGGTGTCTCGCACAGGACAAGGCTACCCACGTCCCCTCCAGGCCCAGGGCTGCTCCCTCTGTGGCGCCCCCTGAGCTCTCAGGCTGAGGCAGAGGGAGGAGCAGCCACAGCTGACCCCCCGGTCCAGCCCACCCTGGCTCCAGCACCTGTGGCCTCAGCACTTCCAGGGGAGCTGCTCTGGTTCACCAGGGCAAGGAGCTGCCTCACTGGCTGGGCCTGATCTGCTCAGGCTACTGGGGAGGAAGGCGGGGACAGGCCACATGTCCCCAGGGTGAGTCATGGAGGGTGGGGAGATGGGAAGGGAGAGTGGAATCCACTTTAGGAGAGCCTGGGGGGAGATGGAAATGTCCAAAATCCACATGTCACACTCCATACATTTCCTATAGACAAGATCGTGATAATTTGTAACTTTTTGTCAGAGCAGAAGACAAATCCAAAGCTTACAGATTCCTGATCCTTTAGGACAGTTCATGTCCAACAACAGTAAATAATACCTTCCAATTTCCTGTCCTGTGGTTCCGTATCTATCAGCTATCTATAACTACATATATGCACACTTAAACTTGTAGAATGCATATGTAAATTATTTACCTTCCAACTCGTCTACTTAATAACATATGAATTGAGTAATTATTCTGACATATGGTAATGCTATATTTGCATGAGAGGCATATATTTAACTTTTTAAGAATTATGCTCTGACCCATTGGAGGTTATTCACTAATATGTTCAAGAACATTCTTCCTTCCTGAACTGTGTACACTGTCGTGCCTGAGAAGTGAATTCTTTGAAATAAGGGATTTATTTTCTTGGATCCTGGAGTGATTGCCAAAATGTACTGGAACTCTGCCTTGCTGACTCCATATTTCTACAGTGACTCCTCTCCCCTGTGACAATGGCTGTGGAGGAATGTTGGGGTCACTGGCTGATTGGTGGGAAATGAGCCATGGACAGAGGTGAGAACACGAGAGAGAGTTTAGAATTTTGGAAAAAGTGGATCTAGGTCTGAGAATATTACATGATGTTACTGGGTAGAGACAGTACATTCTAGAAGCAGACTGAGAAGGAGAGACCAGGGTTGGGGAACTAGGACAGATCAATTAGGGCCCTAATAGTGGCGTTTGTGTGCCGAAGGGGCAGAGCCACAGCTGACTCCATGCCACACTGACGCTGACCCCAGATCCCTGTGACCAGGACCCCATGAGATAGGGACTCTCAGCAGTGACACAGAGGTGACCTGGGCAGCAGTGGCCCAGGATGGGAGCAGAAGGAGGCCCCATCTGGAGGGTGTGGACAGAGGGAGAGGTGTCCGTGCTGGCCCCTGAGTCTGGTCCTCACCTGAGGGAGGCCAGGTGGAGGACAGGTGTGAGGTGAGGGTGGGCAGTGACCACTAGTGTGGCTTCTTGAGCTTCTTTCCCTTCTGACTCCCTCTGGGCAGAGGAGGCCATCAGGAGGCTGTGTGTCTGCTCTCCACCCCTCCTGAGGCCACCTGAAATTCAGACTGATGGCTCCTGCGTGGGAGTAGGTGTGTCTGGGTCTGGTATTGACCTGCTGAAGGAATAGCAGAAAGGTCAGGGAGCCTGAACAGCAAAATTGTGAGATCGGAACAGCCTGGTCTGTGTCCCTGCCCAGGTCCCAGCATCTATGGGACGACACCCAACATGGACTAAGGGTGAATGTGGAAGGCACAGTGATGCACATGGTGCGGACAGTTGGGAAAACCTGCTGTCCTCCTCCTCTCCTGTCAGGACCCCAGATCCCCCAGCCATGAGGTCAGGATGTGACTGACACCAGCTGCACCTCTGAGGATGGGCATGTGTTGCCCAAACCAATCAGACGGTCCCCCACGGTCACCACGATGGTATCAGAGAGATGGTGGAGGGATCTGGTCCAGGTGTCCTGAGGCTGGGATTCCTGGTCATGGGTCAGGGAGGGGAGGACTCACTCATTCTGGAGGGTTTGTGTCCAGAAGGGAAGCCTGGAATGGAGGGATATTTTGTCACCATGTGGGGATTCACCCTGGGGAGAACACAGGTCATGGAGAAGGGACATCTCAAATACATCTCAGATTGGGATTCCCCCCTTGTTATCTGGACAGGAAAAGCCCCTGTGACTCCTCTGAACGAGGCTGGGAGGCTGCTGTGGACTTTTCCATCCTGACAGTGACCTTGGGCCTCCCCAGTCCCCTGTACAGTGAGTGAGAAGGGGGAGAAGAGGAGCCCAGGCCATGGTGAGACACCCCCCACACACAGCTGTGTCCTGAGGACTCAGCAAGGCCTGGAACCCCAAGTCCCTCTTACCCCTCCAGCAGTCCAGGGGTAGAGAGAGACCCTTTGTGGAAACCAGCCACCCCTGGGCTCTCCCAGCTCCACCCTGACCCCTGCCTGGAAAGCTGACCCTGGGAGGGGCTGGTCTGGGCAGGGCTGTTCTGTGGCTCCCCAGGGACCAGTGAGGACACAGCTGCTGGCCCAGTGAGCAGGGGACAGAGGGCTCCAGACCTGGGCCAGGTGGGGCTCCCAGCTGGGACCCGCAGCACAGGCCTGAGGGACAGGCCACAGTGCCCTGTTCTGTCCGGGACCCAGACACATCCATGTGTCCTGTCTGCTCCACTGGGCACTTTGTCCTCCCCAAAATCATGGAGCTGGGCCGTGTCCCTGCCCCAACACACCTTAGTCTCAGATTCCCACACAGTCCTGGGAGGTCGGGACAGCTGTAGTCACTTCCCATCACAGCTCAGGGAACACCCTGATGCTCAGGACCCCCCCAACCTTCTGAGTGTTCCCAGCTGGCAGGGCCAGACACACTCACCCTCTGACATTGCCCCATGGCCCCTGCTGGACCCACATCCCTTGACAGCCTCAGGACACACACCTGCTGGGGCCCCTGAGGATGCACAGGTGTCCTTGGTTGTGCTGCTCAGCCCACCAGACACAGGTGCTCAGGGAGGAGCAGGGGACACCAGTGGGGCTGTGATTAGAGCTGCAGGAGGCGTGTGACGGTCACACCAGTGAGCACATTGTTCTAATTAATACTTAATTTTAAAAGACAAAAGGTAACTTACAGACCTCATTGCCCCTAGTAGATTTTTGCATTGTACTAAGCAGTTGGCAAACTATTGCCTTTGTTCAGAGAAGTGTCTTCACATAATTTTTAAAGTGGTTCCCTGTTTCCCATTCTCAATGCCACCACTCTCACCTCAACTATGACGGACAGTGAGGATAATTCCTTTCCTTTCTGCCTCTATGAATTTACCCATTATGGATATTTCTTATAAATACAGCCACGCACTATCTGGCTGTTTTTGTTTGGTTCCCTCACTGAGCATTTCTCAAGGGGCACCTACGCGCAGCGTGTGTCAGAACGTCACACCTGCTGATGGCCGAGTCACACAACCCCGCATGGGTGATGATCTGGGACGTCTCCATGCACACGGTACAGCAACATGAGCAATTGCCTGCTCTCCTAGTCCCGGCTGCACACTGCATCACAGACTCTGCCTGGGGCTTCTGCAGCGTTAGGTAACACAGGGGCTGACCTCACGGTGCTTAGAACACCATTCGGACACGAGACAATCACGTGTGCTCTGTGCTGTTATTTTCATTATCAGAGGGGAACCAGAACTACAGATATAAAAATATCTAGCCTTGTGTGCAGCTGAATGGCATAGACGTGATTCAGAGTCACGGGCTAAAGGCTGAGGACATGCCCTGCAACTGAGTGGCCTCACCCACGGCTGACGTTGCCTCCATGCAGGGGACATTGATTTGTTAGTGTCTGAAGACATTTTTCTTCTCATCAATGAGGGGAACCTGTGAACAGAAGCTAATGAGTAGAGGCCAGAGATGCTACTAAACATATTACAATGAACAACACGCCCCCGACCACAAAATGCTATTAGTGTTGTGGTTCAGAAACTGTTTTAAATACATCTACTTTACGGGTTGATTGTGAATTTATTATATGATCAGACATCAAGATATGGAAATACAAACTGGTATCTAGAAAAGAAAATAGAGGGAGCTGTGAGCACACACACGCAACTCAGGCATCCAGGAGGGACAGGGAAGAGCTGCACAGCTGATGGGGACAGGCTGAGGGCAGAGCCAGGGCGAGGATGCTCTGGGGGTTCTTGTCTCACTTCCCCATGGTCTGGAGAACTGCGTAACTATAGCTGCTATCATAAGACTGGCAGTAGTAGTCGGCCTCGTCCTCAGACTGCAGCCCAGAGATGGTCAGGGAGGCAGAGTTGGAGGAGCTGTCAATGGAGCCAGAGAACCGATCGGGGACTCCGGAGCGTCTTTTGTTATCCTCGTAGATCACAGTGGTGGGGGCACTGCCCGGGCGCTGCTGGTACCAGTGTACATATCTGCTCTCAATGCTGCCACTGCTGCGGGTGCAGGAGATGGTGACCTTCTGTCCTGGAGACCCTGACACAGAGCTGGGCTGAGTCAGGACAAAGTTGGCCAAAGACCCTGCATAGCGGGAGAGACACAGAGATCAGTGAGAACAGACCAGTCTCTATTTCCAAAGAGGAGGGAGAGACCATCTTCCCAGGTGACATCCAGAGCCTTCCCTGAGTTCCCTGCGGGCAGCCACTTGTGCAGTGAGCGAGGAGGGTGAGGAGGATTAGAGCCCAGGCCATGGTGGGGACACCCCAGGCTCTGCTTCCTAACCTGACAGCCAGGACTGAGCCCACCAACCCCTCTTTATCTGTCATTCAGAACCTCAAGGAGGGCGGTCTCCATGCAAATTTCTTCCTTTCTGGAAGCTGAAAAAGCCACACCTTAGACTTCACCCTAGCTCTGGCGGAGAGATGGAGACATTGTCCCAGGGGGAGGTCTACACCACACAGAGGACTCAGGGACACCTGCAGGTGGGGCAGGGGAGACAGCTGAGGCCCTGGGGAGCCTGAGCAGGAGCTGAGACCACAGCGCCCTCTGCTGGACGCGGGAGGCACAGCGTCCCTGGGAAGGGGCCGGTGCTCAGGGCTCCCGCCCTCCCCACCCCCACCCCTCACAATTCCAGCCACTGTCCTAGGGTCTCTGCTCAGCATCCTGTGCTCCCTGCACTTAAACCTCCAAATCTGTCCAGTTGGTCCAAGGGCCACTACTCTGGTGAAGACATCCTGATTCCCCTTCTGTCCTTGGAGGTGTGACTGTCACAGCAGAGTGGGCTGTGTGGAAGGAAAGGGAGGGGAGGGCTCCGCCTTCTCCAGGAGGGACCTCATGACCGGGGCTGCGAGCCCAGCACGGAAAGGCCTGAGAACGAGGGAGCAGCGCTCTGATCAGGGACCAGATTCCACCGTCAGAGACACCCTGAGAGCAGAAGGACCCTGAGGGCAGGGAGGGGAGGGCCAGGTGCGAGTCAGGGACAGTTTCACCAGAGCCCTTCGCCGGCGAGTGCCATGAAGGCAGCAGGGGGCGTCGGTGGACCAGGTCGGTGCAAAGGGGTCTGGAGAGAGACTCTGCAGGGCTGGCGATGGATGGCTGTCTGGGCGAGGGGAAGGTCAGGGTCGATGTCAGTGTGAGGCTCTCGTGTGAAGGTCAGGCGGGTGTCACGGCTGCCGCCCTAGGACACAGTACGTTGAGCCTGTTTTGGGTCCTGGGATGAAAGTTTGCTTCTTCCAGTGGTGACAACCGGGTAACAGGCAGTGGAGCAGGCGACAATGTGAAAGCAAAGCTCTGCAGTCCCTCGCCGTGGGCTGTTCTGTGTCAAGGGCGCGCTGTGTGTGGACAGTGAGTTGGAGGACGGAGACGGAACCTCGGGGGCCTCCACTGCCTCCGTGGGGACAGAAAGACCCTGAAGCTGCTTTTGTGTTCGAGAAAAACTGTCATTTATTTATGAGAGAAGCTACGCGAGCACGTGTGAAACAGACACTCACGAGGCACGTCCTCTCCTCTGCCCGGCGCCAGCGGAGCTGGGGGACCCGACGCTGTGCTGCGCTCACGCCGGGGTCTGTCGGGGCTGAGGACGGAGAACCTGCTGCCAGCTCGCCACGGCTGGAGGATTTGGGCCCTGGAGGCAGCGTCAGCGTCCTCGTCCCTCTCAGGTCCCTCTGCCAGGTGACTGTGTCACACTTTCCCCTCCAACCTCTGACATCACCCAGATTATCCACCTTGTATTTGACGCTGGTTCATCTTTTGTTTGACAAAGTTGAGGACATAAATCGATAATTTTCATAAAGTTTCGTATGTACCTTGCAGTGTGGGATTATGTGGAGGTGGGAAGGCAGACTTTATCCAATGTCACTTGTTCGTGATTTTGAATGCATGTTACACCTGGATTTGCCATGATTTCCCTATAATTTAATATCTACAAGTTTACTCCGAGATGTCTTCCTGTACTTTAATATCTATATGTTCACTCCAATATATTTATAGATTTATTTATTCATTCATCTGTTCCTGTAATAAATCGCTTTCAATTATGTTTTTACATGTTTTTAGGAAAGATTGAGTATTTACCTTCTGACAGGGTCACAGGCTCCAAATGTGTGTAAGTTTTAAAATAAAGGAAGGACATTTGCAACATGGGTTAATGTCCGGAAAGGCACATATTGTGTCCATAAGTGAGGACGTTTGCAAAGACGAAAGTGCACGGATTTATTCCAGAGTGATTCATGCTCAGAGGAAATGGGACCATGTCAGTGAATGCTCAGGTGTGAAGGTGGCCATGGTCATGTGTGTGTCTGCCCCACCTCCACCCTCCTTGGATGAGGGAGGAGAGAAATAAGGACACTTGGGAAGACACTTGGTAACCCCCATGACATTGATTCCTTCTCTGTGGGAGGGGCACCTTCTCTGTGTGCGGTGGATGTCCACTCCCTGTATCTACTCCACAGAGCAGAGCCAGCCTCTGTCTCCTGTCCTGGACAGTCAGTGTGGCACTGAGGTTGCTATGAGACGAGAAGCAAAGACAGAAAAGAGCAGGAGACGCGTTCAGAGGGGCGGGGAGGAATGTGGTCCTGGCAGGGCTGTGTCTGGGGAAACTGACCAAGGAGAGCGGGCTCCGCCAGGGCCCCAGGGGAAGTCAGGACGCTCTTCCTGTGCCTGAGAGTGACAGGTGTGTTAGAGCTGGGAGGAGCTGGTGGATAATCCTGAGGGACAGGAGCTCAGAGTTTTGGGGTCCCCGGGGGAGGCAGAAAAGGCAACATGGGGAGGACCAGGGGAGGGAGGAGCATCCCTGGCCGAGAGGAAGCCACCATGGGATGTGCACAGAGAGCCCTGCCCTCCAGGGGAGCCTCAGGGACCTGCAGAAGGGGATGGAGTGAATGGCTGGGGGTGGGAGGCAGCTACAGGCACAGAGAACCTGTGGGAAGATCGACCTGGTCACAGCACAGTCTGATATCAGTTCAGTGAAGCCTTGGGGCTCACACGCCTCCTTCTGTCACCTACTCTGTGACTTACAATGTGGGAAAGTCCCACGCCCTTCATCCTCTCAGTAACCTAAAGATCCCCTTTCCCTCAAAAGGTCCCTGTCCCCACCTGCCCTCCCTGGTTCTCTGGTCACTCTGGGCAGGGACCTGACTGTGCTGACTGACTTTGCTGCTGCTGCTCAGGTCTTCACAGTGGGAGCAGGTGGCAGCTCAGGAATTGCACACGGGCTGGGGGTGGGGAAGGGGGTCACCTCATTGGTGGTGGGGACAGGAACCTGCCTCTGAGCTGCACTTGCATAGCTCACAGTGTTGTCATGTGGAGTGGATATGACATGTGAATGTCCATGGAGCCCTGTGGGGACACTCAGCACAGCCTCCTGGGCTCCACACTGTTGACAGGGGACACCTGAGTCTGTCCTGTCCTTCTTGGTGGGTGGAGTGACCTCATGCAGATATGACCCTGCCATGCTCCTCTCCACTGTCTGGTGGGACGCTGGCCAGGACAGAGGGTCCCTTTGGGTGGAGAAGGAAGAGATGACCTGAGTCACCCCAACAGACTGAGGAAAGCCCATGCACCCAGTGTCTCCCTGGGGTGGCGCTGTCCCTCCTGCAGGAGAGTCCCACACCCATGGGGTCATCACACCTAGTCCCATAAGAGGAGGCTCAGCCATTTCTCTAGTGAGGACCTAATGGGCTCCTCCTCCTCCTCTCTCTCTCTCTCTCTCTCTCTCTCTCATCTCTCTCTCTCACACACACAGACAGACACACACACAGACACACACACACACACACACACACACACACACATCAGACCCACGGCGCCCCCTGCTGGCCACAGACTCACAACCCTCTGCTCATGCGCACTGCACAGCTGAGCCCTCCTGGCAGATGAAGCTGCTTCTGACACTTTTCCCACCTGGGGAGAGGTAGTGCCGGTGCTGGAGCCTTTGCTCCCCGGGGGCCCTCGTGTGGCGTCACCATGGACCGCAGGGATCCACGCTTGGCCTTCTGCATCCCCACCCTTGCACTCACCATGCCCTGCAGGGACACCAGTGACCCCAGGGTGGCAGGCCATGGTGTCTACTCTCAATTAGGCTTTCCACACACTCTGCTCACACCTTCATAATGTCCCTCTTTATTGAATTTGTGTCTGTTGACCTCATTTTGAGTAGGCCGGCCTTTCCTGCAGGACCCCTAATTAACACTCCCAATCATGTTTGCATCACAAATAGAGTAATTTGTCTAAATAAATTAACTGTACCATGTGAGAGTCATAATTGTCAACGCACTTGTTTCCATTGGAAAGATTCTGTGTCCTGAGCAAAGAACAGCTGTCTACATACAGGTGACCAGACTCAGAATGTCCTATAAGCCACGGTGCAGACATCCTCCAAGTGAATGAAGGTTCCATGGAAGGGCTGTGGCCGCTCACAACGGGGCAAAAATGCTTGAGGTTTCCACCATTGATTCTGGCTGTTGACACAGCAGTGAGGGCCCCATGACCTCATGGGATTGTTCTCGGGCTCTGACCAAGATGTCAGCTAGAAAGAGCTAATTTTTCTTGTTTCAAAACAGAGAGATCAGCGACACAGGTTCTGGATTTAGCACACTTGGATAAAAAGGCAACATTTCAATATCATCATGAAGATTCTTTTTTCCTTTGTGAGAATTTAGAAACATTGAATAGAAAATTTATAGTAGAGCCTTTTTGAACCCAAAGGTGCTTCCAAGTAGAGTGTGCATGTATCCTAGTTAGTTTCAAATTTGAAAATTGTCATAGGATGAGTCCCTGAGCAGGCTGACGTTTTCCTCTACTCCCACATCTGTGTCTGTCACTGTGAGAAGCACTGTTGTGCCATATGGCACAGTAATAGTCAGCCTCGTCCTCAGGCTGCAGCCCAGAGATGTGCAGAATCCCTGCATTGGCCGAGGCATCTTTGGAGCCAGAGAAGCGGCTGGGGACCCCGGAGCCCTGGTGCTTATCTGAGTCAGACTTGAACCTCAGGAGATAGCGGGGAGGGCTCCCTGGCTTCTGCTGATACCAGGATATGTGATAGCCACCAACGACAGTGCCACTGCTCAGGGTGCAGGTGAGTCTGGCTGATGCTCCGGGAGACGCAGAGAGGGAGGGCGGCTGGGTCAGCACAGGCTGGGACAGGGAACCTGCAAACACAGACATCCATGAGTGAGGAATCACGGGCAAAAGTCGAGCTGCTGGGAGAGCTGAGACAGAGGGGCCTCACTCAGGCCCGGGAGCTTCCCCAGGACATGGTGGGCCTGTCCCTACCTGAGAAGTGACAGAGGAACAGGAGGAGGAGAGGGGCCCAGGCCATGGTGGACACAGCCCTCCTGAGGTCCAGCGCTGGAGTGGCTGCCCCAGGTCTCTCTTATCCCTCCACTGGCCTCACAGGGGAGGGGCCGTGGATGCAAATGTCCCCCTAATGCCTACCCCCTCCCAGCCCCATGCACTTGCCCAGGACCTGGGGGCTGGTGGAGGGGGAAGTCTGGCAGGCAGGACCTGGGAGGAGGCAGGTGCTGGGACCTCACCCAGAGAGGACACAGCTGCTGAGTCTGTGTCAGGCTCCACTGTCCCAGCCTTGGGGAGTTTGAGGTGTGGCACAGCTGTGAGTGCCCCTGTGGGGACCCTGAGAAGACCCACAGCGCCATCTACTGCTCACTGGGCAGACTGCAGTCTCTCAGCGGGAATCATGTGAGTGGAGTCACCTGAGAGCCTGGTCCCTGTCAGTTCACAGCGTCCACAGGCCACACCCTGCTCTGTCCCCCCTACTGAAAACGAAACACTCTGTCCTAAACACTAAACACTGGTGGGAATAAACAGCCTTTGCAGGGAGGACGCCTGGATCGCTAGGTGAGGCCGTGTGGGCAGCATGTTGCGTCTGGGGTGAGGAAGCTGCAGGGAGCGGAGGATGCCGAGGGCTCTGGGGGCAAAGGCCCGAGTAGCCCCTTCCATGGTGACCAGGGAAGGAGGTGACTGTGCCCTGGGTCTGAGAGGAGAGTGGGCTCCCGCTGAGGGACAAACGCAGCAGACACTGTGTCTAGACGAGATGCACCGTCTAGAAGACAGAGTAGAACGTGCAAACGTTCAGACGCCACAGTGCGTGGGTGCCGGGGAAGGGCAGAGCCTCTCACCTTCCTGGGCCTCCCATTAATTGCCCGCTCTGGGCATGTCCGAGCTGCTGCTTCCCCTGCTGCAGACGCTCTTTCCCTTGCCGCCCACCACCGTGCGTGGATGGGACAGCACAGCAGGGGCAAAGGACCCTGAAAGATGTGTGACATCTGCTCTCATGGGACTTTGGGGAATGCATCCATCCACTCACAAAATATTTATGAAATGAGTCGTCCACGGAAGCGGAGTTCCAGACACGGGACTAGTTCAGGGGAAACAGGGAAGGCCACTGTGGGTACAGCAGGGGACGAGAGTGCATGGGGGATGGGGAAGAAGGGAGATGTCCCAGTGGTGGTGACAGGTTTTGCCATGGAGAATGTGAAATTAACGTTATTAGTTTCCCTTAGTCCCCTGGACTTCATGTGGGGACTCATGATATGTTTGGGGCTTCCTAACAGCCGGGGCTCTCTCTCCCTTTCTCTCTTTGCTGCCCCAGCTTTACCAGGGTTTCCAAAGTGACCCTCACCAAGGAGCGTGAAAGTGCTACTTTGTCCTCCTCGTTCAGACATTCTCCATCTAATTCACCTCGTGAAGTGAATGAAAGACGAACATCTCTTCTACGTCTTGGTTGAGAAGTTCATTTCAGTCATCAGCGCTACAGAATTTGCACCTGCTGACTTTTTAATCCTCTCATTTCCAGTGGACAAGGCTGTTTTTACAACGCCAGCTCCGTCTGTTGTTTCAACGTCAGGAGTGCACGGAGGTGCCCCTCCCTGTTCAAAGGAACAGGAGGGGGGCTGCTCCTGTCATCCTACCCTTGTTTGATGCTGGCAGGTGAGCAACAAAAACAACCAAGAGCATCAGGCCCCTCAATTTGAGGAATTCAATTTTGAAAAATCAGCATTTGGAAGAAGGTGCCCATTGCAGCCTTCCGTTAATTTGTGTTCAATCATTTACCCCAGGAACGTTGATAAAACATAATAAATGTGCAGAATTCCTGTAGGATGTTTATATTTGAGTCATGGATTAGAATTAAAGGTCAGGAGCATTACACAGTCCACTGGAATGATACGGGGGTGGGGGGTGGGCTGCCTTCGAGGTCCCTTCCCATTTCACTAAAGGCAGACACCAAGGCCTAACCCCTCCCCACACACATCACCACTCCCCTCTCTGCAAGTATTCAGTGGCTACAGCTTCACACCTAATACTCCAAAATGTAGCAGCTTAAAACTGCAATCAGGCGTGGTCCCATAAGTTCTCTGTGTCAGGAGTTTGGGAGCAGCTTAGCAGGGTGGCTCTGGCTCGGATTTGCTCAGGAGGTGACAGCAGGACCTGAGTGGGGCTACAGGCATAGGAAGACTCAACTGGGGCTGGAGAATCGACTTTCACATGTTCTGGGTCACAGGGCGGGTGGCAGGAGGATGCAGTTCCTTGACACCCGCATCTCTCCCTGGGGCTCCCTGAGAGTCCCCTTGACAGGGCAACTGGCTTTTCCCGGAGAAGTGATCAGAGAAATTGGGATGCAAGGATCAAAGGCCATTATGGCCTGGCATGAGCAATCAGACTTGCTCATCCCTCAGTACCCTAGGAGTCACAGGAGGGATCCCTACTCAACATTCACAAAGGCAGGAGTACACGGAGCCAGAGGTCATTAACAGCACGTTGAGGACCAGCTGCAATTCGTGGTAAATTCTCAGCAAAAGAGATCTTAGGTTCAAAAGGTCTGATGTTGACACAGAGTGGAGCAAACCCGACAGGCAGCAGGAGAGATAGAATCCCACCTGTCCCCACAGTGCAGTTGTCTGATGGGCAGCGACTTGGGATCCTTCTGAGCCTGCACGTCCAGCTCTCCCTTTTCCTCCTTTCATTATCATCATGCCCAGATTTTCACCCTCAGTGCACACAAATTACACAGTAGAGTTGGGTCCAAAGGCATCATGGCTCACAGGATACAGGAGGGTATCTCGGGAGTATTTTTAGCAAATGCACAACCTTCATAACTGACCCCCTTGCAAAGTGTGCTGGGCCAATAGCTGCCTCCTGTCACTGACTGCAGGGAAGGGACATGCAGTGAGGGGTGTCAGTCCTGGGTTCGGGAGGGACAGGAGGAGGCAGGAGTCGGCATAGACACCTGTACGTGTTACCTCCAGACTCCAGCAGGAGAGGAGCCAGGTGGTGGGGGAGTAGCTGTCCTGTTCCCGCGCCCCACTGTGCATGCGAGAATGCTATGAAGGTGACACTCTGTTGAAAATCACAGGGGTGCATAGAATGGCAGCCAGGATAGCACAGTGATTTAGCTGTGGGCCTTGTCTGCTGGGATAATTCACCCTGTGAGCACCATGAAGTGTACAGCTCTTTGCTAAGATGTCACATCTGTTCATCGTTTGAACTTCATCACCGGTGGGCAGGGCACCTGCAATCTTTGCAGGATGGGGAGTGAAATGAGGCTCTCAGAGGTTGGGGGTAAAATCACAGAGCTAAGGAGTGTTAGGTCTGTCCCCGCGTCCCCAGTGTGGGCCCCAGGTGAGTGAGCATCCACAGTTTGCATCTAGAGACAGCAGAGTGAGGGGTGGACACCTGCATCCCCACAAAGGACAGGAGCTTCTGATGTTTCCATCCCTCATGTGGGGGCCTGGCCCACATCCTGGGTGAGGGGGGACCTGGAGGGAAGGGAGTGGATGGCGGTCACCTTTGAGTCTCCAGGGAAAGAGGGAACAAGCAGGTAATTGGCAGAATAAGCTGTTAATTTCAAAATTATCAGGCCCTGGTTTCATTCTGTTTAAGACTTCCTTCCTCACTTTATATCTTCCTTTGAAAAAATTTGCTTCAGTTTGCAAGAATAAACCAGGTTGCATGTTCAGTACTTTGATTGGAAATCTTAGCTAAATATCCAAGTTCATGGCTTACTGGTTTTGCTTTCCACAAAACTACACCATACAATAAAGCTTGGCTTCCTTCCACTCTGTAACAATGATCCCCTTTTGGCCAGTCTCCATAAATGCTTTCCTTAGTTTCTCCTGAGCTCTCACCAGTACACCAGGAACACCTTTAGCAGCTGTATTTCCACCATCAGTCTGTTGATGTGGCACTGGGTGCTCCCTGAGACAGCACAGCTGTCCTCTGTCATGCTCCTCACTTCCTACTGAGTCCGCATTTCTACTAACAGCAGTTCAAACAAGCTTGGCTTTTCCACCAGGTTTCCCAAAATTCTCCCCAACTCTACCTCTTACCTAGTTCCAAAATGCTTGCAGATTTTGGGGTATATTTTAGAGCAGCAATCCTCTTTCATACATTTACAGACATTTCCTTTTGCCACTGTGACAAATTGCCACAAAGTGTGTGCCTTAGGAATATCTATCTATCTGTCCATCTATCTATCTATCCATCTATCTGTCTATCTATCTATCTGTCTATGCGTGTTTAGTGGACGTGGAGGAGGACATGGAGATGACTGCAGGGCAGTGTTGAGCTGGATGGTCCAGGACAGAGCATGGGGCTTGGTCAGCACCTGAGGGCCAGGCCCTTCATCCTCTAGAGATTTGGGGCTATTCATATCTAGATGTAGATAGACCTAGGTAGATAGCTCCGTGTTTTGTAAGAATAAACAAAAGAAAGAGAAAGAGAGAGGTAGGATGCCAGGCTTCTGTTCAGACAGCTTTCACAGAGTAGAGAGTGGACTTGGGTTGGGTGGCACATGAGGAGTGACAGTGTAGGTCGGATGGAACAGGGCAGCTGTGGGAAACCAGAGGATGGAACTGAGGATGTGCAGGATTCCCATCCCCGGCTCCAGCGGCCAGCTACGTTTGCCGTGTGCTGGAAAGACAGGGTCAAATGCAACTGTAAAGCTTACAATTGCTGTGACTGAGAGAGTGGACCCAACATAAAAGCAGACAAGGCATAATATGAGGGTGAGTGCTTGGGGGGACGACAGATAAGCCTTCCAGTCTGGAGACGCAGATGGTGTCTGCTGCAATGACGCTGTACTGTGTTTACCAAACCACGTAAAGAGCAGACGGCTGGCCAACCTCCCTTGACTTGAATAAAGCATTGTTTCAAGGAGTAGATGCAAGACGGTCACATGTACAGTGACCGTGCATTCTGACAGGTGATTGACCAAATAAATATTTACCTGAAACGTGTCTTGTTCAATTAGATGCCAACAACAAGGGCGATTTGATTGGAAAAAATAAAATGAAATAGAAACATACAACTTTCCTTTCATCTAATATTTTAAATTGAAATAAAAACAACTTAAAATTAAACTCCATTCATATCCACCACTGGCTAAGTAAGTTCTAAATATAAATAAGTCTTTCAAAAAATTATAATTTTTGTGCAAAAGGATCATCACCTCTTTTATATGTTTAGCAAAAAAGTGAAGGATGAATTTGACATGACCAACATCCTCCTATTTCGAGGTCATTCACCCCTTAATTAAACACAAGGTCAGTGATATTAATATGTTCACTGAGCTGCAAAACATTTTCACAGTGATTAATTTAATGCATAACTGACATCACTACGGAAACAAATTGTATTTCTCCCTTTTACATGGTATGTATTAATCTAAATTTTAATATATAACGTACTAAATCAGTTTGTGATAACAGGCAGCAGTGTGTAATTTGGGATTCAGAGGGGTACACATTTTTGTGTGATGCGAGCCTAGTAGACATGCAAAACTGCCATGTGGAGTTGGCATCCGAATTGAGAATAAAGGTTTTTACCGCTCCATTTGAATTTGCACACTGACGGCTGACAAAATGTGTACATTGGATCCCTTACAGTTATATTTTCGTTCTACTTTGTTTCTCCCATGGAAGTGAGCCCTTGTCCTTAGGAAGTATTGCAGTTCCCAGCGTGTGAGGGACAAGGCCACCCTGGTATTGTCCCTGCCATGGGTGCAGGAAGGAGGAGATGGAGTCTCACTGGGGACAAAGTGGATTCTCAGAGCCGGAAGGAGGCCCTGTGAGAAGGACGACAGGGCTGCTCACTGGCTAAATAGACAGATTCCGTACATTAGGCTGCCGTCTGGGTGAGGCTGGAATTTAGTTACAAGTGTATGTTGGCAGAGGAAAATCCTCTAGAATTATGTCTGTGGTGTAATTGTGCTGGTTGAACAATTATTTTAGCTATTCTATGATCGTTTAGAATCTTCAAAATTATTTGGTAAAATACCTAGCAAATATGTCTGATTTGCTTAAATAACAGTAGTGTGGATACATTATAACACAAACTAAGTAAGAGTAACAGGCAGATTTTGTTCCACTTCCCCATATGTGTGTGTCACTGTGAGAAGCACCGCTGTGCCCAGTCACACAGTAATAGTCAGCCTCGTCCTCAGGCTGCAGCCCAGAGATGTGCAGAATCCCTGCATTGGCCGAGGCATCTTTGGAGCCAGAGAAGCGGCTGGGGACCCCGGAGCCCTGGTGCTTACTTGAGTCTGTGTAGTAGTACAGCAGGTACTGGGGAGGGCTCCCTGGCTTCTGCTGCTGCCAAGATATACCATAGCTGCCAACACTGAAGCCACTGCTCAGGGTGCAGGTGAGTCTGGCCGATGATCCCAGGGATGCAGAGACGGAGGGCGGCTGAGTCAGCACAGGCTGGGACAGGGAACCTGCAAAGAGAGACACTCGTGGGTGCTGGGCCAGAATCCAAGGTGAAGTTCTTCATGAGTCTTAGACAAAGGGGTTACACAGGATGGAAACTAAGACTCAGTTTACAAGGCCTGTCCCCACCTGTGCAGTGAGAGAGGAGCACGAGGAGGAGAGGAGCCCAGGCCATGGTGGACACAGACCCTGGTCCCCACAGTGGGGCTGGGCTGCCCCAGGCCTCCTTTTGTGCCCACCCTCTGCAGAGGAGGGGCTGCTCATGCAAATGTGTTTCCATCCAGGGACTGCCCAGCCCCTCCCTGAGCCCTGGGCTGGAGCTCAGCTCTCCCTGCACACTGAGGAGGAGGCAGCTTTGCTTTGCCCCTTGGGGGAGCCCTGGGAGGAAGCAGCTGCTGAGACCACACAAAGGGCCCTGCTCAGGGGACTGTGCCAGGCCAGAGAGGACACAGCTGCTGAGTCCCCATCAGTGAGCACAGGGCCCAGCCCTGAGGCCCAGGCTTCTTGGAGTGACAGGTCCTCAGTGAGCAGCTGTGCAGGGACCACAGGGCAGTCCCCCATCGCCCCCTGCTGGTCACAGGCACACACCTCCCCATGGCCCAGAGACCTGAGAGCCCAGCTGGTCCCTGCAGCTCCCCAATCACTGTCTCTGGTCACACAGCCATGGGCTGAGTCCCTGGTGGAGTGACCCCAACACACTGTGAGTGATCACTGGGGTTTCTCACTCCCAGAAGGAGCCCTGGACTATGAGGGTTGCAATCACGTGCATATATAACTTTTTTAGGTACCAGCCCCCCATAATTTTCTATATTCTATAGAAACCTAAATGTCTCTCACATGTCATCATTGTAGGCCCCACAGATGCTGGAACATTGAGCTGGTGGGAACGGCAGGGACAGGCTGTGCTGGGGAGTGGGATGGAAGAACAACGTTCCAGGAATTGGCTTAGTGATGGGTTTAAAATTCAGCAAGTCAAAAAACATTTTGAAACTCACACAATGAGGTTACTGACTAGATATAATTTATGGAAAATTAATAGTTTGGTAGAAATTACATTTGCTTGTTCACAGTCTAACACATTTCTTAAGTTTTTGAAGTGAGTTTTAACTTTCTAAATTTGTATTTTTCTGATTATCTGTGTCTCATATTTCTTATTAGTATTTTGTCTTAGAGAGAATGCAATGTGTTTCTTTATTTTATTTCTCTATTATTTTATTTCTGCATATTACAGGGGTACAAATGTTTAGTATATATATATTTTCTTTGCCTGGCCTTAGTCAGAGCTGCAAGGGTCTCCCTCTCCCAGAGGGTGTGAACTGCACCCATTAGGTGTGAATATACCCATCCCCCACTGCCTCCCACCTGCACAACACCCGGTGATTGTTAGTACTACATGTGCACATAAGTATTGATCAATTTATACACAGGTTGATGGTGAGTACGTGTGCTGCTTCTTTGGCCATTCTTGTGATACTTCACTTAGTAGAATGGGCTCCATCTCTATCCACTCTAAACATAATTTCCCTATTTTTATTTTCTTACTCACATTTGTTATAGTTTACTATGAAGATAGGTGTGACATTTTAATGTTTCCGCAGGAACGTTGACACCTGGACAAATGAATGCAGACACCATCCCTTCCACTCCGTATCCCAGATGCAAATCTGCTTAACTGTGCAAATGGTGTCCAAACTCCTAGATTCTGAGTTTCTTTTGGTAAATAACTATGACCAGGATCCTCTGATTCCCTCGGGCCTCTCTCCTCAAGACACCAGGAGAGACCCTTTGCACTCAGGTCAGGCAGGTCACGCCCTGGATGAACTCCATCAGTGACTCCCCAGGGCTGTTTGCATAAAACCCACAGTCAGCACCTCCTCAGCCCCTTCCTGTTCTGGCCCCGCCCACCCCACAGCCCCCCTGCAGCCCCTTCCTGCCTCTGGGGCTCCAGCCACACCCACTACTCTGTCCTGGGATACCCTGAGCTCCTGCACCTGCCATGGCTGCAGCCAGCTCCTGCTCTGTCTGTGGGAGAGACAGGCTCCAGCTGGAGGTCAGGGTGGAAGTGACATTTTGAAATAGTCTTATATATGTTATATGCACCATGCACAATTTTATGAATTTTTACTTTATATTTAGTGATATCATGCATTGGCATCTGGATGGATTTCACCTTCTGTTGCACGTTTCTTTTACTAGTGGGAATTGGATAGCAATGTTAGTATTTTTTAGTACTTGTAAATTTTTTGTGTTTTGGTTTTAACTTTTCAGAGACTCTATGGGCATCGTGGGCAAAAGTGGGACAGAGTCCATCAGAGGTGGCCCGTGTGGACTCCTGGTCCAGGAGAGCAGGTCACCTGCTCTGGGGCAGAGCACAGACAGGATCTCTCCGGGACGATGACTCAGAGGAGGGGCACTTGCTCGGGATGCTGGGTGTGACTAGGAGGTCACCGAGGGGGAAATGGGGTTCACAGAGGGAACACAGACTGTGGGGATACTCAGCCCTTTCCAGAGCAAGGCTCAGAGAGGGGATGGCAGACACTGGTGTGGGGGCAGAGGGGTGGGGGTGGGGCTGAGGCATCCAGTGGGGACAAGGCCCAGGGCCATGAGGCTGATTCTCCTTCATTTAAGGGGAGATGTTTAGCCATAGCTGCGCCTGTCCTCAGTTACCCTAGTAGAGACTCAGCTCTAGGACAGGAATTTTAGGGGACCCTGAAGCTCAGACCTGGCAGGAAACATTCCTGGGAGGCCGGACGGAGATGACAGCAGAGGAAATAGGGAAGGGGTGGAATGGCATGTGCCTCTGAGGTGGGACATGGGGACAGAAGACTGAAGCCCAGGCTGTGGGAGAGGAGGTGACAGCCCAGAGCATGCAGTGGGGGAGGGTGACTCCAGAGAGGCCATGATGCTACAGCTGAAGCAGGGAAGGCCACAGGGAAGAGCAGTTCTGAGGGCCACAGTAGGGCTGGTTGTGCAGTTGTCACCCGGAGTGACAATGTGGAAAGAGGTCAGCACAATTTAGAGATATTCAGGGCCAAGGAACTCATTTACTTCTTCGTAGGAATAATGGGGGTGTTGAAATAATCATCTAGCAGGGAAGTTAGGCTGAGTTATTCATTCATTCATTCTTTAAGAGAGTATTCAGTTGGGGGGATGGTTCCATCATGGCGTCAATGCAGAAATGACTACAAAAGGAACTGTTGGCTTTACAAAATGACCCACCTCCTGGGATGACTTTCAATGAAAAGAGTGTTCAAAATTCAATTACACAGTGGATTGTAGACATGGAAGGTGCACCAGGTACCTTATATGAAAGGGAAAAATTTCAACTTCTGTTTAAGTTTAGGAGTCGATATCCTTTTGACTCTCCTCAGGTCATGTTTACTGGTGAAAATATTCCTGTTCATCCTCATGTTTATAGCAATGGTCATATCTGTTTATCCATTCTAACAGAAGACTGGTCCCCAGCGCTCTCAGTCCAGTCAGTTTGTCTTAGCATTATTAGCATACTGTCCAGCTGCAAAGAAAAGAGACGACCACCAGATAATTCTTTTTATGTGCGAACATGTAACAAGAATCCAAAGAAAACAAAATGGTGGTATCATGATGATACTTGTTGATGCCACTGTTATCATCCTCCTAGCAGAAGATAGTCCTACTGGGAAAATGAGCACTTTGATCATTCAGTCTTTGAACTTTAACCTTTGACTGGAAGTGACCTCTAGGCAATGAAGACTACTTCCTTTTACTGCATTTTTACTCGTGTGCATCCTGGGCGCATGTTGATCGCTGGTTCAGTCCAGGCAACTGACATGCTTTTGTTAGTCATACAGTATTAATGCAGGTGTCAGGAAATGTCAAATATAATTCCATTTTTAATTTTTATTTTTTTAAGCTTTCGGAAAAGTTCCAGGTCCTCATGTATTGTGCAATAACAATGACTTCCTTGGCGGTTTGGGGACGTTCATTGCCGGCAATGGACGTTGCAATAGGAAAAGTTTTCATTAACTCCTGCCACTCAACGATTCATGCATGATAGGGCCTATGAAATGAATTTATCGGTTACAGTGGGATTCTAAATAAAGTGAGGGGTCCAACATTACTTTGAAAGTCACCCCAGCTGTTTATATTTGGATTCTATGCACTGTGATCCTACGGTTAATGTGATGAGGCGCAGTAATCAGTATAGCTCTGTGAGCCACAGTGCAGCCATCTTGTGTACGGACTCACTGTTGTATAAAGTTAAAAAATACATAAATAACAGAAAAAAAATTTATACAGTGATTAACTTGTAAGTGATTGTTTAAAATCATTAGGTGTATAGTTACATTGTACTACACTTGGCAGTTCCTTGGAAAAATGTTCCTTGGATGTTCCTCAAGGAAATGTTCCTTGATCTAACGGATGCTATTTGCTTCTGTAAGTTTGCTTGCTTATGAATTATTGTAATCAACATGTTTTTAGCCGTATGTGTATTGCTAGTATTGTTAGTGGTGAAGGTATATAACCCCTGCTCACTTTAATATCGGGGCCATTCTCTGTCTCTGGACTTTCCCAGAACAGGGGGTGGTCGCTGGCCAGCTAATAAAGACTCCTAATTTGGCTCAATTCGGTCTTTAGGTGGTCATTTCTCACATCTTAGGCTATAACAGTTAACAGCATGAATTAACATGCGTCTTTAAAGGACTGTAATGAAAGATCATTGCATATTTATTTAATTGTTTATATCTGCTGTCAAATTGTTTTGACATGGAGGGTTTTCAAGTAACATTGGCAGAGAGGTACAATATGTTATCCCTATGGTGAAAATAAATTCATTTGTTGTATACAGTTCCTCAATCTCTGAAGTAAAGGTATGAATAATATAGGGTATGAATGATTTAATCGAGGCTTTATTTTGGAAGTAAGAAAAATGGCGGTAATGATTAAATTGCTGCAGTCCCTAATTTGGGCTTGTTATTTGTACATTAAAGATTTTTTTCCAAGTAGATTACACTCTGTTACTTCCTGCTAGCCATCAGCATGAGCCCTACTGCTTAAACACTATTTCATTTATTTATGTTTGGAAAATCCATAAACATTTTTGTTTGCAATCTTGTTTCTTTTGTTATGTTTTAAGTCAAGTTTGAATGTTACGCTACTTTTATTGAAAAACTTTGTCAAGTTTTTTCTTGTAAATTTTCTTTACTTGTAAGTATCATCTTGTCCTTTAATCCTGTACCCTAAAATAAGAAATACATTTTTGACAGAGGTTTAATGTTTAAAAAAAAAAAAACAGAGAGAGAGAGAGTATTCAAGGAAGGCCGGCCATGTATTAGGTGCTGGGAATGGAACAGGAGTTTAGGGACAGGACCCAGGTCACTGGAGCAGGAGGAGCCAGCTCTTGAGTAGGATAAGGATGGCTCCAGAGGACACCTCAGGCCTGAAGACTTCAGTTTGACTTAAGAATAGTTGACTGCTGTGAGTCAGGTCTTCCACCGACCCCTCCCCCTGGCATACATGCAGCTTGTGTAGACAGGGTACCCAGTGGCTTCAGGGCCTGTGGGTGCCCAAGGCTCCCAATCCCAGGACACCTCAGGTTTGACCTTGCATGGAGTGTGGTTAGTGATGCTGACACCGTGTGAGCACAGAGAGAAGTTACTGCAGTCACGTCCCAACCCAAGTCCCGGTTCCCAGTGGAACACCCCCTGCTGAGGCCTCAGGGGACACTCACTGGAACCCCTGTGTGTCCCCCGTGGTGAGTGACAGAGTGCCATGCTCAGGAGCAGGCTCTAGAACAGGCCTGGAGCCCTGAAGCTGCAGAGCCCAGCGTAGGTGGAGTCTGCAAGATGCTTTATCTTCTGGGCCTGGGATGGAGGTTTCACCTCACTCTGCCCATTCCACTGTGTGTGGGAGGAGCTCTGCTCTTGAACACACATGTTCTGCTTCATGGAGGGGAGCAGGCTGAGTGTGGGACTCAACACGGCCCCAGTCCCAAGTGGCATGAAGTCAGTGACTCAAGAAGGGCCTCAGACCTTCTGCTGCTCCTGTGTGACTGGAAGCAGGATGGCGTTTGCATAGATCCCCAACACCACCAGCCACTAGGGAAATGCAGTCAAGTCTAGAGAGATAGACCAGTGCAGACCCACTGGGGTGGCTATAAACAAAATGACAGGTAATGACAAATGTTGATGAGAATGTGGAGAAATTAGAACTCTTATATATTATTCATGGAAATGTAAAGTGGTGCAACCCCTTTGGAAAGCACTTAGATATTTCCTCAAAAACAGTAATTATATCACTATGAATGTCCACTCCTAACAAATCCAACAAAAATACATAATTCCACAGGGAAATCTGAAACTTGTATACCAATGATTACAGCAGCGTTACTCATAAAATCAAAAGTCTTAAGCAAACTAAATGTCCAACAATTCATCAATGATTTAACAACCTGCAGTACATACATACAGTAGAGTACTTTTTGTCAATAAAAATGAATGAAGTATTGAATTATGTGTTGATATATTTCATGTATGAAAATTAACCTAATAAACATTTGCATGCATTAATATCCTAAGGTATGTAGAAAACAAAAATTGGATTTACAAGCCAAAATTATAGTAATACTAGTTACTAGACTAATAATTGTTTATTTGTAGAGTGTTGAAAATATTCCTAATTCATGTTACAGTGATGGATGCACAATTCAATAAATACTAAAGAAAATTTGAAGTGTATATTTTAAATGGGAGCAATTTACGACATACACATTATAATATATCTTAATAAATATGTTTCAAAACACAATATGAAAACGGGCAAGGTCACTGGCTTTGGAAGGTCCCTGACCATTTAAAGCAGGTCTGTGCTCTGAGAGGTAGATCTTCAGATGTGAATGCCCGGGGCTTGGCCACAATCGATCCTTTGCCTGGTGCTTGTCACAGGCAGTCATGACAGTGATCACAAAAAAACCAGGGGCAGGTTTTTGTCTCAGTTCTCCCTGTGTCTGCAGCACTGTGGGACCATCCAGGCTACTGTCCCAGGCTGAACAGTAATAATCAGCCTCGTCGTCAGCCTGGAGCCCCGTGATGGTCAGGGAGCCGGAGATGCCAGACTTGGAGCCAGAGAACCGGGCAGGGACTCCCGAGGGTCTCTTGCTATTATCATAGATGAGGCGTTTGGGGGCCGTTCCTGGGAGCTGCTGGTACCAGTGCACATTCCAACTTCCGATGTTGCTGCTGCTGCCTGTGCAGGAGATGGTGACCGTCTGCCCCGGGGTTCCAGACACCGAGGGCGGCTGAGTCAGCGGAGACTGGGCCCAGGACCCTGGAAGGGGGAGAGACACAGACAGGGTGATTCTCGGTCTGGGGACAAGAGCAGAGAGCAGGGTCCCATGGTGTTCCCAGGGCCCTTCCCCTGCCCGAGTCAGGTCACCTGTGCAGTGAGCCAGGAGGGTGAGGAGGAGAGGGGCCCAGGCCATGGTGGAGACTGTCCCGAGTGCTGCCTTCTGTGCCCGCAGCTGAAGCAGCTTCCCCAGGTCTGTCCTCCTCTTCATACCCTGAGAGGGGAGGCTCCCTCCATGCAAATGAGCCCCAGCTTTCTGCCCCCACCCTGGGCCCTGGTCAGGCCCCTGTGCCTGAGGGTGTCAGGGGTGGGCAGGGGCGGGGCTGTGTGGTCCCAGGGGGTGCGGAGGTCACAGCTGTGCCCTGAGCAGAGGCCACCAGGCAGGGCAGGTGGCTGGTCCCAGCTCTGATCACCCCACAGCTCTCAGGAGCAGGCCCCGAGCACTCCCTGGTGTCTAGGCCAGACACACCATAGTGTGACATGGTGACCAGAGTGTCCCAGAGCCAGCCCTGTACTCTCCCCACTGCCCTGTCCACAGCCCTAATCTCATATGACACTGACTTGTGAGAGCCGTTAGGAACGACCCTTCAATACACGAGGCTAGGAGAAAACAGGGTTTGTACTGAATGATGAGCGCTGTCAATCTTCTTAAAAATGAATACATTCTAAAAGTTTCTCACCAAAAAGAATATGCAGTATATATTATTTTGTCATAAAAAGAATAAAGCTTAGCAGAAAAGATAATTCAAACTACTTAAGCCACAAAACAAGAAACAAGAGTTTGTGTCTGACTAGACTCTCGGGCAAGTATTGTATGTGCCCGAGCCTGGCGTGTGTGTGTGTGTGTGTGTGTGTGGTGTGTGTGTGTGTGTGTGTGTGTGCCAGTGTGCGTGGGGTGTGGAGTTACTGGGGAACACCAGGACCGTCAGCTTGGCCTCTGTGCCAGTGAATGTGTCACAATGTGATTCTAGGACTGTGAGATTTTAAATGCACCAAGATTTATATTTCTAAAAAAAACAGTGAATATATAGTCACCTAAATAACACAGGTCTGTAAGTTTTTGTGAAAGAAAATCTACAGTGCATTTTAATTTTGCTTTTATAAGCATAACTTATTTTAATTATTGTTTTAAATAATGTTTGTTTTTTACCTTGCAGTGTTTAAATTTTTCTGTTATTACGTTATAGACACTAATCTGAGCAACTGTGCCGTGATCTGTGCTGTGCCAGTACCGTCTCCTCTCTGATGGTGCCGTGACCGTCACAGTGAATTGTGATTCCCTTTTTCTCCCACCTGAATGAGCAGGGACTCACCCAGGCTGGGCAGTGTCTCTTGTAGAGAGGACAAGGCAGCCCGTGTCCCCTCCCTGCCCCTGAACTTTCTCCCTGGGGGCTGTCCCCAAGCCTCAGGCTGAGGACAGAGAGAGGAGCAGGGCCACAGCTGAGTCCCCAGGTCAGCCCCACTGTGTCTGGGCACAGTGTGTGCGGTGTGGGGAGAGGCGGGGCTGCGTTTGGTAAATAGATATCGGGCACCTGCCTTGTGTTGGGTGCTTTTCAGCGCTGGGTGTGTCACTGTGCAGTGAACAGCCTTGTCCCTCCTCAGGGAGCTGCCCCTGATGGAATGACAAGGTGTGATGCTCACGGGGGCCTCCCTTCCTCATGTCACCACAGCAGGCAGAGACTAGGGGCCGCGGCTGCACTCCGGGTTCTGAGCGGGACGGAGGCTCCTGACATCACAGGGGAGGAGGGAATCAGAGCAAACGTGAGCTGAGGGACCATTTCTGGGTTTCAGTGAAGATGAAGAGAAGTTGGCAAAGTAGATCTAGGAGGAGCAGCTCGGGGATGATGGGGAGACCCAGGTGAAGGGGCCACCAGGGACCGCAGAGTGGGGTTCAGGAGGAGAAGGAGCTGGCAGGACCAGGGTCCCAGCCATCCGGGAGGTTGGATTTGTCAGGCCAAGGAGCTTGCTTTCGGGGTGTCGTGATCTGCAGAGGTCGTGGGGCTGCAGGGTGGGAGGGTGGAAGCCCTGCCTTAGAGGGAGTGGCGGGAACGACGCAGGACACATTGAAGAAGGGACGCAGATGCCCATTCAGGGGAGACTGGCTGGGAAGGTTCACACAGACAACGTCCAAAACCCACGCATCCTTCTCGGGAAACTTCGTGCACATGGAATCTTGCTAATTTGCAGAATCTGTCAGAGGAGAAGATGAACATAAAGTTTCTGGTTTTATTAACAAGCAGGATGTCAACTAGCTCATCTCCAACACAGGCAGTTTGCTTCCAAGGTCCTTTCCTTTTGGTTTAGATGCAGTGATTTAAAAACCCTCATTGGCCAAGTTTCACCATCTCGCCGGTCTCCTCGGTAACATACCAGCTGAACAAAATATTGACACATGTTCATTCCGTATATTACTAAGTAATATGTCCATTATTTTGAAAATTACACTCTTACCCCTGTTAAGTGATCCATTGAGAGTTCCAGAGAGATCCACCTGCCCTGTCTCCTTAAACTACTGCAGCAGAGATTTTACTATCTTTAGGCTCAGGGGTCTCAGCTTGGGCTCCCCAGAGGCACCACGTGCTCACTGTAGCTGCCCCTGCTGTTTCCTAGGGACCCTGCCCTTCCCAGGACAGTGGCCGTGGATGAAGGTTTGGGGTCATCAGCCTGCAGGTGAGGACTGGGCAGGGAAAGGGGACGGGACGCTAAGAGTGTATTTTGTGAGACATGAAGTGGCCCCAGGCCTGAGGACACGCCACAGAGTCGGGCAGTCACTGAGCAGCCCCAATAGGAAGCTGAGAAGGAGAGTCCAAGGTCAGGCGATACAGGAGGGGGCAGTCAGGGCCCTAAGAGGTGGCTTTGTGTCCTGACGGGGCAAAGTCACAGCTGACTCAGGGCGAGGTGACTCTGAGCCCAGCCCCCAGGACACGGAAGAGGAGGGGGCAGAGGTAGCACCCCTGTGCAGAGGACCCCATGAGGGGGACCCTCAGCAGTGCCCAGGGGTGACCTGGAGACAGCTGGGCTGGGCTGGGAGCAGAAGGGGACCTCACATGGCTGTGTGTTCCGGGGAGGCTGCAGGTGCTGAGTCCCTGGGATGGTCCCCACCTGAGGAGGGGCAGGTGGAGGAGAGGCACCCGGGGGTGGCGGGTATTTGAGCCTCGGGTTCCATCACTGGGCCTTCTCCGTCCTCCTCACCTGCTCTGGGAAGACGAGGCCGCCGTGAGCGCTGTTGGCTCCTTTCTGCGTCTCCTGAGATCACTGAATTGCAGGTCAATGTCTCGCGGGCGAGAGTGGGTGGGACTTGGCCTGGGACTGGTCAGTTGTGGGGACATGAGAAAGGACAGAGGGCCAGTGCTGTAGCTTTGTGAGATGGGGACAGCCTGGACAGTGTCCCTGCTCAGCTCCCAACGTCCACAGGACATGACCCAGCAAGGACTCATGACGGGGGTGGAGGACAAAGTAGTGCACGTGGGGGGCCACTTAGACAAACCTCCTGTCCTTACTCTCTCCTGTCTGGGCCCCACATCCCCTGGCCGTGTGGGGACCAGGGCACTGACCCCAGCTGCGACTCCAGCGATGGACCCTGTGTTGCCGAAACCAGTGGGAAAAACTACCCCTGGTCACCATGACAGTGTCGTGGGAGACGGTGGAGTGATCTGGTCCAGTCGTCCTGAATGCCGGGGGTTCCTGGTCATGGGACAGGAGGGCAGATCTCTGTCATTATGGGGGTTTAGCGTGTGGCTCTGTTGTTGGGCACACAGAGGCATCTTGTCCCCACGTGGGAATTCAGCCTGGGCACCAGGTACTCACAGAGGAGGGACAGAGAGCCTCAGAGAACCAGGCAGCATCCATCACCCCTGGCTGCTGGTTCTTCTAAAAAGTGGCCACTCAGCTTCCTGACAGCAAAGGCCAAATGTTAGAGCCAAATGTGACCTTACAGGTCTGAAGCAGAACCACAGTCACCTCTGGTCCTTCTTCCTCTCAGAGAATTTTCCACAAAGATGGTAAGAAAACACCCAGGCTGGAGCTCTTGCAGGGCAGGGCTCCCTCGTGCATGACAGGTGACCTGTGCCTGGGTCAGTGCTGGCTCTGTCAGTTTCATGCATGTTTCATCCAGCAAGAGACAATCTGAACTTCTGTAAGGCCGTATTTTCTGAATAAAATGGACAGCTTTGAGGACCAAAGAGTTCATATCTGATGTCTAACCAAAGGTCCCCAGCACACCTGAGGATCCAGGGCTTCTGGGATGCTCAGCAGAGCTCATCAACACGTGGTCAGTGACAGTCTCAGCCAAGCAAGGTGTCCACAGCATAAAGGGGTATCCCCTCCTCAGATCATCCCAGCTGGGCCATACCCCAAAAAGTCCACATTGAGGAGGGACAATTGTCCTCATCGAGCACCACCTGGAAACGCAAACACTGCGGGTGCTGTGCTGTTGGTGCCAACCCAGCTTCACTGGGGACATTTCCAAGAATGGGCTCAGTGAGGGTCACAGCTCCTTTAGCTCTTGTGAGCCCAGTATGAGCAGAGGGGGCTGGGCCAGGGCAGCGGGTGGGGCCAGGGTGTGCCCTGGGAGAAGGGTCCTCAGGTTCCCCGTGTTTAATGAACTCAGTGGCTGAGGGGCTGTGCACAGAGGGGTGACGGGAGGAAGAATCTGCAGCTGCTCAGGGGAGACGAGAAGCCAAGCCCAGAATCGGTGCTCAGGAAACCTGGGGACTTGGGGGGAGTTGGGGTCACTGTGGGAGGAGCAGTGGACGGTCCAGGCTAGCCCAGCTCAGGCCATCCTGAGAGGGACTTTGGAGTCAGCCCCAGACTCTTGGTGACAATCATTATTATTTGAAGCCAGCACAGAGGCCCCAGCCTGCACTGGGGGTGACAGAGGGACAGTGGAATCACTCCTGCTCAGCCGTTGCCAGCACCCCTTCAGTCTGTCCATGTGCATAGAGGGGGGTGAGGCGGGGAGGCCAGGCCCGGGCAGGTGTCCCCAGAGTCACTTACTGAAACACCACAGGAGGGACACAGCTGTCCTATGTAACATGCTCATTCTTCAGTGCTCTCTGGGGAGGGCATCTTTTTTATTTTAATATCTTTAATCCCTGGGTGTCCCCCACAGCACTAAAGACAGCATGAGCTGTAGGTGACTTTGGGATGCCGAGGGGGTGGTTGTGACAGGCCCTGACTCAGTGGTAAAGGAGAACTGATGCCGGGTGTCCTGTGCACACCGGGAGGTCACAGACACAGTCGCCTCTCACTGTGGAGAAGACAGTTTGCCCAGCACCCCAGGAGCCCCAGAGACCTGCTTCCTCCGAGCCTCAGGAGGGAGGGGCAGCCCCAGAGACAGGCTGGCATGAGCAGTAGCAGGGGGAGGTGGCCTCACTGGAGCTGGTGAGCGGAGCTGGTCTTGGGGTGCTGGACCCAGTGGCCAACCAGAGGCTCTCAGCCCCCACACATCTCTAAGTCATGCCTATATCCAAGGCTGGGCACGTGCTGTGGTTTGAATGTCCCCTCCAAAAGCCATGGTGAAATTGAATGGTCAATGTAACAGTATCAAGGGGTGGGGCCTTTAACGGTGACTAGGCCGTGAGGGCTCTGCGTTCATGAATGGATGAGCGCCTCATTGTTGCAGCGGGATGGCGATGGCAGGAGTAGGATCCTGAGAAGGGGTGAGCTCAGCCTGACTTACTCTCTCCTCGTCACACTCTGCGTTGTCCATTCACCACGGGATAAAGTAACAGGAAGGCCCTCAGCACCGTGCACTTGCACTTCCAGACTGCAGAACTCTGAGCCAAATAAACTTCTATTCTTTATAAATGACCCACTTTGGGGTATTCTGTTATAAGAGAGGAAAGTACAGCGAGACAGCGCGTGTGCGCTCAGCCATCTGCTTCCTCACCCGTAATCTCCCTGGAGGGTAAGAACTGACTTACTCAACTATAGACGCGATAAATTTGAGAAGATATTAGCAATAGATCAAATTGACACTTTAACTCATGACAGGAACATAAAAACCCCACATTTTTACATACATAATTACTAGGAAAATTAGGCGCTGGTTGAAAAGCAACAAAGAAGTCAACCCTTAGCTTGATGTGGCCTCAGGCAGGGCAGCAGTGACTGCACCAGGGAGAGCACAGGGGAGGTTTTAGTGTCACTTCCCCCTGGCTCTGGAGCACTGTGTAAGTGCCACTGTTGGTATGCAGCGTACTACAGTAATAGTCAGCCTCGTCCTCAGGCTGCAGCCCAGAGATGTGCAGGATCCCTGCATTGGCTGAGGCATCTTTGGAGCCAGAGAAGCGGCTGGGGACCCCGGAGCCCTGGTGCTTATCTGAGTCAGACTTGTACCTCAGGAGATAGCGGGGAGGGCTCCCTGGCTTCTGCTGATACCAGGATATGTGATAGCCACCAACGACAGTGCCACTGCTCAGGGTGCAGGTGAGTCTGGTCGATGCTCCGGGAGACGCAGAGAGGGAGGGCGGCTGGGTCAGCACAGGCTGGGACAGGGAACCTGCAAACACAGACATCCGGGAGTGAGGAATCACGGGCAAAAGTCGAGCTGCTGGGAGAGCTGAGACAGAGGGGCCTCACTCAGGCCAGGGAGCTTCCCCAGGACATGGTGGGCCTGTCCCTACCTGAGAAGTGGCAGAGGACCAGGAGGAGGAGAGAGGCCCAGGCCATGGTGGACACAGCCCTGTGAGGTCCAGAGCTGGAATGGCTGCCCCAGGTCTCTTTTATCCCTCTAGTGGCCTCACAGGGGAGGGGCCATGGATGCAAATGTCCCCCAACTGCCTACCCCCTCCCAGCCCCATGCACTTGCCCAGGACCTGGTGGCTGGTAGAGAAGGAGTCAGGCAGGCAGGACCTGGGAGGAGGCAGGTGCTGGGACCTCACCCAGAGTGGACACAGCTGCTGAGTCTGTGTCAGGCCCTGCTACCCCAGCCCTGGGGAGTTTGGGGTCTGGCAGGTGCGTGTGTGTGTGTGTGTGTGTGTGTCCCCTGTGGGGACCCTGGAAAGACCCACGGCGCCACCTGCTGCTCACTGTGCAGGCTGCAGTCTCTCAGTGGGAATCATGTGAGTGGGGTCACCTGAGAGCCTGGCCACTGTCAGTCCCCAGCGTTCATGGGCCACACCCTGCTCTGGCCAGAGGAACTGATGACAACAAACAGCCTTTCCAGGGAGGACGCCTGGGTTACTAGCAGAGGCCGTGTGGGGAGCATGATGCCGTTCAGCGTGAGGAGGCTGCAGTGAGGGGAGGATGCAGAGGGACCTGGGAGCAAAGGCCTGAAGAGCTCCTTCCATGGGGACCAGGGAAGGAGGGGACAGTGCCCTGGCACTGAATGGAGAGTGGAGCTCTGCTGAGGGTCAAATGTAGCAACCACTGTCTCTACAGCAGGTCACCTTCTAGAAGACACAGTAGTATGAACAGATGTTTAGACACCACATAGTGCGGGTGCTGGGCAAGGGCAGAGCGTCTCACCTTCATGGGCCTCCCATTTCTTGGACGATTTTGTGGCAAGAAGACACCGTGTGTCTTATTCTTCTGTTGTCCCTCATGCAGATGACCTTGCTCCTGCCACCCCAGCACTGTGCACAGATGGGTCAGCACAGCTGGGGCACAGGACCCTGAAATATGTGTGATATCTAATCTGACGGTACTTTGGACAAATGTTTATGAAATGTGTCACACAAGTCAACAGAGTTCCAGGCGTGTGGACAAGAGGGGTGGAAACACGGAAGGCAACTGCGGGTGCCCCAGGGGAAGAGAGAAAGGATAAGGGGCGGGGGAGGAAGGCAGATGCCCCATCGTGGACACCAGGTTTGTCATGGGGGATATGAAATTAACGTCATTACTTCCCCTTAGTTCCCTGGACCTCATGTGGGGACTCACGGTGTGTTTGGGGTGGGACTTGCTAACAGCCTGGGCTCTCTCTTTCTGCCTCTCTCTTTGCTTTGCCAGCTCTGAGAGGGTTTCCAGTGCCGCGTTCACTGAGGAGTGTGAAAGCGCTGCCTTTTCCTCCTCGTGTTAACCGTCCCCACCCGACCCACCTCGCGGGGCGAAACGAGAGACGAGCTTCTCTTCTGACTGGGGGTGGGCAGAGTTCTCTCCAGCCATCAGCTCTACAGCATTTAGACCTTTTTCACCCAGGTCATTTCCAACGGACAACACTCTTCATGCATCACCAGTTTGGTCATTCAGGCAAAGGGTCGTGGGGGCGTCACTGCTGAAAGGAACAGCTGAACGACTGCTCGTGTGATTCTACCCTGGATGGAAACCGGCAGGTGACAACAAAGACAGCAGACAGGATCAGGCCCCTCAGTCTGGGGAATTCAATTTTGAAAAACCAGGATTTGGAAGACATGACGCATGTCACCCCTTGATTACTTTGTATTCAAACATTTACCCACGGCACCTTGACAAAACGTAAGAAATGTGCAGAATTCCTGTGGGATGTTGGCGTGTGAGTCCTGGGTTAAAGGGAAGGGTCAGGTGCAACCGAAGTCCCCTGGAATCACAAGCGGGCTGGGCTTCCCCTGTGGTTCCTCACATTTCCCTGAGGGCAGACGCAAGGCAGCCCCTCCCCCACACATCCCACCCACCTCTCTGGCTACAGTCAGTGTCTCCTGCTGCACATCCAGCACTCCAGAATGCGGCAGCTTAAAACTGCACACAGGTCTGACCCCACAGTTTCTGTGTCAGGAGTTGGGGAGCAGCTTAGCAGGCTCACATTTGCTCATGAGGTGAGAGCGGGATTTCAGTGGGGGCTACACACAGAAGAAAGCTCACAGGGGTTGGAGAATCAACTTTTACATTCGCTGGTTGCAAGGCAAGTGGCAGGAGTCCTCATCCTTCACACAGGAGCCTCTTCGTCATGCTACATGAGTGTCCTCATCACAGGACAATGGCTTTCCCCGGAGCAAGGGATCTGAGAGAGCGGCTGCAAAGCAGAGAGGCTACTACAGCCTGGCATGAGAAATCAGATCCTCAATATCCTGTTAATCACAGGAGAGATCCCTTCTCAGTATGTAAAAACAAACAAACAAACAAACAATGACAAAAAAGCTTGAGTACTGAAGTCAGAGAGGATTAAGAGCATCTTAAAGACCAGATGCCTTTCATGGTAAATTCTCAGAAAACAGGGATCTGAGGTCCCCAAGGCCTGATGTTGACACAGAGTGGAGCAAACCCCATGGGCAGCAGGAGCATTAGACATCCCACCTGTCCCCCACATTGTTGTTTTCTGATGGGCAAAAACTTGGGATCCTTCTCAGTCCTCGTGTCCAAATCTCCCTTTTTCTCCTTGTATTATCAGCATTCCCAGGTTGTAATTTTTGTTTACACATTAGAATTGATTCAAAAAACACCATGGCTCACAGGATACAGGAGGAATATTTCTAGAGTCTTTTTCTACATGGACTACCTTTATCCCTGCCCCCCCTTGCAAAGTGTGTTTGGCCAATAGTTGAATCCTATGACTGGCGGGACGGAAGGGACACGCAGTGCAGGGTGTGAAGCTGGTTTGGGAAGGACATCCAGGCAGGCGTCTGCACGTGTGACCCACAGACTACAGTGACATTGGAGCCAGGTGGTGGGGAGTTAACGTCCTGCTTCCTGGGCCCCACAGTGGGTGAGCGAAGGGTGCAGAGGTGATGCCGCATCGAAAAGCACGGGGGTGCCTGGACTGGCAGCCACAACAGCACAGGGGTTAGCTGTGAGCCTTGTCTGCTGGGAGAATTCGCTCTTGGTGAGCACCGTGAGCTCTGCAACTCCTCGCAAAGGTGTCACATCAGATCGTCATTTGAACTTCATCACCAGTGGGCAGGGCATGGGCAATGTTTGCAGAACGGGGAGTGAAATAAGTTTGGGGGTGAAATCACAGAGCTAAGGGGTGTTAGGTGTGTCCCTCCTGTGTATGCTTCAGGTGAGTGAGGGTCACGAGTTGGCATCTAGAGACATCAGTGTGGTGGGGTGGACACCTGCATCCCTGCAAAGGACAGGACCTTCTGACGTGTCCACACTTCATGTGGGAGTCCTGGTCCATATTCTAGACAACGAAGGACCTGGATGGAAGGCTGTGCATGATGGTTTCCTTTGGGTGTCCGGGAAAAGGAGAGCAAGCAAGTAACTGGAAGCACATGCTGCTAATTTCCAAATTATTATGTCCTGGTTTTATTCTGTTTAATACTTCCTTCCTCAATTCATATGTTTCTTCACAAAATTTTGCTACAGGTAACAAGAATAAATCAGGTTTCACATTCAGTAGTTTTCTTGGAAATCTTAGCTAAATATCCAAATTCATGGCTTGCCAGTTCTGCTTCCCACACGACTGGACCACACAATGAAGCTTGCCTCCTTCCCACTGTGTGACAATGGTCCCCTCTCTGCCAGTCTCCAAAACTGTGCTCCTTAGTTCCCCATGAGCTCTCTCCAGTAGACCAGCAGCACGTTTAGCAGCCGTATTTCCACCATCCGTCTGTTGATGCGGCACTGGGTGCTCCCTGAGACAGCACAGCTGTCCTCTGCGCGCTCCTCACTCCCTGCTGAGCCCCAGAGAGCCTTTAGCACCCACATTCCTACTAACAGCAGTTCAAGCAATCCAGGCTTTTCTACCAGGTTTCTCAAAATTCTCCCAACCTCTACTTCTTATTTAATTCCCGAGCTGATTCCATATTTTTTTTTTGATATTTCTTTACAGCAGTGCTCCTCGTACATTCCTCTCCATTCATTTTTTGTTGCCACTGTGACAAGTTACTACAAACTGGATCACGTAGGTGACAAATACATGTGTATTGAGTGACACATGCAGGAGGAGATACTGCTGTGTGTAGGGCAGTGTCTGGGGCTGGACGGTCCAGGACAGAGGATGGGGCTTGGTCACCATGTGAGGACCAGGCACTTTCTCCTCCCCAGATTTGGGGACATTCATATCTGGATCTAGCTAGCTAGCTAGCGACATATTTTATGATAAGTAAATAGAAAGAGAGAGATCGTAGAACTACCAGGCTTCTGTTCAGATAGCTTTCACAGGCTACAGGTCGGGCGTAGGTCAGACGTCACACGAGGAGGGACAGCACAGGTCTGATGCAACAGGACAGCTGCAGAGAGTGAGAGGACAGATCTGACGGCTGCAGAGGATTTTACTCTCCAGCTTTGGGGCCAAACATGTCTGTGATATATTTGAGAGGCAGGATCCAATCAAACTCCAACACATCCTATACCTGTGACTGAGAAAGTGGACACGCCATAGAAGCAGAGAGTGCATGTGATAACTGGTGTGTCTTTACTGACACGGGATGACCCTTCCAGTTTGGGGATAAATGTGCTCTATGTTTAAGCAGCACATGGTCTATTTACAAACCATGTCAATAGAGGACAGCCCCGCAACCTTCCTTGCACTGAAGAAAGGATGTTTCCAGGAGTGGAGGAAAGACAGTCACGTCTCACAGTGACCGTCCATTCTGACAGGTGATTGACCAAATAAATGTTTACTTGAAATATGTCTTGTTTAATTAGATGCCGACACCAAGGGTGGCACCATTTGTGTCATTTATTTGAAAAAAATAAAATAAATTACAAACATAAAAGTTTCATTTCTTCTAAGATTTTAGATTGAAATAACAATAACCTAAAATTCAACTTCAATCATATCAACCACTGGTTATGCAAGTGCTACAGATAAATACAGATTTTGTAAAATCACAATCTGTGTGCAAAAGGATCCCCATGCCCGTTACTTGTTCAACAACAAAGTGAGAGATGAACTTGGTGTGAACAACAACCTGCTCTTTCAAGGTCGTCTATCTCTTAACTAAACACAAGGGTCAATAATGGTCAGTGACCTGCAAAACATTTCCACAGTCATTAATGCATAATTGATGTTACTTTGTAAACAAAGTGTATTTATCTCTTTTACTTGATATACTTAATCTAAGTGTTCAACATATAAGATAGTTCATCAGCTTCTGATAACAGGCGGGAGCGTGGAATTTGGATTCAGAGGGGTGCTTGTCTTTGTGTCATCCAAGCACAGCGGGGGGTTAACACTCCCATGTGGAGTGGGCATCAGAAGTGGGGGATGATCTCCTCGTGTCCCCTCTGTCTGACTTTGTAAACACGGTGGGTGACAAAATCTTTAAATTTCATCCCTCACAGTTATAGTTTGTTTTCAGTTGGTCGCTCATCCCCAACCAACTGGACTCTTGTCCCTAGTATTGCATTTCCCAGAGTGCAATGAACAAGGCCAGCCCTGGGGCTGTCACTGGGTGCTGGAAGGAGGGGAGGGGTCTCACTGGGGCCAAAGCGGATCCTCAGAGCTGGGAGGGCAGCGCTGGGGGGAGAAGTCAGGGCTGCTCTCTCCCTAACTGGACACAGTCCCTCACTGTCTGCTGCCCTCTGGATGTGGCTGAATTTCAGACACAGGTGTAAAGGAGCAGAACTAATTCATCTTGAGTTATGTCTGTGATGTAATTGTGCAGCTTTAACAATTGTCTTGGCTGTTCTTTGATTGGTTGGAGTCTGCGTAACTATTTGGCAAAAAACCTAGAATAAAAATTCTAATTTGTTTAAATAATAGTAGCATGGATAGAATTTAACATAAACTAAGTAAGAGTAACAGACAGTTTTTGTCCCACTTCCCCATCTGCCTGTGTCACTGTGAGAAGCATCGTTGTGCCATATGGCACAGAAATAGTCAGCCTCGTCCTCAGGCTGCAGCCCAGAGATGTGCAGAATCCCTGCATTGGCCGAGGCATCTTTGGAGCCAGAGAAGCGGCTGGGGACCCCGGAGCCCTGGTGCTTATCTGAGTCTGAGTAGTAGCTCAGGAGGTACCGGGGAGGGCTCCCTGGCTTTTGCTGGTACCAGTACAAACTTTTACCACCAACACTGATGTCACTGCTCAGGGTGCAGGTGAGTCTGGCTGATGCTCCAGGAGATGCAGAGAGGGAGGGCGGCTGAGTCAGCACAGGCTGGGACAGGGAACCTAGAAACACAGATACAAGTGCTTACTAAGGCAGTATCCAGGATAAAATTTCTCAGGGATCTTTGGCAGATGATCCAGAGTCAGGGTAGGGGCTGTTCATACCACATAAGGCCTGTCCCTACCTGTGCAGTGAGAGAGGAGCACGAGGAGGAGAGGAGCCCAGGCCATGGTGGACACAGCCCCTGGTCCCCAGAGTGGGGCTGGGCTGCCCCAGGCCTCCTTTTGTGCCCACCCTCTGCAGAGGAGGGGCTGCTCATGCAAATGTGTTTCCATCCAGGGACTGCCCAGCCCCTCCCTGAGCCCTGGGCTGGAGCTCAGCTCTCCTTGCACACTGAGGAGGAGGCAGCTTTGCTTTGCCCCTTGGGGGAGCCCTGGGAGGAAGCAGCTGCTGAGACCACACAAAGGGCCCTGCTCAGGGGACTGTGCCAGGCCAGAGAGGACACAGCTGCTGAGTCCCCATCAGTGAGCACAGGGCCCTGCCCAGAGGCCCAGGCTCCTTGAAGTGACTGGTCCTCACTGAGCCGCTGTGTAGGGACCACGGGGCAGTCCCCCATCGCCCCCTGCTGGTCACAGGCACACACCTCCCCATGGCCCAGAGACCTGAGAGCCCAGCTGGTCTCTGCAGCTCCCCAGTCACTGTCTCTGTCACACAGCCATGGGCTGAGTCCCTGGTGGAGTGACCCCAACACACTGTGAGTGATCACTGGGCTTTCTCAGTCCCAGAAGGAGCCCTGGACTATGAGGGGTGCAATCATGTGCATATATAACTGTTTTAGGTACCAGCCCCCATAATTTTCTATATTCTATAAAAACCTAAATGACCCTCATGTGCCATCATTGTAGGCACCACAGACGCTGGAACATTGAGCCGATTTGAATGGCGGGGACAGGCTGTGCAGGGGAGTGGGATGGAAGGACAACGTTTCGGGAATTGGCTCAGTGTTATGTGTAAAATTCAGCAACTCAGAAAACATTTCAAAAGTCACACAATGATTTTAGAATGTTGGAACTGACTCAATTTGGTAAAACATTAACAGTTGGGTAGCCATAACATTTACTCGTTCATAGTGTGAAACATTTCTTAATTTTATGAGGTCAGCTTTGTCTTTCTAAATTTTCTCTTTTCTGATTATCTGTGTCTTACATTTCTTATTAGTGTCTTCTTTTAGATAGAATACAATTTGTTTCTATTCTAAACATAATTTTCCATATTTGTATTTTTGTTATTCATATTTTTTATAGTTTGCTAGTAAGGTCAGTGTGACATTTTAATTTTTCTACAGAAATATTGATGCCTGGACACATGAACGAAGACAGCATTCCTTCCTCTCTGTATCCCAGACGCAAATGTCCTTTACTGTGCAAATGGTCCCAGACTCCTAGACTCTGAAGCTGTTTTAGTAAATAACTTATGAGCAGGATCCTGTGATTCCTTCAGGCCTCTCTCCCCAAGGTACCCAGAGATCCTTCCCACCTATTTCAGGCAGGTCACCCCTGGATTAAAGTCCATCAGTGACTCCCCAGGGCTGTTTGCATGAACCCCACACTCCTCAGCCCCTCAGCCCCTTCCTGGTCTGGCCCCGCCCACCCCACAGCCCCCCCCCCCCCCCCCCCCCCCCGGCATCCCCTCCCCTGGCTCTGGGGCTCCAGCCACACCCACTGCTCTGTCCTGGGACACCCTGAGCTCCTGAACCTGCCATGGCTGCAGCCAGCTCCTGCTCTGTCTGTGGGAGAGACAGGCTCCAGCTGGAGGTCAGGGTGGAAGTGACATTTTGAAATAGTCTTATATATGTTATATGCACCATGCATAATTTTATGAATTTTTACTTTATATTTAGTGATATCATGCATTGTCATCTGGATGGATTTCACCTTCTGTTGCACGTTTCTTTTACTAGTGGGAATTGGATAGTAATGTTAGTATTTTTTAGTACTTGTACATTTTTTTGTGTTTGGTTTTAACTTTTCAGAGACCCTCTGGGCTTTGTGGGAAAAATGGGACAGAGTCCTTCAGAGGTGGCCCGTGTGGACTCCTGGTCCAGGAGAGCGTGTCACCTGCTCTGGGGCAGAACACAGAGAGGATCTCTCCGGGACGATGACTCAGAGGAGGGGCACTTGCTAGGGACACTGGGTGTGACTAGGAGGTCACCGAGGGGGAAATGGGGTTCACAGAGGGAACACAGACTGTGGGGATGCTCAGCCCTTTCCAGAGCAAGGCTCAGAGAGGGGATGGCAGACACTGGTGTGGGGGCAGAGGGGTGGGGGTGGGGCTGAGGCATCCAGTGGGGACAAGGCCCAGGGCCATGAGGCTGATTCTCCTTCATTTAAGGGGAGATGTTTACCCACAGCTGCGCCTGCCCTCAGTTACCCTAGTGGAGACTCAGCTCTAGGACAGGAATTTTAGGGGACCTTGAAGCTCAGACCTGGCAGGAAACATTCCTGGGAGGCTGGAGGGAGACGACAGCAGAGGAAATAGGGAAGGGGTGGAATGGCATGTGCCTCTGAGGTGGGACATGGGGACAGAAGACTGAAGCCCAGGCTGTGGGAGAGCAGGTGACAGTCCAGAGTGTGCAGTAGGGGAGGGTGACTCCAGAGAGGCCATGATGCTACAGCTGATGCAGGGACGCCACAGGGAAGAGCAGGCCTGAGGGCCACAGTAGGGCTGGTTGTGCATCTGTCACCATGGAGTGACAGTGTGGAAAGAAGTCAGCACAATTCAGAGACATTCATGTCCAGGGAACTCAATTATGTCTTCATAGGAATAATGGGGGTGTTAAAATAATCATCTGGCAGGGAACTTAGGCTGACTTTTTCATTCATTCATTCTTTAAACTAATATTTATGGAAGGCCGGCCATGTATTAGGTGCTGGGAATGGAACAGGAATTTAAGGACAGGACCCAGGTCACTGGAGCAGGAAGAGCCAGCCCTCGAGTAGGATAAGGTGGCTCCAGAGGACACCCCAGGCCTGAGGACCTCAGTTTGACCTAGGAAGAGTTGACTGCTGTGAGTCGGGTCCTCCACTGACCCCTGTCCCTGGCATTCAGCTTGTGTAGACAGGGTGACTCAGTGGCTGCAGGGCCTGTGGGTGCCCAAGGCTTCCAATGCCAGGACACCTCAGGTTTGACCATGCATGGGGTGTAGGTGCTGCAGGACACAGCCCCGTCCTGAGGGTGGACACAGCAGCAGAGGGCAGTTTTTGTGGCCATGGAAGTGCCCACTCAGACCTCCCTCCAGGAGAACCTGCAGGGAGGAGCACAGGGGACTGAGCCCCTGCCCCTGGGCTGGCTCAGGCAATGATGAGCCCGGGGTCCCTGCAGCCAGGTCTTCCTGCAGGACGCAGGATCCTCCAATGGGCACCCCATGGGCAAGGACCCGCTCAGCCTGCTGGGGCATCCTCAGACCTGCCTGTGGCCTGAGGCTCCTCCTGCCCATCCTTCCTCCCTCTCTGCTTTCACAGGGGTCAGAGCTGTGTCTGAAGCCCCTCCCACCCCAGCCCCCTCCCCATGTGTCTTTCACCAGGGCCCCGCCCCACACAATGTATCACTTTCTTGTCACATGATCGTCAGAGGCTCCAAACTCAAAACAATTTTAATTTACAGAGAAAGACCCATCCATGACGTTGTGAGAAATACTATTGTGTCATTCGTAGCCTGGAGCTCAGGCTGGAGCCCAGAGGTGAGCGAAGGCCCAGCACTGGGGAGATTTCCCTGGATCCAGAGAAGTGGCTGGAACCCTGAGCCGTGGTGCCCGCTTGAGTCTGAGTAGGATCTCAGGAGACCCCAGGGACGGCTCCCTGGCCTGCCCAGTAAGTGTCAGAGCCCACATCAGTGACGTCACCTCATTGTGTTTTCTCTCAAGATCCCTGCCCTGCACTACTCGCTGTCTTAGGATGGAAAATTTTAAAGTCACTATTGTCCCTTTCTCAGGTAGTTCATGAGTAGTGAAAGGCTTTCTATGCTATTCCATCAGGGATGGGACTGTTCTTTTAAATTCACAGAAAAGACTTTTTTATATATATCATTCTGAATCCCACTTTGTTCAAAATTTAGAAGTACTGTTTTTATAATGATTCAAGCCTCTGTTTGGCCATTGAGAACATTGTGTTTGCCACATGGTACTTGAAGTCTATTCTAATACATTCCATCCCTAGGTCTATTTCCCAACTGTTAATGAAATGTTCTGTATCTGTTCCAGCAACATCTTTAGACTGTTTAAAATAATTTTGCTTTAAGCTCTGTCTCAAAGTCTAAGTGTGAGTCCAGTGAACATCCCCAACAGTACACTGTACCTGTTAGATGTGATTGCACCTTTGGTGTATTAAATAAACGTTTTTTATATTTTTCTTAACAAAATCCTACCCATCGATATAGTCCACCTCTAGGCTTAAGTCTCATTTTATTCCATCTAAAGGGATTTTTATTTTTTCATAGAACACTGTTTTGCATTCTCTGTCATGAGGGTGTCTGGATGCTGATGGGCTGTTTGGCCACTGATGCTGGCACCGTGTGAGCACAGAGAGAAGTGACTGCAGTCACGTCCCCATCCAAGTCCCGGTTCCCAGTGGAACATCCCCTGCTGAGGCCTCAGGGGACACTCACTGGATCTGCTGTGTGTCCCCCGTGGTGAGTGACAGAGTGGCATGCTCAGGAGCAGGCTCTAGAACAGGCCTGGAGCCCTGAAGCTGCAGAGCCCAGCGTAGGCGGACTCTGCAAGATGCTTTATCTCCTGGGCCTGGGATGGAGGTTTCACCTCACTCTGCCCATCCACTGTCTGTGGGAGGAGCTCTGCTCTTAAACACACATGTTCTGCTTCACGGAGGGGAGCAGGCTGAGTGTGGGACTCAACACGGCCTCAGTCCCAAGTGGTCTGAAGTCAGTGACTCATGAAGGGCCTCAGACCTTCAGCTGCTCCTGTGTGACTGGAAGCAGGATGGCATTTGCATAGATCCCCAACACCACCGGCTACTGGGGAAATGCAGTCAAGTCTAGAGAGATAGACCAGTGCAGACCCACTGGGGTGGCTATAAACAAAATGACAGATTATGACAAATGTTGGTGAGAATATGGAGAAATTAGAACCCTTATATATTATTCATGGAAATGTAAAGTGGTGCAACCACTTTGGAAAGCACTCACATATTTCCTCAGAAACAGCAATTATATCACCCTGTATGTCCACTCCCACCAAACCCAACAAAAATACACACATAGTCCACAGGGAAATTTAGAATGTGTGTACCAATGATTACAGCAACGTTACTCATAAAATCAAAAGTCTTAAGCAAACTAAATGTGCAATAAGTCATGAATGTTTAACAACCTGTAGTACATACATACCATGGAATATTTTTGGCAATAAAAATGAATGAAGTACTAAATTACATCTTGATATATTTCATGTATGGAAAGTAGCCTAATAAACATTTTCATGAATTCATTTGCTAAATTATGTAGAAAACAAAAATTGGATTTACAAGTCAAAGTTATAGTAATAGTAGCCATTAGACTTATAATTGTTTATTTGTAGGGTGATGAAAATATTCTAAATTCATGTTACGGTAATGGTTGCACAACTCAATAAGTACTAAAGAAAATTTGAAGTGTATATTTTAAATGGGAGCAATTTATGATACACACATGATAATATATCTTAATAAAGATGTTTCAAAAAACAATATGAAAGTGGGCAAGGTCACTGGCTTTGGAAGGTCACTGACCATTTAAAGCAGATCTGTGCTCTGAGAGTTGGATCTTCAGATGTGACTGCCCTGAGGTTGGTCAGTTAATCTTTCGCCCGGCGTTTGTCACAGGCAGTCATGACAGTGATCACAAGAAAGCAGGGGCAGGTTTTTGTCTCAGTTCCCCCTGTGTCTGCAGCACTGTGGGACCACGCAGGCTACTGTCCCAGGCTGAACAGTAATAATCAGCCTCATCCTCAGCCTGGAGTCCCGTGATGGTCAGGGAGGCCGAGCTGCCAGACTTGGAGCCAGAGAACCGGGCAGGGACCCCCGAGGGTCTATAGCTATTATCATAGATGAGGAGTTTGGGGGCCGTTCCTGGGAGCTGCTGGTACCACTGCACATAACTACCCTTGATGTTGCTGCAGGAGATGGTGACCGTCTGCCCCAGGGCTCCAGACACCGAGGGCGGCTGAGTCAGTGCAGACTGGGCCCAGGACCCTGGAAGAGGGAGAGACACAGACAGGGTGATTCTGGGTCTGGAGACAAGAGGACACAGCAGGGCCCCAGGGTCTTCCCAGGGCCCTTCCCCTGCCCGAGTCAGGTCACCTGTGCAGTGAGCCAGGAGGGTGAGGAGGAGAGGGGCCCAGGCCATGGTGGAGACTGTCCCGAGTGCTGCCTTCTGTGCCCGCAGCTGAAGCAGCTTCCCCAGGTCTGTCCTTCCCATCTTCATACCCTGAGAGGGGAGGCTCCCTCCATGCAAATGACCCCCAGCTTTCTGCCCCCACCCTGGGCTCTGGTCAGGCCCCTGTGCCTGAGGGTGTCAGGGGTGGGCATGGGCGGGGCTGTGTGGTCCCAGGGGGTGGGGTGGTCACAGCTGTGCCCTGAACAGAGGCCACCAGGCAGGGCAGGTGGCTTGTCCCAGCTCTGATCACCCCCTGGCCCTGAGGAACAGGCCCTGAGCACCCCCTGGTGTCCAATTCCAGACACACAATCCTGTGACATTGTGACTGGGCCCTCCAGAGCCAGTCCTGCCTCCCCACTGCTCTGTCCACTGCCCCTGCTTCAGGTCAGGCCAGGCGGCCACTCCTGTGTCCTCCCCAGTCCCTCAGTGCAGTCCTCACGCCCTACTGGGCTCCTCAGTGGGACCCTGTCCCCACTTCCCCGGGCTGTCCCTTGGTCAGGACTGGGGTGGGGTCTCTCTGAACAGTCCTCGTAAGTCAAGATCAAGTGGACAGCAGGGACCGGCCCCCATGGACTCACTTCCCCAGCCGTGGGGGCTCCGGTTCTTTCCTCATATGTGGTCCCTCCCTGGTGGCCAGAGCTGTCCTTCCTCATGATCTCTCAGTGCTGAGGACAAAGAAGCTCTTGTCCCTAGGGTTGGGGAGGGGGTGGGGAGAAGCCCTCGGGGGTGTTCCTAGAATGTTATTCTGGGAAAATCTCTGTTCTGTGCCTAATTTCCACAGACTTGAAACAATAGTCACCTGGATGCTTGTCCAGGTGTCTCTCCCAGGAATCTTCCCTCCAAGCCCCCAAAGCGGGGAGCGGGGCCACGGCAGCTGCCTGTGCAGCATTTTGCTAAGAGCAAAAATGATGACACGCTCAGTATTTGAAGACGGGAAGAGCTAAGAGTTTAAATTGTTTGGACCAGTGTGTGGTCCCAGGTGAGCCTGATGTGTTTTAGTTCTTAGATCAGCGAGTCTGAGCAGGATGTTTCGAGAATAAAGGTACATGGTTCATGTTCGGTAATGAGTGCTCTGGGGATGGTTTAAAAATGAGAGAAATTATTAATTTCTCATGAATAATGACATCTAGTGTGCAATATATTTAAAAACTATCAGTGTAACAAAAAAAAAAAAAGAAATAAAAGATGATCTCCCCTACAAAAACAAAATAAGAACCAAACTGTATATATGATTGCAAAATTTCTGGCCTTATAGGCCCTCTTAACAAATGTTTGTTTGGGACGTTTTGGAGTGTGGAGAGGAACACAATGATTGCTTTTTGATGTTTATAGTGGGGAGCGTGTCACTAGCCAGTGGCAGTTCCATAAAATGTTAAATGTGCTATTTAATATGAAAGTGTGAGATCTACTGGAGCCATGTAAATGAAACCAGTCCGTGTATGTAACAAAATATACATGCACACCGCATTTTGGGTTTGCAACTCAAGTATGTCATTACTTGAATTTTTTTCTTTTTCAGCTGTTTTTTAAGCCATATTTTATATTCAGATTTTAAAATATTTACTGTGTTGAAAAATACCAGGCAAAATCAAGTTCTACGTTTTTACCAAGTGGAAACATCAGTACTGTGCTCGCAGCCCCTGTCGTCTTGTCGTTGTGTCGTCTGCGATGGCGCAGCTCATGTTCACGGTGAATTTTGTTTCCCGGTTTCTCCCACTGAGTGGACAGGGATTCCCCCAGGCTGAGGTGTGTCTCGCACAGGACAAGGCTGCCCACGTCCCCTCCAGGCCCAGGGCTGCTCCCTCTGTGGCACCCCCTGAGCTCTCAGGCTGAGGGCAGAGGGAGGAGCAGGGCCACAGCTGACCCCCCGGTCCAGCCCACCCTGGCTCCAGCACCTGTGGCCTCAGCACTTCCAGGGGAGCTGCTCTGGTTCACCAGGGCAAGGAGCTGCCTCACTGGCTGGGCCTGATCTGCTAAGGCTACTGTGAAGGAAGGCGGGGACAGGCCACATGTCACCAGGGTGAGTCATGGAGGGTGGGGAGATGGAAAGGGAGAGTGGAATCCACTTTAGGAGAGCCTGGGGGGAGATAGAAATGTCCAAAATCCACATGTCACGCTCCATACATTTCATATAGACAGGATCGTGATAATTTGTAATTTTTTGTCAGAGCAGAAGACAAATCCAAAGCTTAGAGATTCATGATCCTTTAGGACAGTTCATGTCCAACAACAGTAAATAATAGCTTCAAATTTCCTGTCCTGTGGTTCCGTATCTATCAGCTATCTATAACTACATATATGCACACTTAAACTTGTAGAATGCGTATGTAAATTATTTACCTTCCAACTCATCTACTCAATAACATATGAATTGAGTAATTATTCTGACATATGGTAATGCTATATTTGCATGAGAGGCATATATTTAACTTTTTAACAATTATGCTCTGACCCATTGGAGGTTATTCACTAATATGCTCAAGAACATTCTTCCTTCCTGAACTGTGTACACTGTTGTGCCTGAGGAGTGAATTCTTTGAAACAAGGGATTTATTTTCTTGGATCCTGGAGTGATTGCTAAAATGTCCTAGAATTCTGCCTTGCTGACTCCATATTTCTATAGTGACTCCTCTCCCCTGTGACAATGGCTGTAGAGGAATCTTGGGGTCATTGGCTGATTGGTGGAAAATGAGCCATGGACAGAGGTGAGAACATGAGAGAGAGTTTAGAGTTTTGGAAAAAGTGGATCTAGGTCTGAGAATATTACATGATGTTACTGGGTAGAGACAGTATATTCCAGAATCAGGCTGTGAAGGAGAGAAAAAGGTGAGGGGACCAGGAGTGATCAGTCACGGCCCTAATAGTGGCCTTTGTGTCCCCAAGGGGCAGAGCCACAGCTGACTCCATGCCACACTGACGCTGACCCCAGACCCCTGTGACCAGGACCCCATAAGGTGGAGACTCTCAGCAGTGACATAGAGGTGACCTGGGCAGCAGTGGCCCAGGATGGGAGCAGAAGGAGGCCCCACCTGGAGGGTGTGGACAGAGGGAGAGGTGTCCGTGCTGGCCCCTGAGTCTGGTCCTCACCTGAGGGAGGCCAGGCGGAGGACAGGTGTGAGGTGAGGGTGGGCAGTGACCACTAGTGTGGCTTCTTGAGCTTCTTTCCCTTCTGACTCCTTCTGGGCAGAGGAGGCCATCAGGAGGCTGTGTGTCTGCTCTCCACCACTCCTGAGGCCACCTGAAATTCAGACCGATGGCTCCTGGGTGGGAGTGGGTGTGTCTGGGTCTGGTATTGTCCCGCTGAAGGAGCAGCAGAAAGGTCAGGGAGCATGAGCTGCAGCTTTGTGTGATGAGAATAGCCTGGCCTGTGTCCTTCCCCAGGTCCCAGCATCTATGGGACGACACCCAACATGGACTAAGGGTGAACGTGGAAGGCACAGTGATGCACGTGGTGGGGACAGTTGGGAAAACCTGCTGTCCTCCTCCTCTCCTGTCAGGACCCCAGATCCCCCAGCCATGAGGTCAGGATGTGACTGACACCAGCTGTACCTCCGAGGATGGGCATGTGTTGCCCAAACCAATCAGTCCCCCACGGTCACCGTGGTGGTATCAGAGAGATGGTGGAGGGATCTGGTCCAGGTGTCCTGAGGCCGGGATTCCTGGTCATGGGTCAGGGAGGGGAGGACTCACTCATTCTGGAGGGTTTGTGTCCAGAAGGGAAACCTGGAATGGAGGGATATTTTGTCACCATGTGGGGATTCACCCTGGGGAGAACACAGGTCATGGAGAAGGGACATCTCAAATACATCTCAGATTGGGATTCCCCCCTTGTTATCTGGACAGGAAAAGCCCCTGTGACTCCTCTGAACGAGGCTAGGAGGCTGCTGTGGACGTTTCCATCGTGGCAATGAGCTTGGGCCTCCCCAGTCCCCTGTGCAGTGAGTGAGAAGGGGGAGGAGAGGAGCCCAGGCCATGGTGAGATGCTCACACAGCTGTGTCCTGAGGACTCAGCGAGGCCTGGGTCCCCAAGTCCCTCTTACTCCTCCAGCAGTCCAGGGGTAGAGAGCGACCCTTTGTGGAAACCAGCCACCCCTGGGATCTCCCAGCTCCACCCTGAAACCTGCCCCTGACCCCTGCCTGGAAAGCTGACTGTGGGAGGGGCTGGTCTGTGCAGGGCTGTTCTGTGGCTTCCCAGAAACCTGTGAGGACACAGCTGCTGGCCCAGTGAGCAGGGGGCAGAGGGCTCCAGACCTGGGACAGGTGGGGCTCCCAGCTGGGACCCGCAGCACAGGCCTCAGGGACAGGCCACAGTGCCCTGTTCTGTCCGGGACCCAGACATATCCATGTGTCCTGTCTGCTCCACTGGACACTTTGTCCTCCCCAAAATCATGGAGCTGGGCACTGTCCCTGCCCCAACACACCTTAGTCTCAGATTCCCACACAGTCCTGGGAGGTCCTGACAGCTGTAGTCACTTCCCATCACAGCTCAGGGAACACACTGATGCTCAGGACCCCCCAACCTTCTGAGGGTTCCCAGGTGGCAGGGCCAGACACACTCACCCTCTGACATTGCCCCATGGTGCCCCTGCTGGACCCACATCCCTTGACAGCCTCAGGACACACACCTGCTGTGTCCCCTGAGGATGCACAGGTGTCCTTGGTTGTGCTGCTCAGCTCACCAGATGCAGGTGCTCAGGGAGGAGCAGGGGACACCAGTGGGGCTGTGATTGGAGCTGCAGGAGCCATGTGATGGTCACACCAGTGAGCACATTGTTCTTATTAATACTTAATTTTAAAAGACAAAAGGTAACTTACAGACCTCATTGCCCCTAGTAGATTTCTGCATTGTACTAAGCACTTGGCAAACTATCGCCTTTGTTCAGAGAAGTGTCTTCACATAATTTTTAAAGTGGTTCCCTGTTTCCCATTCTCAACGCCACCCCTCTCACCTCAACTAAGACGGACATTGAGGATAATTCCTTTCCTTTCTGCCTCTATAAATTTACCCATTATGGATATTTCTTATAAATACGGCCACGCACTATCTGGCTGTTTTTGTTTGGTTCCCTCACTGAGCATTTCTCAAGGGGCACCTACGAGCAGCATGTGTCACACCTGCTCACGGCTGAGTCACACAACCCCGCATGGGTGATGATCTGGGACGTCTCCATGCACACGGTACAGCAACATGAGCAATTGCCTGCTCTCCTAGCCCCGGCTGCACACTGCATCACAGACTCTGCCTGGGGCTTCTGCAGCGTTAGGTAACACAGGGGCTGACCTCACGGTGCTTAGAACGCCATTCAGACACGAGACAATCACGAGTGCTCTGTGCTGTTATTTTCATTATCAGAGGGGAACCAGAACTACAGATATAAAAATATCTAGCCTTGTGTGCAGCTGAATGGCATAGACGTGATTCAGAGTCACGGGCTAAAGGCTGAGGACATGCCCTGCAACTGAGTGGCCTCACCCACGACTGACGTTGCCTCCATGCAGGGGACATTGGTTTGTTAGTGTCTGAAGACATTTTTCTTCTCATCAGTGAGGGGAACGTGTGAACAGAAGCTAATGAGTAGAGGCCAGAGACGCTACTAAACATATTACAATGAACAACACGCCCCCGACCACAAAATGCTAAAGGTGTTGTGGTTCAGAAACTGTTTTAAATACATCTACTTGACGGGTTGATTGTGAATTTATTATATGATCAGACATCAAGATATGGAAATACAAACTGGTATCTAGAAAAGAAAATAGAGGGAGCTGTGAGCACACACACGCAACTCAGGCATCCAGGAGGGACAGGGAAGAGCTGCACACCCCGGTGGGGACAGGCTGAGGGCAGAGCCAGGGCGAGGATGCTCTGGGGGGTTCTTGCCTCACTTCCCCATGGTCTGGAGCACTGTGTGAGTGTCGCTGCTTTCATAAGACTGGCAGTAGTAGTCGGCCTCGTCCTCAGACTGCAGCCCAGAGATGGTCAGGGAGGCAGAGTTGGAGGAGCTGTCGATGGAGCCAGAGAACCGATCGGGGACTCCGGAGGGTCTTTTATCATTCCCGTAGATCACAGTGGTGGGGGTACTGCCCGGGCGCTGCTAGTACCAGTACACATAGTAGCTGCCAATGCTACCGCTGCTGCGGGTGCAAGAGATGGTGACCTTCTGCCCTGGAGACCCCGACACAGAGCTGGGCTGAGTCAGGACAAAGTTGGCCAAAGACCCTGCATAGCGGGAGAGACACAGAGATCAGTGAGAACAGACCAGACCCTGTTTCCAAAGAGGAGGGAGAGACCATCTTCCCAGGTGACATCCAGAGCCCTACCTGAGTTCCCTGCAGGCAGCCACCTGTGCAGTGGGTGAGGAGGGTGAGGAGGAGCGGAGCCCAGGCCATGGTGGGGACACCCCAGGCTGTGCTTCCTGAGCTGACAGCCAGGACTGAGCCCACCAACCCTCCTTATCTGTCATCCTAATGCCCAGGGTGGGAGGTCTCCATGCAAATTTCTGCGTTTCTGGAATCTGCACAAGCCCCACCTTCGACTTCACACTAGCTGTGGCTGAGAGGTGGAGTCACTGTCCCTGGGGAGGGCTACACCACACAGAAGACACAGGGACACCTGCAAGTGGGACAGGGGAGACAGCTGAGGCCCTGGGGAACCAGAGCAGGTGCTGAGACCACAGCGCCCTCTGGTGGACGCGGGAGGCACAGCGGCCCTGGGAAGGGGGCCGCCCTCCCCACCCCCACCCCTCACAATTCCAGCCACTGTCCCAGGATCTCTGCTCAGCATCCTGTGCTCCCTGCACTTAAACCTCCAAATCTGTCCAGTTGGTCCAACGGCCACTACTCTGGTGAAGACATTCTGATTCCCTTTCTGTCCTTGGAGGTGTGAATGTCACAGCAGAATGGGCTGTGTGGAAGGAAGGGAGGGCAGGGCTCCGCCTTCTCCAGGAGGGACCTCATGACCCGGGCTGCGAGCCCAGCACGGAAAGGCCTGAGAACGAGGGAGCAGCGCTCTGATCAGGGACCAGATTCCACCTTCAGAGACACCCTGAGAGCAGAAGGACCCTGAGGGCAGGGAGGGGAGGGCCAGGTGCGAGTCAGGGGACAGTTTCACCAGAGCCCTTCGCCAGCGAGTGCCATGAAGGCAGCAGGGGGCGTCGGTGGACCAGGTGGGTGCAAAGGGGTCTGGAGAGAGACTCTGCATGGCCGGCGATCCATGGCTGTCTGGGCGAGGGGAAGGTCAGGGTCGATGTCAGTGTGAGGTTCTCGTGTGAAGGTCAGGCGGGTGTCACGGCTGCCGCCCTAGGACACAGTAGGTAGAGCCTGTTTTGGGTCCTGGGATGAAAGTTTGCTTCTTCCAGTGGGGACAACCGGGTAACAGGCAGTGGAGCAGGCGACAATGTGAAAGCAAAGCTCTGCAGTCCCTCGCCGTGGGCTGTGCTGTGTCAAGGGCGCGCTGTGTGTGGACAGTGAGTTGGAGGACGGAGACGGAACCTCAGGGGCCTCCACTGCCTCCGTGGGGACAGAAAGACACTGAAGCTGCTTTTGTGTTCGGGAAAAGCTGTCATTTATTTATGAGAGAAGCTACGCGAGCGCGTGTGAAACAGACACTCACGAGGCACGTCCTCTCCTCTGCCCGGCGCCAGCGGAGCTGGGGGACCCGACGCTGTGCTGCGCTCACGCCGGGGTCTGTCGGGGCTGAGGACGGAGAACCTGCTGCCAGCTCGCCACGGCTGGAGGATTTGGGCCCTGGAGGCAGCGTCAGCGTCCTGGTCCCTCTCAGGTCCTTCTGCCAGGTGACTGTGTCACACTTTCCCCTTCAACCTCTGACGTCACCCACAGCATCCACCGTGTATTTGATGCTGGTTCACCTTTTTTCTGAAAAATTCATGACATGAAAACATAATTTTCATACACTTTTCTACGCACCTTGCAGTGTGGGATTATGTGGAGGTGGGAAGACAGACTTTATCCAACATCACTTGCTCATGATCTTTAAATGCATGTTACACCTGGATTTGCCATGACTTCCCCATAATTTAATATCCACACATTTACTCTGAGATGTGCTCCCATAATGTAATATCTGTTTACTCCAATATATTTATACATTCATCTGCTCCTTTAATAAATCGTTTTCAATTATGTTCTTACATGTTTGTAGAAAGGATTGAGTATTTACCTTCTGACAGGGTGACAGGCTCCAAAGGTGCATAAGTTTTCAAATAAAGGAAGGACATTTAAAACATGGCTTAATGTGTAGAATGGCACATATTGTACCCATAAGTGAGGACATTTGCAAACAGAAAAGTACATGGATTTATTCTAGAGCGATTTTATGCTCAGTGGAAATGGGACCATGTCAGTGAATGCTCAGGTGTGAAGGTGGCCATGGGTCATGTGTGTGTCTGCCCCACCTCCACCGTCCTCGGATGAGGGAGGAGAGAAATAAGGACACTTGGGAGGACACTTGGTATCCCCCATGACATTGATTCCCATGGGAGGGGCACCTTCTCCGTGTGCGGTGGATGTCCACTCCTGTGTCTACTCCACAGAAGACAGCCAGCCTCTGCCTTCTGTCCTGAACAGTCAGTGTGGCACTGAGGTTGCTATGAGAGGAGAAGCAAAGACAGAAAAGAGCAGGAGACGCGATCAGAGGGGCGGGGATGAATGTGGTCCTGGCAGGGCTGTGTCTGGGGAAACTGACCAAGGAGAGCGGGCTCCGCCAGGGCCCCAGGGGAAGTCAGGACGCTCTTCCTGTGCCTGAGAGTGACAGGTGTGTTAGGGCTGCGAGGAGCTGGTGGATAATGCTGAGGGACAGGAGCTCAGAGTTTTGGGTTCTCCTGAGGAGGCAGAAAAGGCAACAAGGGGAGGACCAGGGGAGGGAGGAGCATCCCTGGCCCAGAGGAAGCCACCATGGGATGTGCACAGAGAGCCCTGCCCTCCAGGGGAGCCTCAGGGACCTGCAGAAGGGGATGGAGTGAATGGCTGGGGGTGGGAGGCAGCTATAGGCACAGAGAACCTGTGGGAAGATCGACCCGGTCACAGCACAGTCTGATAGCAGTTCAGTGAAGCCTCTGTGGGCTCACACGCCTCCATCTGTCACCTCCTCTGTGACTTCCAATGTGGGAAAGTCCCACACCCTTCATCCTCTCAGGATAACATAAATATCCCCTTTCCCTCAAAAGGTCCCTGTCCCCACCTGTCCTCCCTGGTTCTCTGGTCACTCTGGGCAGGGACCTGACTGTGCTGACTGACTTCGCTGCTGCTGCTCAGGTCTTCACGGTGGGAGCAGGTGGCAGCTCAGGAATTGCACACGGGCTGGGGGTGGGGAGGGGGGTCACCTCATTGGTAGTGGGGACAGGAACCTGCCCCTGAGCTGCACTTGCATAGCTCACAGTGTTGTCATGTGGAGTGGATATGACATGTGAATGTCCATGGAGCCCTGTGGGGACACCCAGCACAGCCTCCTGGGCTCCACACTGTTGACAGGGGACACCTGAGTCTGTCCTGTCCTTCTTGGTGAGTGGAGTCACCTCTTGCAGATATGACCCTGCCAGGATCCTCTCCACTGTCTGGTGGGACTCTGGCCTGGACAGAGGGTCCCTTTGGGTGGAGAAGGGAGAGATGGCCTGAGTCACCCCCACGGGCTGAGGGAAGCCCATGCACCCAGTGTCTCCCTGGGGTGGAGCTGTCCCTCCTGCAGGAGAGTCCCACACCCATGGGGTCATCACACCCAGTCCCACAAGAGGAGGCTCAGCCATTTCTCTAGTGAGCACCTAATGGGCTCCCCCCACCCTTCTCTCTCTCTCTCTGTCTCTCTCTCTCTCACACACACACACACACACACACACACACACATCAGACCCATGGCGCCCCCTGCTGGCCACAGACTCACAACCCTCTGCTCATTCTCTCTGCACAGCTGAGCCCTCCTGGTAGACGAAGTTGATTCTGACCCTTTTCCCACCTGGGGAGAGGTAGTGCGGGTGCTGGAGCCTTTGCTCCCCAGGGGCCCTCGTGTGGGGTCACCATGGACTGCAGGGATCCACGGTTGGCCTTCTGCATCCCCACCCTTGTACTCGCCACCCCCTGCAGGGACACCAGTGACCCCACTGTGGCAGGTCATGGTTTCTACTCTCAATTAGACTTTCCACACGCTCTGCTCACACCTTCATAGTGTCCCTCTTTATTGAATTTGTGTCTGTTGACCTCATTTTGAGTAGGCCGGCCTTTCCTGCAGGACCCCTAATTAACACTCCCAATCATGTTTGCATCACAAACAGAGTACTTTGGGTAAAGAAATTAACTGTAACATGCAAGAGTCAAAACTGTCAACATGCTTGTTTCCATTGGAAAGATTCTGTTTCCTGAGCAAGGAACAGCTGTCCGCATACAGGTGACAAGACTCAGAATGTCCTACGAGCCATGGTGCAGACATCCTGCAAGTGGCACGGAGATTCCATGGAAGGGCTGTGGCCTCTCACAACGGGGCATAAATGGCTGAAGTTCTCACCACTGATTCTGGCTGTTGCCACAGCAGTGAGGGCCCAGTGATCTCATGGGATTGTTCTCGGGCTCTGACCAAGATGTCAGCTATAAAAGGCTAATTTTTCTTGTTTCAAAACAGAGAGATCAGCGACACAGGCTCTGGATTTAGCACACTTGGATAAAAAGGCAACATTTCAATATCATCATGAAGATTCTTTTTTCCTTTGTGAGAATTTACAAACATTGAATAGAAAATTTATAGTAGAGCCTTTTTGAGCCCAAAGGTGCTTCCAAGTAGAGTGTGCATGTATCCTAGTTAGTTTCAAATTTGAAAATTGTCATAGGATGAGTCCCTGAGCAGGCTGACGTTTTCCTCTACTCCCGCATCTGTGTCTGTCACTGTGAGAAGCACTGTTGTGCCATATGGCACAGTAATAGTCAGCCTCGTCCTCAGGCTGCAGCCCAGAGATGTGCAGAATCCCTGCATTGGCCGAGGCATCTTTGGAGCCAGAGAAGCGGCTGGGGACCCCGGAGCCCTGGTGCTTATCGAAGTCAGACTTGAACCTCAGGAGATAGCGGGGAGGGCTCCCTGGCTTCTGCTGATACCAGGATATGTGATAGCCACCAACGACAGTGCCCCTGCTCAGGGTGCAGGTGAGTCTGGCCGATGCTCCGGGAGACGCAGAGAGGGAGGGCGGCTGGGTCAGCACAGGCTGGGACAGGGAACCTGCAAACACAGACATCCGGGAGTGAGGAATCACGGGCAAAAGTCAAGCTGCTGGGAGATCTGAGACAGAGGGGCCTCACTCAGGCCAGGGAGCTTCCCCAGGACATGGTGGGCCTGTCCCTACCTGAGAAGTGGCAGAGGACCAGGAGGAGGAGAGGGGCCCAGGCCATGGTGGACAGAGTCCTCCTGAGTTTCAGCACTGGAGTGGCTGCCCCAGGCCTCTCTTATCCCTCCACTGGCCTCACAGGGGAGGGGCCATGGATGCAAATGTCCCCCTACTGCCTACCCCCTCCCAGCCCCATGCACTTGCTCAGGACCTGGGGGCTGGTGGAGGGGGAAGTCTGGCAGGCAGGACCTGGGAGGAGGCAGGTGCTGGGACCTCACCCAGAGAGGACACAGCTGCTGAGTCTGTGTCAGGCTCCACTGTCCCAGCCTTGGGCAGTTTGAGGTGTGGCACAGCTGTGAGTGCCCCTGTGGGGACCCTGAGAAGACTCACAGCGCCATCTGCTGCTCACTGGGCAGACTGTAGTCTCTCAGTGGGAATCCTGTGAGTGCTGTCACCTGAGAGTCTGGTCCCTGTCAGTCCCCAGCGTCCACAGGCCACACCCTGCTCTGTCCCCCATACTGAAAACTAAACACTCTGTCCTAAACACTAAACACTGATGGGAATAAACAGCCTTTGCAGGGAGGACGCCTGGATCGCTAGGTGAGGCCGTGTGGGCAACATGTTGCGTCCGGGGTGAGGAAGCTGCAGTGAGCGGAGGATGCCGAGGGCTCTGGGGACAAAGGCCCCAGTAGCCCCTCCCATGGTGACCAGGGAAGGAGGTGACTGTGCCCTGGGTCTGAGAGGAGAGTGGGCTCCCGCTGAGGGACAAACGCAGCAGACACTGTGTCTAGACGAGATGCACCGTCTAGAAGACAGAGTAGAACGTGCAGACGTTCAGACGCCACAGTGCGTGGGTGCCGGGGGAGGGCAGAGCCTCTCACCTTCCTGGGCCTCCCATTTCTTGCCCGCTCTGGGCGTCTCCGTGCTGCTGCTTCCCCTGCTGCAGACGCTCTTTCCCTTGCCGCCCACCACCGTGCGTGGATGGGACAGCACAGCGGGGGCACAGGACCCTGAAAGATGTGTGACATCTGCTCTCATGGGACTTTGGGGAATGCATCCATCCACTCACAAAATGTTTATGAAATGAGTCGTCCACGGCAGCAGGGTTCCAGACGCGGGGCTAGTTCAGGGGAAACAGGGAAGGCCACGGTGGGTACAGCAGGGGACCAGAGTGGATGGGGGATGGGGAAGAAGGGAGATGTCCCAGTGGTGGTGACAGGTTTTGCCATGGAGAATGTGAAATTAACGTCATTAGTTTCCCTTAGTCCCCTGGACTTCATGTGGGGACTCATGATATGTTTGGGGCTTCCTAACAGCCGGGGCTCTCTCTCCCTTTCTCTCTTTGCTGCCCCAGCTTTACCAGGGTTTCCAAAGTGACCCTCACCAAGGAGCGTGAAAGTGCTACTTTGTCCTCCTCGTTCAGACATTCTCCATCTAATTCACCTCGTGAAGTGAATGAAAGACGAACATCTCTTCTACGTCTTGGTTGAGAAGTTCATTTCAGTCATCAGCGCTACAGAATTTGCACCTGCTGACTTTTTAATCCTCTCATTTCCAGGGGACAAGGCTGTTTTTACAACGGCAGCTCCTTCTGTTGTTTCAAGGTCAGGAGTGCATGGAGGTGCCCCTCCCTGTTCAAAGGAACAGGGGGGCGACTGCTCCTGTCATCCTGCCCTTGTTTGATGCTGGCAGGTGAGCAACAAAAACAACCAAGAGCATCAGGCCCCTCAATTTGAGGAATTCAATTTTGAAAAATCAGCATTTGGAAGAAGGTGCCCACTGCAGCCTTCCGTTAATTTGTGTTCAATCATTTACCCCAGGAACGTTGATAAAACATAACAAATGTGCAGAATTCCTGTAGGATGTTTATATTTGAGTCATGGATTAGAATTAAAGGTCAGGAGCATTACACAGTTCACTAGAATGATACCGGGGGGTGGGGGGGGAGTCCTTCAAGGTCCCTTCCCATTTCACTAAAGGCAGACACTAAGGCCTAACCCCTCCCCACACACATCATCACTCTCCTCTCTGCAAGTATTCAGTGGCTACTGCTTCACACCTAATACTCCAAAATGTAGCAGCTTAAAACTGCAATCAGGCGTGGTCCCATAAGTTCTCTGTGTCAGGAGTTTGGGAGCAGCTTAGCAGGGTGGCTCTGGCTCAGATTTGCTCAGGAGGTGACAGCAGGACCTCAGTGGGGCTACAGGCATAGGAAGGCTCAACTGGGGCTGGAGAATCGACTTTCACATGTTCTGGGTCACAGGGCGGGTGGCAGGAGGATGCAGTTCCTTGACACCCGCATCTCTCCCTGGGGCTCCCTGAGAGTCCCCTTGACAGGGCAACTGGCTTTTCCCGGAGAAGTGATCAGAGAAATTGGGATGCAAGGAACAAAGGCCATTACGGCCTGGCATGAGCAATCAGACTTGCTCATCTCCTCAGTACCCTAGGAGTCACAGGAGGGATCCCTACTCAACATGTACAAAGGCAGGAGTGCAAGGTGCCAGAGGTCATTAACAGCACGTTGAGGACCAGCTGCAATTCAAGGTAAATTCTCAGCAAAAGAGATCTTAGGTTCAAAAGGTCTGATGTTGACACAGAGTGGAGCAAACCCGACAGGCAGCAGGAGAGATAGAAACCCCACCTGTCCCCACAGTGCAGTTGTCTGATGGGCAGCGACTTGGGATCCTTCTGAGTCTGCCCGTCCAGCTCTCCCTTTTCCTCCTTTCATTATCATCATGCCCAGGTTTTCACCCTCAGTGCACACAAATTACACAGCAGAGTTGGGTCCAAAGGCACCATGGCTCACAGGATACAGGAGGGTATCTCGGGAGTATTTTTAGCAAATGCACAACCTTCATAACTGACCCCCTTGCAAAGTGTGCTGGGCCAATAGCTGCCTCCTGTCACTGACTGCAGGGAAGGGACATGCAGGGAGGGGTGTCAGTCCTGGGTTCGGGAGGGACAGCCAGGCAGGAGTTGGCATAGACACCTGTACATGTTACCTCCAGACTCCAGCAGGAGAGGAGTCAGGTGGTGGGGGAGTAGCTGTCCTGTTCCCGCGCCCCCCTGTGCATGCGAGAATGCTGTGAAGGTGACACTCTGTTGGAAATCACAGGGGTGCATAGAATGGCAGCCAGGGTAGCACAGTGATTTAGCTGTGGGCCTTGTCTGCTGGGATAATTCACCCTGTGAGCACCATGAAGTGTACAGCTCTCTACTAAGATGTCACATCTGTTCATCGTTTGAACTTCATCACCGGTGGGGAGGGCACCTGCAATCTTTGCAGGATGGGGAGTGAAATGAGGCTCTCAGAGGTCGGGGGTAAAATCACAGAGCTAAGGAGTGTTAGATCGGTCCCTCCTTCCCCATTGTGGGCCCCAGGTGAGTGAGCATCCACAGTTTGCATCTAGAGACAGCAGAGTGAGGGGTGGACCCCTGCATCCCCACAAAGGACAGGAGCTTCTGATGTTTCCATCCCTCATGTGGGGGCCTGGCCCACATCCTAGGTGAGGAGAGACCTGGAGGGAAGGCAGTGGATGGCGGTCACCTTTGAGTCTCCAGGGAAAGAGGGAACAAGGAGGTAATTGGCAGAATAAGCTGTTAATTTCAAAATTATCAGGCCCTGGTTTCATTCTGTTTAAGACTTCTTTCCTCACTTTATATCTTTCTTTGCAAAAATTTGCTTGTGGTAGCAAGAATAAACCAGGTTGCATGCTTAGTACTTTGATTGGAAATCTTAGCTAAATATCCAAGTTCATGGCTTACTGGTTCTGCTCTCCACAAAACTACACCATACAAGAAAGCTTGGCTTCCTTCCACTCTGTAACAATGATCCCCTTTTGGCCAGTCTCCATAAATGCTTTCCTTGGTTCCTCCTGAGCTCTCACCAGTACACCAGGAACACCTTTAGCAGCTGTATTTCCACCATCAGTCTGTTGATGTGGCACTGGGTGCTCCCTGAGACCATACAGCTGTCCTCTGTCATGCTCCTCACTTCCTACTGAGTCCACATTTCTACTAACAGCAGTTCAAACAAGCTTGGCTTTTCCACCAGGTTTCCCAAAATTCTCCCCAACTCTACCTCTTACCTAGTTCCAAAATGCTTGCAGATTTTGGGGTATATTTTAGAGCAGCAATCCTCTTTCATACATTTCCAGACGTTTCCTTTTGCCACTGTGACAAATTGCCACAAAGTGTGTGCCTTAGGAACATCTATCTATGTGTCCATCTATCTATCTGTCTATCTATCTATCTATCTGTCTATGCGTGATTAGTGGACGTGGAGGAGGACATGGAGATGACTGCAGGGCAGTGTTGAGCTGGATGGTCCAGGACAGAGCATGGGGCTTGGTCAGCACCTGAGGGCCAGGCGCTTCATCCTCTAGAGATTTGGGGCTATTCATATCTAGATGTAGATAGACCTAGGTAGATAGCTCCGTGTTTTGTAAGAATAAACAAAAGAAAGAGAAAGAGAGAGGTAGGATGCCAGGTTTCTGTTCAGACAGCTTTCACAGAGTAGAGAGTGGACTTGGGTTGGGTGTCACATGAGGAGTGACAGTGTAGGTCGGATGGAACAGGGCAGCTGTGGGAAACCAGAGGATGGAACTGAGGATGTGCAGGATTCCCATCCCCGGCTCCAGCGGCCAGCTACGTTTGCCGTGTGCTGGAAAGACAGGGTCAAATGCAACTGTAAAGCTTACAATTGCTGTGACTGAGAAGGTGGACCCGACATAAAAGCAGATAAGGCATAATATGAGGGTGAGGGCTTGGGGGGACGACAGATAAGCCTTCCAGTCTGGAGACGCAGATGGTGTGTGCTGCAATGACGCTGTACTGTGTTTACCAAACCACGTAAAGAGCAGACGGCTGGCCAACCTCCCTTGACTTGAATAAAGCATTGTTTCAAGGAGTAGATGCAAGACGGTCACATGTACAGTGACAGTGCATTCTGACAGGTGATTGACCAAATAAATATTTACCTGAAACGTGTCTTGTTCAATTAGATGCCAACAACAAGGGCGATTTGATTGGAAAAAATGAAATGAAATAGAAACATACAACTTTCCTTTCATCTAATATTTTAAATTGAAATAAGAACAACTTAAAATTAAACTGCATTCATATCCACCACTGGCTAAGCAAGTTCTAAATATAAATAAGTCTTTCGAAAAATTATAATTTTTGTGCAAAAGGATCATTACCTCTTTTATATGTTTAGCAACAAAGTGAAGGATGAATTTGATGTGACCAATACCCTCCTATTTCAAGGTCATTCACCCCTTAATTAAACACAAGGTCAGTGATATTAATATGTTCACTGAGTTGCAAAACATTTTCACAGTGATTAATTTAATGCATAACTGACATCACTACGGAGACAAATTGTATTTCTCTCTTTTACATGGTATGTATTAATCTAAATTTTAATATATAACGTACTAAATCAGTTTGTGATAACAGGCGGGAGTGTGTAATTTGGGATTCAGAGGGGTACACATTTTTGTGTTATGCGAGCCTAGTAGACATGCAAAACTGCCATGTGGAGCTGGCATCCGAATTGAGAATAAAGGTTTTTACTGCTCCATTTGAATTTGCACACTGACGGCTGACAAAATGTGTACATTGGATCCCTTACACTTACATTTTCGTTCTACTTTGTTTCTCCCATGGAAGTGAGCCCTTGTCCTTAGGAAGTATTGCAGTTCCCAGCGTGTGAGGGACAAGGCCACCCTGGTATTGTCCCTGCCCTGGGTGCAGGAAGGAGGAGATGGAGTCTCATTGGGGACAAAGTGGATTCTCAGAGCCGGAAGGAGGCCCTGTGAGAAGGACGACAGGGCTGCTCACTGGCTAAATAGACAGATTCCGTACATTAGGCTGCCGTCTGGGTGAGGCTGGAATTTAGTTACAAGTGTATATTGGCAGAGGAAATTCCTCTAGAATTATGTCTGTGGTGTGATTGTGCTGGTTGAACAATTATTTTAGCTACTCTATGATCGTTTTGAATCTTCAAAATTATTTGGTAAAATACTAGCAAATATGTCTGATTTGCTTAAATAACAGGAGTGTGGATACATTATAACACAAACTAAGTAAGAGTAACGGGCAGATTTTGTTCCACTTCCCCATATGTGTGTGTCACTGTGAGAAGCAGTGTTGTGCCCAATCACACAGTAATAGTCAGCCTCGTCCTCAGGCTGCAGCCCAGAGATGTGCAGAATCCCTGCATTGGCCGAGGCATCTTTGGAGCCAGAGAAGCGGTTGGGGACCCCGGAGCCCTGGTGCTTGTTTGAGCCTGAGTAGTAGCTCAGGAGGTACCGGGGAGGGCTCCCTGGCTTGTGCTGGTGCCAGTTTATCCGGTAGTTACCAACACTGAAGCCACTGCTTAGGGTGCAGGTGAGTCTGGCCGATGATCCCAGGGATGCAGAGAGGGAGGGCGGCTGAGTCAGCACAGGCTGGGACAGGGAACCTGCAAGAGAGACACTTGTGGGTGCTGGGGCAGAATCCAGGGTGAAGTCCTTAGATAAAGGGGCTGACACAGGATGGAAACTGAGACTCAGTTTACAAGGCCTGTCCCTACCTGTGCAGTGAGAGAGGAGCACGAGGAGGAGAGGAGCCCAGGCCATGGTGGACACAGTCCCTGGTCCCCACAGTGGGGCTGGGCTGCCCCAGGCCTCCTTTTGTCCCCACCCTCTGCAGAGGAGGGGCTGCTCATGCAAATGTGTTTCCATCCAGGGACTGCCCAGCCCCTCCCTGAGCCCTAGGCTGGAGCTCAGCTCTCCCTGCACACTGAGGAGGAGGCAGCTTTGCTTTGCCCCTTGGGGGAGCCCTGGGAGGAAGCACCTGCTGAGACCACACAAAGGCCCCTGCTCAGGGGACTGTGCCAGGCCAGAGTGGACACAGCTGCTGAGAGCCCATCAGTGAGCACAGGGCCCAGGCCACAGGGCCAGGCTCCTTGCAGTGACTGGTCCTCAGTGAGCAGTTGTGTAGGGACCACAGGGCAGTCCCCAGCGCCCCCTGCTGGTCACAGGCACACACCTCCCCATGGCCCAGAGACCTGAGGGCCCAGCTGGTCCCTGCAGATCCCCAGTCACTGTCTCTGGTCACACAGCCATGGGCTGAGTCCCTGGTGGAGTGACCCCAACACACTGTGAGTGATCACTGGGGTTTCTCACTCCCAGAAGGAGCCCTGGACTATGAGGGGTGCAATCATGTGCATATATAGCTGTTTTAGGTACCAGCCCCCATAATTTTCTATATTCTATAAAAACCTAAATGACCCTCATGTGCCATCATTGTAGGCACCACAGATGCTGGAACATTCAGCCGATTTGAATGGCGGGGACAGGCTGTGCAGGGGAGTGGGATGGAAGGACAATGTTTCAGGAATTGGCTCAGTGATATGTGTAAAATTCAGCAACTCAGAAAACATTTCAAAAGTCACACAATGATTTTAGAATGTTGGAACTGACTCAATTTGGTAAAACATTAACAAGTGGGTAGCCATAACATTTACTTGTTCATAGTGTGAAACATTTCTTAATTTTATGAGGTCAGCTTTGTCTTTCTAAATTTTCTCTTTTCTGATTATCTGGGTCTTACATTTATTATTGGTGTCTTCTTTTAGATAGAGTACAATTTGTTTCTATTCTAAACATAATTTTCCATATTTATATTTTTGTTATTCATATTCTTTATAGTTTGCTAGTAAGGTAAGTGTGACATTTTAATTTTTCTACAGAAATGTTGATGCCTGGACACATGAACACAGACAGCATCCCTTCCTCTCTGTATCCCGGACGCAAATGTCCTTTACTGTGCAAATGGTCCCAGACTCCTAGACTCTGAAGCTGTTTTAGTAAATAACTTATGAGCAGAATCCTGTGATTTCCTCAGGCCTCTCTCCCCAAGGTACCCAGAGTTCCTTCCCACTTATTTCAGGCAGGTCACGCCTGGATTAAAGTCCATCAGTGACTCCCAATGGCTGTTTGCATGAACCCTACACTCCTCACCCCCTCAGCCACTTCCTGGTCTGACACCGCCCACCCCACAGCCCCCCTGCAGCCCCTCCCCTGGCTCTGGGGCTCCAGCCACACCCACTGCTCTGTCCTGGGACACCCTGAGCTCCTGCACCTGCCATGGCTGCAGCCAGCTACTGCTCTGTCTGTGGGAGGGACGGGCTCCAGCTGGAGGTCAGGGTGAAACTGACAATTTGAAATGGTCTTATATATGTTATATGCACCATGCACAATTTTATGAATTTTTACTTTATATATAATGATATTATGTGTTGTCATCTGGATGGATTTCACCTTCTGTTGCACGTTTGTTTTACTAGTGGGAATTGGACAGTAATGTTAGTATTTTTTTGTACTTGTAAAATTGTTGTGTTTCCTTTTAAGTTTTAAGAGACTCTGTGGGCATCGTGGGCAAAAATGGGACAGAGTCCATCAGAGGTGGCCCGTGTGGACTCCTGGTCCAGGAGAGCGTGTCACCTGCTCTGGGGCAGAGCACAGAGAGGATCTCTCCGGGACGATGGCTCAGAGGAGGGGCACTTGCTAGGGATGCTGGGTGTCACTAGGAGGTCACCGAGGGGGAAATGGGGTTCACAGAGGGAACACAGACCGTGGGGATGCTCAGCCCTTTCCAGAGCAAGGCTCAGAGAGGGGATGGCAGACACTGGTGTGGGGGCAGAGGGGTGGGGGTGGGGCTGAGGCATCCAGTGGGGACAAGGCCCAGGGCCATGAGGCTGATTCTCCTTCATTTAAGGGGAGATGTTTACCCACAGCTGCGCCTGTCCTCAGTTACCCTAGTAGAGTCTCATCTCTAGGACAGGAATTTTAGGGGACCTTGAAGCTCAGACCTGGCAGGAAACATTCCTGGGTGGTTGGAGGGAGATGACAGTAGAGGGAATAGGGAAGGGGTGGAATGGCATGTGCCTCTGAGGTGGGACATGGGGACAGAAGACTGAAGCCCAGGCTGTGGGAGAGGAGGTGACAGCCCAGAGTGTGCAGTGGGTGAGGGTGACTCCAGAGACCCTATGATGCTGCAGCTGATGCAGGGAAGGCCACAGGGAAGAGCAGGTCTGAGGGCCACAGTAGGGCTGGTTGTGCATTTGTCACCATAGAGTGACAATGTGGAAAGAAGTCAGCACAATTTAGAGACATTCATGTCCAGGGAACTCAATTATGTCTTCATAGGAATAATGGGGGTGTTAAAATAATCATCTGGTAGGGAAGTTAGGCTGACTTTTTCATTCATTCATTCTTTAAACTAATATTTATGGAAGGCCGGCCATGTATTAGATGCTGGGAATGGAAAAGGAGTTTAAGGACAGGACCCGGTCACTGGAGCAGGAAGAGCCAGCCCTCGAGTAGGATAAGGTGGCTCCAGAGGACACCCCAGGCCTGAGGACCTCAGTTTGACCTAGGAAGAGTTGACTGCTGTGAGTCGGGTCCTCCACTGACCCCTGTCCCTGGCATTCAGCTTGGGTAGACGGGGTGACTCGGTGGCTGCAGGGCCTGTGGGTGCCCAAGGCTCCCAACCCCAGGACACCTCAGGTTTGACCGTGCATGGGGTGTAGGTGCAGCAGGACACAGCCCCGTCCTGAGGGTGGACACAGCAGCAGAGGGCAGTTGCTGTGGCCGTGGAAGTGCCCACTCAGACCTCCCTCCACACGAACCTGCAGGGAGGAGCACAGGGGACTGAGCCCCTGCCCCTGGGCTGGCTCAGGCAATGATGAGCCCGGGGTCCCTGCAGCCAGGTCTTCCTGCAGGACGCAGGATCCTCCAATGGGCACCCCATGGGCAAGGACCCGCTCAGCCTGCTGGGGCATCCTCAGACCTGCCTGTGGCCTGAGGCTCCTCCTGCCCATCCTTCCTCCCTCTCTGCTTTCACAGGGGTCAGAGCTGTGTCTGAAGCCCCTCCCACCCCAGCCCCCTCCCCATGTGTCTTTCACCAGGGCCCCGCCCCACACAATATATCACTTTCTTGTCACATGATCGTCAGAGGCTCCAAACTCAAAACAATTTTAATTTACAGAGAAAGACCCATCCATGACGTTGTGAGAAATACTATTGTGTCATTCGTAGCCTGGAGCTCAGGCTGGAGCCCAGAGGTGAGCGAAGGCCCAGCACTGGGGAGATTTCCCTGGATCCAGAGAAGTGGCTGGAAGCCTGAGCCCTGGTGCCGCTTGAGTCTGAGTAGGATCTCAGGAGACCCCAGGGACAGCTCCCTGGCCTGCCCAGTAAGTGTCAGAGCCCACATCAGTGACGTCACCTCATTGTGTTTTCTCTCAAGATCCCTGCCCTGCACTACTCGCTGTCTTAGGATGGAAAATTTTAAAGTCACTATTGTCCCTTTCTCAGGTAGTTCATGAGTAGTGAAAGGCTTTCTATGCTATTCCATCAGGGATGGGACTGTTCTTTTAAATTCACAGAAAAGACTTTTTTATATATATCATTCTGAATCCCACTTTGTTCAAAATTTAGAAGTACTGTTTTTATAATGATTCAAGCCTCTGTTTGGCCATTGAGAACATTGTGTTTGCCACATGGTACTTGAAGTCTATTCTAATACATTCCATCCCTAGGTCTATTTCCCAACTGTTAATGAAACGTTCTGTATCTGTTCCAGCAACATCTTTAGACTGTTTAAAATAATTTTGCTTTAAGCTCTGTCTCAAAGTCTAAGTGTGAGTCCAGTGAACATCCCCAACAGTACACTGTACCTGTTAGATGTGATTGCACCCTTGGTGTATTAAATAAACGTTTTTTATATTTTTCTTAACAAAATCCTACCCATCGATATAGTCCACCTCTAGGCTTAAGTCTCATTTTATTCCATCTAAAGGGATTTTTATTTTTTCATAGAACACTGTTTTGCATTCTCTGTCATGAGGGTGTCTGGATGCTGATGGGCTGTTTGGCCACTGATGCTGGCACCGTGTGAGCACAGAGAGAAGTGACTGCAGTCACGTCCCCATCCAAGTCCCGGTTCCCAGTGGAACATCCCCTGCTGAGGCCTCAGGGGACACTCACTGGATCTGCTGTGTGTCCCCCGTGGTGAGTGACAGAGTGGCATGCTCAGGAGCAGGCTCTAGAACAGGCCTGGAGCCCTGAAGCTGCAGAGCCCAGCGTAGGCAGACTCTGCAAGATGCTTTATCTCCTGGGCCTGGGATGGAGGTTTCACCTCACTCTGCCCATCCACTGTCTGTGGGAGGAGCTCTGCTCTTGAACACACATGTTCTGCTTCACGGAGGGGAGCAGGCTGAGTGTGGGACTCAACACGGCCTCAGTCCCAAGTGGTCTGAAGTCAGTGACTCATGAAGGGCCTCAGACCTTCAGCTGCTCCTGTGTGACTGGAAGCAGGATGGCATTTGCATAGATCCCCAACACCACCGGCTACTGGGGAAATGCAGTCAAGTCTAGAGAGATAGACCAGTGCAGACCCACTGGGGTGGCTATAAACAAAATGACAGATTATGACAAATGTTGGTGAGAATATGGAGAAATTAGAACCCTTATATATTATTCATGGAAATGTAAAGTGGTGCAACCACTTTGGAAAGCACTCACATATTTCCTCAGAAACAGCAATTATATCACCCTGTATGTCCACTCCCACCAAACCCAACAAAAATACACACATAGTCCACAGGGAAATTTAGAATGTGTGTACCAATGATTACAGCAGCGTTACTCATAAAATCAAAAGTCTTAAGCAAACTAAATGTGCAATAAGTCATGAATGTTTAACAACCTGTAGTACATACATACCATGGAATATTTTTGGCAATAAAAATGAATGAAGTACTAAATTACATCTTGATATATTTCATGTATGGAAAGTAGCCTAATAAACATTTTCATGAATTCATTTGCTAAATTATGTAGAAAACAAAAATTGGATTTACAAGTCAAACTTATAGTAATAGTAGCCATTAGACTTATAATTGTTTATTTGTAGGGTGATGAAAATATTCTAAATTCATGTTACGGTAATGGTTGCACAACTCAATAAGTACTAAAGAAAATTTGAAGTGTATATTTTAAATGGGAGCAATTTATGATACACACATGATAATATATCTTAATAAAGATGTTTCAAAAAACAATATGAAAGTGGGAAGGTCACTGACCATTTAAAGCAGATCTGTGCTCTGAGAGTTGGATCTTCAGATGTGACTGCCCTGAGGTTGACCAGTTAATCTTTCGCCCGGCGTTTGTCACAGGCAGTCATGACAGTGATCACAAGAAAGCAGGGGCAGGTTTTTGTCTCAGTTCCCCCTGTGTCTGCAGCACTGTGGGACCACGCAGGCTACTGTCCCAGGCTGAACAGTAATAATCAGCCTCATCCTCAGCCTGGAGTCCCGTGATGGTCAGGGAGGCCGAGCTGCCAGACTTGGAGCCAGAGAACCGGGCAGGGACCCCCGAGGGTCTATAGCTATTATCATAGATGATGAGTTTGGGGGCCGTTCCTGGGAGCTGCTGGTACCACTGCACATAACTACCCTTGATGTTGCTGCAGGAGATGGTGACCGTCTGCCCCAGGGCTCCAGACACCGAGGGCGGCTGAGTCAGCGAAGACTGGGCCCAGGACCCTGGAAGGGGGAGAGACACAGAGAGGGTGATTCTGGGTCTGGAGACAAGAGGACAGAGCAGGGCCCCAGGGGCTTCCCAGGGCCCTTCCCCTGCCCGAGTCAGGTCACCTGTGCAGTGAGCCAGGAGGGTGAGGAGGAGAGGGGCCCAGGCCATGGTGGAGACTGTCCCGAGTGCTGCCTTCTGTGCCCGCAGCTGAAGCAGCTTCCCCAGGTCTGTCCTTCCCTTCTTCATACCCTGAGAGGGGAGGCTCCCTCCATGCAAATGAGCCCCAGCTTTCTGCCCCCACCCTGGGCTCTGGTCAGGCCCCTGTGCCTGAGGGTGTCAGGGGTGGGCATTGGCGGGGCTGTGTGGTCCCAGGGGGTGGGGTGGTCACAGCTGTGCCCTGAACAGAGGCCACCAGGCAGGGCAGGTGGCTTGTCCCAGCTCTGATCACCCCCTGGCCCTGAGGAACAGGCCCTGAGCGCCCCCTGGTGTCCAATTCCAGACACACAATCCTGTGACATTGTGACTGGGCCCTCCAGAGCCAGTCCTGCCTCCCCACTGCTCTGTCCACTGCCCCTGCTTCAGGTCAGGCCAGGCGGCCACTCCTGTGTCCTCCCCAGTCCCTCAGTGCAGTCCTCACGCCCTACTGGGCTCCTCAGTGGGACCCTGTCCCCACTTCCCCGGGCTGTCCCTTGGTCAGGACTGGGGTGGGGTCTCTCTGAACAGTCCTCGTAAGTCAAGATCAAGTGGACAGCAGGGACCGGCCCCCATGGACTCACTTCCCCAGCCGTGGGGGCTCCGGTTCTTTCCTCATATGTGGTCCCTCCCTGGTGGCCAGAGCTGTCCTTCCTCATGATCTCGCAGTGCTGAGGACAAAGAAGCTCTTGTCCCTAGGGTTGGGGAGGGGGTGGGGAGAAGCCCTCGGGGGTGTTCCTAGAACATTATTCTGGGAAAATCTCTGTTCTGTGCCTAATTTCCACAGACTTGAAACAATAGTCACCTGGATGCTTGTCCAGGTGTCTCTCCCAGGAATCCTCCCTCCAAGCCCCCAAAGCGGGGAGCGGGGCCACGGCAGCTGCCTGTGCAGCATTTTGCTAAGAGCAAAAATGATGACACGCTCAGTATTTGAAGACGGGAAGAGCTAAGAGTTTAAATTGTTTGGACCAGTGTGTGGTCCCAGGTGAGCCTGATGTGTTTTAGTTCTTAGATCAGCCAGTCTGAGCAGGATGTTTCGAGAATAAAGGTACATGGTTCATGTTCGGTAATGAGTGCTCTGGGGATGGTTTAAAAATGAGAGAAATTATTAATTTCTCATGAATAATGACATCTAGTGTGCAATATATTTAAAAACTATCAGTGTAACAAAAAAAAAAAAAGAAATAAAAGATGATCTCCCCTACAAAAACAAAATAAGAACCAAACTGTATATATGATTGCAAAATTTCTGGCCTTATAGGCCCTCTTAACAAATGTTTGTTTGGGACGTTTTGGAGTGTGGAGAGGAACACAATGATTGCTTTTTGATGTTTATAGTGGGGAGCGTGTCACTAGCCAGTGGCAGTTCCATAAAATGTTAAATGTGCTATTTAATATGAAAGTGTGAGATCTACTGGAGCCATGTAAATGAAACCAGTCCGTGTATGTAACAAAATATACATGCACACCGCATTTTGGGTTTGCAACTCAAGTATGTCATTACTTGAATTTTTTTCTTTTTCAGCTGTTTTTTAAGCCATATTTTATATTCAGATTTTAAAATATTTACTGTGTTGAAAAATACCAGGCAAAATCAAGTTCTACGTTTTTACCAAGTGGAAACATCACTACTGTGCTCGCAGCCCCTGTCGTCTTGTCGTTGTGTCCTCTGCGATGGCGCAGCTCATGTTCACGGTGAATTTTGTTTCCTGGTTTCTCCCACTGAGTGGACAGGGATTCCCCCAGGCTGAGGTGTGTCTCGCACAGGACAAGGCTGCCCACGTCCCCTCCAGGCCCAGGGCTGCTCCCTCTGTGGCACCCCCTGAGCTCTCAGGCTGAGGGCAGAGGGAGGAGCAGGGCCACAGCTGACCCCCCGGTCCAGCCCACCCTGGCTCCAGCACCTGTGGCCTCAGCACTTCCAGGGGAGCTGCTCTGGTTCACCAGGGCAAGGAGCTGCCTCACTGGCTGGGCCTGATCTGCTAAGGCTACTGGGAAGGAAGGCGGGGACAGGCCACATGTCACCAGGGTGAGTCATGGAGGGTGGGGAGATGGAAAGGGAGAGTGGAATCCACTTTAGGAGAGCCTGGGGGGAGATAGAAATGTCCAAAATCCACATGTCACGCTCCATACATTTCATATAGACAGGATCGTGATAATTTGTAATTTTTTGTCAGAGCAGAAGACAAATCCAAAGCTTAGAGATTCATGATCCTTTAGGACAGTTCATGTCCAACAACAGTAAATAATAGCTTCAAATTTCCTGTCCTGTGGTTCCGTATCTATCAGCTATCTATAACTACATATATGCACACTTAAACTTGTAGAATTCGTATGTAAATTATTTACCTTCCAACTCATCTACTCAATAACATATGAATTGAGTAATTATTCTGACATATGGTAATGCTATATTTGCATGAGAGGCATATATTTAACTTTTTAACAATTATGCTCTGACCCATTGGAGGTTATTCACTAATATGCTCAAGAACATTCTTCCTTCCTGAACTGTGTACACTGTTGTGCCTGAGGAGTGAATTCTTTGAAACAAGGGATTTATTTTCTTGGATCCTGGAGTGATTGCTAAAATGTCCTAGAATTCTGCCTTGCTGACTCCATATTTCTATAGTGACTCCTCTCCCCTGTGACAATGGCTGTAGAGGAATCTTGGGGTCATTGGCTGATTGGTGGAAAATGAGCCATGGACAGAGGTGAGAACATGAGAGAGAGTTTAGAGTTTTGGAAAAAGTGGATCTAGGTCTGAGAATATTACATGATGTTACTGGGTAGAGACAGTATATTCCAGAATCAGGCTGTGAAGGAGAGAAAAAGGTGAGGGGACCAGGAGTGATCAGTCACGGCCCTAATAGTGGCCTTTGTGTCCCCAAGGGGCAGAGCCACAGCTGACTCCATGCCACACTGACGCTGACCCCAGACCCCTGTGACCAGGACCCCATAAGGTGGAGACTCTCAGCAGTGACATAGAGGTGACCTGGGCAGCAGTGGCCCAGGATGGGAGCAGAAGGAGGCCCCACCTGGAGGGTGTGGACAGAGGGAGAGGTGTCCGTGCTGGCCCCTGAGTCTGGTCCTCACCTGAGGGAGGCCAGGCGGAGGACAGGTGTGAGGTGAGGGTGGGCAGTGACCACTAGTGTGGCTTCTTGAGCTTCTTTCCCTTCTGACTCCTTCTGGGCAGAGGAGGCCATCAGGAGGCTGTGTGTCTGCTCTCCACCCCTCCTGAGGCCACCTGAAATTCAGACCGATGGCTCCTGGGTGGGAGTGGGTGTGTCTGGGTCTGGTATTGTCCCGCTGAAGGAGCAGCAGAAAGGTCAGGGAGCATGAGCTGCAGCTTTGTGTGATGAGAATAGCCTGGCCTGTGTCCTTCCCCAGGTCCCAGCATCTATGGGACGACACCCAACATGGACTAAGGGTGAACGTGGAAGGCACAGTGATGCACGTGGTGGGGACAGTTGGGAAAACCTGCTGTCCTCCTCCTCTCCTGTCAGGACCCCAGATCCCCCAGCCATGAGGTCAGGATGTGACTGACACCAGCTGTACCTCCGAGGATGGGCATGTGTTGCCCAAACCAATCAGTCCCCCACGGTCACCGCGGTGGTATCAGAGAGATGGTGGAGGGATCTGGTCCAGGTGTCCTGAGGCCGGGATTCCTGGTCATGGGTCAGGGAGGGGAGGACTCACTCATTCTGGAGGGTTTGTGTCCAGAAGGGAAACCTGGAATGGAGGGATATTTTGTCACCATGTGGGGATTCACCCTGGGGAGAACACAGGTCATGGAGAAGGGACATCTCAAATACATCTCAGATTGGGATTCCCCCCTTGTTATCTGGACAGGAAAAGCCCCTGTGACTCCTCTGAACGAGGCTAGGAGGCTGCTGTGGACGTTTCCATCGTGGCAATGAGCTTGGGCCTCCCCAGTCCCCTGTGCAGTGAGTGAGAAGGGGGAGGAGAGGAGCCCAGGCCATGGTGAGATGCTCACACAGCTGTGTCCTGAGGACTCAGCGAGGCCTGGGTCCCCAAGTCCCTCTTACTCCTCCAGCAGTCCAGGGGTAGAGAGCGACCCTTTGTGGAAACCAGCCACCCCTGGGATCTCCCAGCTCCACCCTGAAACCTGCCCCTGACCCCTGCCTGGAAAGCTGACTGTGGGAGGGGCTGGTCTGTGCAGGGCTGTTCTGTGGCTTCCCAGAAACCTGTGAGGACACAGCTGCTGGCCCAGTGAGCAGGGGACAGAGGGCTCCAGACCTGGGCCAGGTGGGGCTCCCAGCTGGGACCCGCAGCACAGGCCTCAGGGACAGGCCACAGTGCCCTGTTCTGTCCGGGACCCAGACATATCCATGCGTCCTGTCTGCTCCACTGGACACTTTGTCCTCCCCAAAATCATGGAGCTGGGCAGTGTCCCTGCCCCAACACACCTTAGTCTCAGATTCCCACACAGTCCTGGGAGGTCCTGACAGCTGTAGTCACTTCCCATCACAGCTCAGGGAACACACTGATGCTCAGGACCCCCCAACCTTCTGAGGGTTCCCAGGTGGCAGGGCCAGACACACTCACCCTCTGACATTGCCCCATGGTGCCCCCTGCTGGACCCACATCCCTTGACAGCCTCAGGACACACACCTGCTGAGTCCCCTGAGGATGCACAGGTGTCCTTGGTTGTGCTGCTCAGCTCACCAGATGCAGGTGCTCAGGGAGGAGCAGGGGACACCAGTGGGGCTGTGATTGGAGCTGCAGGAGCCATGTGATGGTCACACCAGTGAGCACATTGTTCTTATTAATACTTAATTTTAAAAGACAAAAGGTAACTTACAGACCTCATTGCCCCTAGTAGATTTCTGCATTGTACTAAGCACTTGGCAAACTATCGCCTTTGTTCAGAGAAGTGTCTTCACATAATTTTTAAAGTGGTTCCCTGTTTCCCATTCTCAACGCCACCCCTCTCACCTCAAGTGTGACGGACATTGAGGATAATTCCTTTCCTTTCTGCCTCTATGAATTTACCCATTATGGATATTTCTTATAAATACGGCCACGCACTGTCTGGCTGTTTTTGTTTGGTTCCCTCACTGAGCATTTCTCAAGGGGCACCTACGAGCAGCATGTGTCAGAACGTCACACCTGCTCACGGCTGAGTCACACAACCCCGCATGGGTGATGATCTGGGACGTCTCCATGCACACGGTACAGCAACATGAGCAATTGCCTGCTCTCCTAGTCCCAGCTGCACACTGCATCACAGACTCTGCCTGGGGCTTCTGCAGCGTTAGGTAACACAGGGGCTGACCTCACGGTGCTTAGAACACCATTCAGACACGAGACAATCACGTATGCTCTGTGCTGTTATTTTCATTATCAGAGGGGAACCAGAACTACAGATATAAAAATATCTAGCCTTGTGTGCAGCTGAATGGCATAGACGTGATTCAGAGTCACGGGCTAAAGGCTGAGGACATGCCCTGCAACTGAGTGGCCTCACCCACGGCTGAGGTTGCCTCCATGCAGGGGACATTGGTTTGTTAGTGTCTGAAGACATTTTTCTTCTCATCAGTGAGGGGAACGTGTGAACAGAAGCTAATGAGTAGAGGCCAGAGACGCTACTAAACATATTACAATGAACAACACGCCCCCGACCACAAAATGCTAACAGTGTTGTGGTTCAGAAACTGTTTTAAATACATCTACTTGACAGGTTGATTGTGAATTTATTATATGATCAGACATCAAGATATAGAAATACAAACTGGTATCTAGAAAAGAAAATAGAGGGAGCTGTGAGCACACACACGCAACTCAGGCATCCAGGAGGGACAGGGAAGAGCTGCACACCCTGGTGGGGACAGGCTGAGGGCAGAGCCAGGGCGAGGATGCTCTGGGGGGTTCTTCTCTCACTTCCCCATGGTCTGGAGCACTGTGTGACTGTCACTGCTTTCATAAGACTGGCAGTAGTAGTCGGCCTCATCCTCAGACTGCAGCCCAGAGATGGTCAGGGAGGCAGAGTTGGAGGAGCTGTCGATGGAGCCAGAGAACCGATCGGGGACTCCGGAGGCTCTTTTGTTGTCCTCGTAGATCACAGTGGTGGGGGCACTGCCCGGGCGCTGCTGGTACCAGCTCACATAGTAGCTGCCAATGCTGCCGCTGCTGCGGGTGCAGGAGATGGTGACCTTCTGCCCTGGAGACCCCGACACAGAGCTGGGCTGAGTCAGGACAAAGTTGGCCAAAGACCCTGCATAGCGGGAGACACACAGAGATCGGTGAGAACAGACCAGACCCTGTTTCCAAAGAGGAGGGAGAGACCATCATCCCAGGTGACATGCAGAGCCCTCCCTGAGTTCCCTGCAGGCAGCCACCTGTGCAGTGAGCGAGGAGGGTGAGGAGCAGCGGAGCCCAGGCCATGGTGGGGACACCCCAGGCTGTGCTTCCTGAGCTGACAGCCAGGACTGAGCCCACCAACCCTCCTTATCTGTCATCCTAATGCCCAGGGTGGGAGGTCTCCATGCAAATTTCTTCCTTTCTGGAAGCTGCAAAAGCCCCACCTTAGACTTCACACTAGCTGTGGCTGAGAGATGGAGACACTGTCCCAGGGGGAGGGCTACACCACACAGAGGACACAGGGACACCTGCAGGTGGGGCAGGGGAGACAGCTGAGGCCCCGGGGGAACCTCAGCAGGTGCTGAGACCACAGCGCCCTCTGGTGGACACGGGAGGCACAGCGGCCTTGGGAAGGGGGCCGCCCTCCCCACCCCCACCCCTCACAATTCCAGCCACTGTCCCGGGGTCTCTGCTCAGCATCCTGTGCTCCCTTCGCGTTTAAACCTCCAAATCTGTCCAGTTGGTCCAACGGCCACTACTCTGGTGAAGACATTCTGATTCCCTTTCTGTCCTTGGAGGTGTGAATGTCACAGCAGAATGGGCTGTGTGGAAGGAAAGGGAGGGGAGGGCTCCGCCTTCTCCAGGAGGGACCTCACGACCGGGGCTGCGAGCCCAGCACGGAAAGGCCTGAGAACGAGGGAGCAGCGCTCTGATCAGGGACCAGATTCCACCGTCAGAGACACCCTGAGAGCAGAAGGACCCTGAGGGCAGGGAGGGGAGGGCCAGGTGCCAGTCAGGGGACAGTTTCACCAGAGCCCTTCGCCGGCGAGTGCCATGAAGGCAGCAGGGGGCGTCGGTGGACCAGGTGGGTGCAAAGGGGTCTGGAGAGAGACTCTGCAAGGCCGGCGATCGATGGCTGTCTGGGCGAGGGGAAGGTCAGGGTCGATGTCAGTGTGAGGTTCTCGTGTGAAGGTCAGGCGGGTGTCACGGCTGCCGCCCTAGGACACAGTATGTAGAGCCTGTTTTGGGTCCTGGGATGAAAGTTTGCTTCTTCCAGTGGGGACAACCGGGTAACAGGCAGTGGAGCAGGCGACAATGTGAAAGCAAAGCTCTGCAGTCCCTCGCCGTGGGCTGTGCTGTGTCAAGGGCGCGCTGTGTGTGGACAGTGAGTTGGAGGACGGAGACGGAACCTCGGGGGCCTCCACTGCCTCCGTGGGGACAGAAAGACACTGAAGCTGCTTTTGTGTTCGGGAAAAACTGTCATTTATTTATGAGAGAAGCTACACGAGCACGTGTGAAACAGACACTCACGAAGCACGTCGTCTCCTCTGCCCGGCGCCAGCGGAGCTGGGGGACCCGACGCTGTGCTGCGCTCACGCCGGGGTCTGTCGGGGCTGAGGACGGAGAACCTGCTGCCAGCTCGCCACGGCTGGAGGATTTGGGCCCTGGAGGCAGCGTCAGTGTCCTCGTCCCTCTCAGGTCCCTCTGCCAGGTGACTGTGTCACACTTTCCCCTCCAACCTCTGACGTCACCCAGCACATCCACCCTGTATTTGATGCTGGTTCACCTTTTTTCTGAAAAATCCATGACATGAAAAGATAATTTTCATAAACTTTTGTATGCACCTTGCAGTGTGGGATTATGTGGAGGTGGGAAGACAGACTTTATCCAACGTGACTTGTTCATGATTTTTAAGTGCGTGTTACACCTGGATTTGCCATGATTTCCCCATAATTTAATATCTACAAGTTTACTCTGAGATGTGCTCCCATAATGTAATATCTGTTTACTCCAGTATATTTATAAATATATTTATACATTCATCTGCTCCTTTAATAAATCGTTTTCAATTATGTTTTTACATGTTTGTAGAAAGGATTGAGTATTTACCTTCTGACAGGGTGACAGGCTCCAAAGGTGCTTAAGTTTTCAAATAAAGGAAGGACATTTAAAACACGGGTTAATGTGTAGAATGGCACATATTGTACACATAAGTGAGGACATTTGCAAAGAGAAAAGTACATGGATTTATTCTAGAGCGATTTTATGCTCAGTGGAAATGGGGCCATGTCAGTGAATGCTCAGGTGTGAAGGTGGCCATGGTCATGTGTGTGTCTGCCCCACCTCCACCGTCCTCGGATGAGGGAGGAGAGAAATACGGACACTTGGGAAGACACTTGGTATCCCCCATGACATTGATTCCCATGGGAGGGGCACCTTCTCCGTGTGTGGTGGATGTCCAATCCCTGCGTCTACTCCACAGAGGACAGCCAGCCTCTGCCTTCTGTCCTGGACAGTCAGTGTGGCACTGAGGCTGCTATGAGAGGAGAAGCAAAGACAGAAAAGAGCAGGAGACGCGTTCAGAGGGGCGGGGAGGAATGTGGTCCTGGCAGGGCTGTGTCTGGGGAAACTGACCAAGGAGAGTGGGCTCCACCAGGGCCCCAGGGGAAGTCAGGACGCTCTTCCTGTGCCTGAGAGTGACAGGTGTGTTAGGCCTGGGAGGAGCTGGTGGATAATCCTGAGGGACAGGAGCGCAAAGGTTTGGGGTCCCCGGGGGAGGCAGAAAAGGCAACATGGGGAGGACCAGGGGAGGGAGGAGCATCCCTGGCAGAGAGGAAGCCACCATGGGATGTGCACAGAGAGCCCTGCCCTCCAGGGGAGCCTCAGGGACCTGCAGAAGGGGATGGAGTGAATGGCTGGGGGTGGGAGGCAGCTACAGGCACAGAGAACCTGTGGGAAGATCGACCCAGTCACAGCACAGTCTGATATCAGTTCAGTGAAGCCTCTGTGGGCTCACACGCCTCCATCTGTCACCTCCTCTGTGACTTCCAATGTGGGAAAGTCCCACACCCTTCATCCTCTCAGGAACCTAAAGATCCCCTTTCCCTCAAAAGGTCCCTGTCCCCACCTGCCCTTCTTGGTTCTCCGGTCACTCTGGGCAGGGACCTGATTGTGCTGACTGACTTTGCTGCTGCTGCTCAGGTCTTCACAGTGGGAGCAGGTGGCAGCTCAGGAATTGCACACGGGCTGGGGGTGGGGAGGGGGGTCACCTCATTGGTAGTGGGGACAGCAACCTGCCTCTGAGCTGCACTTCCATAGCTCACAGTGTTGTCATGTGGAGTGGATATGACATGTGAATGTCCATGGGGCCCTGTGGGGACACTCAGCACAGCCTCCTGGGCTCCACACTGTTGACAGGGGACACCTGATTCTGTCCTGTCCTTCTTGGTGGGTGGAGTCACCTCATGCAGATATGACCCTGCCATGCTCCTCTCCACCCCCTGGGGGGACTCTGGCCTGGACAGAGGGACCATTTGTGTGGAGAAGGGAGAGATGGCCTGAGTCACCCCCACGGGCTGAGGGAAGCCCATGCACCCAGTGTCTCCCTGGGGTGGAGCTGTCCCTCCTGCAGGAGAGTCCCACACTCATGGGGTCATCACACCCAGTCCCACAAGAGGAGGCTCAGCCATTTCTCTAGTGAGGACCTAATGGGCTCCCCCCACCCTTCTCTCTCTCTCTCTCTCTGTCTCTCTCACACACACACACACACACACACACACACACACACACACACACCTGACCCGCAGCGCCCCCTGCTGACCACAGACTCACAACCCTCTGCTCATTCGCACTGCACAGCTGAGCCCTCCTGGCAGATGAAGCTGCTTCTGACCCTTTTCCCACCTGGGGAGAGGTAGTGCGGGTGCTGGAGCCTTTGCTCCCCAGGGACCCTCGTGTGGGGTCACCATGGACCCCAGGGATCCACGCTTGGCCTTCTGCATCGCCACCCTTGTACTCACCATGCCCTGCAGGGACACCAGTGACCCCAGGGTGGCAGGTCATGGTTTCTACTCTCAATTAGGCTTTCCACACACTCTGCTCACACCTTCATAATGTCCCTCTTTATTGAATTTGTGTCTGTTGACCTCATTTTGAGTAGGCCGGCCTTTCCTGCAGGGCCCCTAATTAACACTCCCAATCATGTTTGCATCACAAACAGAGTAATTTGTCTAAATAAATTAACTGTACCATGCAAGAGTCATAATTGTCAACGCACTTGTTTCCATTGGAAAGATTCTGTGTCCTGAGCAAAGAACAGCTGTCTACATACAGGTGACCAGACTCAGAATGTCCTATAAGCCACGGTGCAGACATCCTCCAAGTGAATGGAGGTTCCATGGAAGGGCTGTGGCCTCTCACAATGGGGCAAAAATGCTTGAAGTTTCCACCATGGATTCTGGCTGTTGCCACAGCAGTGAGGGCCCTGTGACCTCATGGGATTGTTCTCAGACTCTGACCACGATGTCAGCTAGAAAGGGCTAATTTTTCTTCTTTCAAGAGAGACACGGCAGTGCCAGAGGTTCTGGCTTTAGCACACTTGGATAAACAGGCAATATTTCAATATCATCATGAAGATTTTTTTTCCTTTATGAGAATTTAGAAACATTGAATGGAAAATTCAGAGTAGAGCGTTTTTGAAGCCAGAGGTGCTTCCGAGTAGAGTGTGTATGTATCCCAGTTAGTTTCAAATTTCACAATTGCATAGGATGACACCCTGAGCAGGCTGAGGTTTTTGTCCCACTTCCCCATCTGCCTGTGTCACTGTGAGAAGCACCGCTGTCCCATATGGCACAGTAATAGTCAGCCTCGTCCTCAGGCTGCAGCCCAGAGATGTGCAGAATCCCTGCATTGGCCGAGGCATCTTTGGAGCCAGAGAAGTGGCTGGGGACCCTGGAGCCCTGGTGCCTATCTGAGTCAGACTTGAACCTCAGGAGGTACCGGGGAGGGCTCCCTGGCTTCTGCTGGTGCCAGTGTATAGTATAGCTGCCAACACTGAAGCCACTGCTCAGGGTACAAATGAGTCTGACCGATGATCCCAGGGATGCAGAGAGGAAGGGCGGCTGGGTCACCACAGGCTGGGACAGGGAACCTGCAAAGAGAGACACCCATGGGTGCTGGGGCAGAATCCAGGGTGAAATTCTTCATGGGTCTTAGACAAAAGGGCTGACACAGGATGGAAACTGAGACTCAGTTTACAAGGCCTGTCCCTACCTGTGCAGTGAGAGAGGAGCACGAGGAGGAGAGGAGCCCAGGCCATGGTGGACACAGACCCTGGTCCCCACAGTGGGGCTGGGCTGCCCCAGGCCTTCTTTTGTGCCCACCCTCTGCAGAGGAGGGGCTGCTCATGCAAATGTGTTTCCACCCAGGGACTGCCCAGCCCCTCCCTGAGCCCTGGGCTGGAGCTCAGCTCTCCCTGCACACTGAGGAGGGGGGAGCTTTGCTTTGCCCCTTGGGGGAGCCCTGGGAGGAAGCACCTGCTGAGACCACACAAAGGGCCCTGCTCAGGGGAATGTGCCAGGCCAGAGAGGACACAGCTGCTGAGTCCCCATCAGTGAGCACAGGGCCCAGGCCACAGGGCCAGGCTCCTTGCAGTGACTGTTCCTCAGTGAGCACCTGTGTAGGGACCACAGGGCAGTCCCCCAGTGTCCCCTGCTGGTCACAGGCACACACCTCCCCATGGCCCAGAGACCTGAGAGCCCAGCTGGTCCCTGCAGCTCCCCAGTCACTGTCTCTGGTCACACACCCATCAGCTGAGTCCTAGATTGGTGAATCTGAACTGTTGTCTTTGTCACTGTGGTTTCTCATTCCCAGAAGAAATCCCGGTTTATCATACGGGCAAAGATTTACATATATAAATTGTTAAAGGTACCTGAGCTCTCAGAGTAGAAACAGTTTAATGACCCACATGTTCTATCACACTGGGCATCACGGATGCTGGAACAGTTGACGTGGTTTGAAGGCTGTGCGGGCGTTGCCCACGGGAATGGTATGGAAAGGGAATTTCCCAGGAAATAGTTGCTGTAGCCTTTTCACAAGGTGGTTATGCAGCAAACATTTAATAGAAATCTTGAAGTCACTTGGTGCTTTTAGAATAGATATGACTTAGGATTTGTGGTACGTTAACAGACATAGTAGGCTTCATATCTGCTAGTGGACAGTGTGAAGTATTTCTTTATCTTATAATTGATGTTTGTTTTACTAAGTTTGTAATTTTCTAAATATTTGTCTGATATATATTTTATCAGGATTTTGTCTTGGATGTCAAATAATGTGTTTACATTTTAAGCAGAATTTTGTTCCCCTGTATTAACTTACTTATCGCTTTAGCTTAGCAGGAAGCGGAGTGTGTGATTTCACGCATATGCAGTGGTGCTGATCGCTTGCAAAGGTGAACGCGGACATCAGCAGGTCCTCACGGTCTCCGGTATTGAAATCTGCTGTCAGTGTCTGACAGTCCCTGACGTCTGGACTCACAGGGCATTTTAGAAAATAACCCACGACCTGGATCCCCTGCTTCCCCTGCCTGTCCCCTCAGGGCATCCAGACAGACCCTTGTCACTCAGGTCTGGCAGGTCACCCCTGGACTCCACTGCTTCAGTGACTCACCATGGCTGTTTGCATGAACCCCATGTCCTCACCCCCTCAGCCCCTTCCTGGTCTGGCCCCGCCCACCTCTCAGCCCCCCTGCAGCCCCTCCCCTGGCTCTGGGGCTCCAGCCACACCCACTGCTCTGTCCTGGGACACCCTGAACTCCTGAACCTGCCATAGCTGCAGCCAGCTCCTGCTCAACAGCACACTTCATCAGGCTGACGAAAGAAAGCATGGACTTGAGGCAAGTCATTTGAAATCAGTGAGTCAGAAAACCAAGGGGAAAAATACAGAAAAGCAAATAAAGGAATTTATGGAGCACTCTAAAGAAAACCATTATGTGCATTATGAGAATTCAAGAAAGTGAAGTGGAGACAAAGGCAGAGAGATTATTTGCAGAAATAATAGCCAAAATGTCCCACATCTCAGGAAAGATGTGAATATATATATTCAAGGATCACAAAATATGCCATTGAGAATTAATCTAAACGGAAGTACCTAGAGACATATTATAATCCAACAGTCTAAAGTCAAAGATAAAGAGAAATTCTTGAAATCTGCAAGAGAAAATGATCCATTCTGCAGAGGACAGCATCCAAATATTATCAACAGGTTTTTTTCCACAAGAATCATTGTAGAGCAGAAGGTAGAAAGATAATACATTTGAAGTATCAAAAGGAAAATACAAATATACATGTTACCCAATAAATTATATCTGATCAAATTTTCCTTGAAAAATGAAGGATGATTAAGTCATTCCCAATGAAAAGCCGGTGGATGTGTAACTGCTAGACTCGCCCTACAAAAGAAAGTGACAAAGGGAGTCCTATCAGTTAAAACAAAAGAAGATAGACAGAAGCCATATGAAAATATAAGATTCTCCAGTAAAATTACATATGTGGAAATTTTTTCATCTGTACTACTGTAATTTGGGGCCATAGAATTTAAATGACACACACACATATATAGCAATGGTATACAACATGTAAAGATGGAATTTGTGATATCAATGATATGAAACTGGAGGGAGGAAACAGGAAGGAATAGAGATTTCTGTGTGCAATTGAATTTCTCAAAAGGAAAGGAAGAAAAATCACCCCAGGTGTCCCCCACAATCACAGCTTTCCACAGCGAGCCACCTGAGCAGAGAGTGAGCAGGGGCAGGAGGAGAGGGGTCCCGCCCTGGTGGAGACACCCCAGGCTCTGTTCCTGAGCCCGCAGCTGAGCAGAGCTGCAGAGTCCCTCCCAGCCTCTCCCCCTCTGAGGGCAGAGAGCAACCTGCCTGCAAATCATCCCCTCCCCTGCTGTCCCTGGGCCTGACCTTGGGGAAGGCTGCGTGTGGGGTGGGGCTGGGGCAGCCTCTCCCGCCCCGGGACGTCCCAGCTGCCGGGCCCCAGTGAGCACAGAGCAGAGGGCCCAGGGCGGCGCTCCAGGGCTGCTGTCCCAGCTGAGACCCCCACAGACCCTCAGGGACAGCCACAGAGCCCCTGCTGTCTCCGAGTCAAGGGTCATCAGGACTGGGCTGAAGGTCCTGGAGCTGGGCAGAGAGATGCTGGGCATGAGCACTGCCCTGCACACGCTGTCCCCACACAGGGGCAGGGCTCAGGACACCCGGCTCTTCGGCTCTTCGCTGTGCTGCAGGGCCCCCCACAGCGCTTCCTCCCTGCCCAGGGGCAGCCTCCTCAGCACGAAGTCACCCTCTGCTCCGTCCCCTGTTCAGATTACTGTGTGGTTCCGGCCACAGGTGAGTGACCTCAGAGAGGTCACACCTTGAACCCAGTGTGCAGGAGGGCAGAGATGCTACCAACCCTCCCAGCCTCTCTGTGGGCCCGAGGGGACCAGGTCCTCTCTCATCACACGCCATGTCCCCCACGGCAGGTCAGTCTCATTTATCCTCATCACTTGTCCCCGTCTCACCCTTGCTGGGTCAGGGACCTATTAATAAGAGTGCACAGGGGCATTATTCAAGAAGAGGCCATTGTCACTAAGGAGAGAAAGACCTTCTCCACTTGTGGCTCCTCCACCCTGAGAAAGATGACCAAGGACACCAGCCCTCCCAGGATGCAGCCAGGAGCTACAGCCCTGAGCGGGGGCATGAGGGAGGGTGGGGCTCCGACAGCAGCGGGGGCACGTGCCTCGGGGTGGGACTGGGACACGAAGCAAGCGTAGAAGGTTTGGAGTTTTATACACAGATCCGGGAGAGGAGCTAGAAGTTCTCAGACACCCAGGGTTAGCCCTCTTCCCGCAGACTGATATTCTAACCACCAAACAGACACTTCTGTGCACTTACTATGAGTCAGAGATTGTCCCACTCACATCATGAATGTTAACAAAGTTATTTCCATCCAGTGACTTCATCCACAACTGACGTCACAATAGCATTGTGTGCATAAAGGATTGTATACACATATTTGCATCTGTGTGCATATATACACATATGTAATGTTAAATCTTAATAATTTGAGTAAATAATTGGCAGACAAACTCAAAAAATGCCTGTGAACTTGACAATTTTGTTTTGTCATTCGGGCACCATATCCCTGGAGAGTATTGACATTTAGTATTTTCTTAGTAAACATTAGAAATACATCATTGACGAAAAATACAAACACCCACTCTCCTATACCCTGTACAATAAACAAGAAATTGAAGTATTATTTCAATGTCCAGCTTTTACCTGGGCCGTAACCGTCCTTCCAAACTGTGAGCAAGAAGCATGGAGTCGTCCTGACGCATCCATGTACATCAGATCGAACACCCAATAAATCTCTCGTGCATTGTACGACAAAACGACACCCTAAACCTGCTCCCTCCTCTTCATCCCACTCTAACCTCGATTTACCCACCAGCGTCCCCCCAGCGTGGCACCAGCTCCCCCATCCTGTTTTCTCCCCAGGTCTCGCTCCCTCTGACTCTGGTGGCAGCTGGAGAGTCGCTGCCCAAATGCCCGCATGACTCCTCTCTCCCCCCTCACAGTCCTTCAGCGACTCTCGCGCCCTTCTCGGGGGAGGTCCCCATGATGCTCCACCTCAACCTTCCCCCAGCCCTGCGGCCTCCCTTCAAGGAGCTCCTCCTGGACACGTCCCTGCCCCAGTGACCTGAGGCTCAGGTCAAGGGCAGCTTTTCTCAGTTGTGCAAATGAGCGATGTCTCTTTCTGTGGCTTCTCAGCTGTGAGTGGTACATTTGGACCCCCACCCTCCATCCATCTCCCTCCTGCTTATCCTGAAAGTCCCACAGGAGACCCCATCCTTGAGGATTAGGCCTCTGTGGCCCAACTCCCCACCCACCCGCATACACACACCACACGGACCCCTTCCCTGCATGGGTCTCCAGCTCCACTCCTCACCTCTGCTCTCTCAGCTCCTCTCCCTGGCTGACGGTAAGAAACTGCGTTAGATCTTTAAAGGCACAGATGACTGAGCTTTAGTTTTGGTTTTAATTGGGAAAATATTCATAATACCATCAGATGAAAATACACTTGCACAATGTCCTGGGGCCTCTACCCTTATTCTCAGCTTGGAGACCCCCAGCCTCAGGATACAGCACTTCACCCCCTGCTGGGTCTGTGACCACAGTCCCTCAGGGCCTATGACCTGCCTGAGGACTGTGGTACTAGCTCCACAATTGTGCCCATGACCTTGGATCTCCCTGGTTAGGGGCCCGTAATTTTGGGCCACATGGAAAATAGAAAGGACCATTCTTTCTCCTCTAAGAGGGATCTTATCAAAACATTTATGTTGCAGAAAGGAGAAATCTTCAAGTGATGGGACAGATTGCTCAACAACACAAGTTATTTAAACAGAGTAGCCCTCGCGACTCTTGCGGAAGAGGGCTAAGGTTTGAGGCAAGAGGCAACAGAACCTAAATGTGCAACCAAAGCACCAGCTCTTTAGGGGCCCATAGTGGCCCATAGGGAGGACTGGGGAGTCCAGGTGCAAGGGGGACACTCCCATCTAGAGCCAGCCCCACCCTTCTTCTACAATTCTCTCACAGACCTTGGCATTTGGTGAACTTTTGATGCCAGGATTCCTGGGAGCTGGCCACCCTGCCAGGGCACATCTACCTAAGCCAGAGTGGGGGCCAGTAGGAGGCTACTGTGGGTGTGGAGCTTGGCTTATGGTTCCCACCTCCCGCACCTTCTGCCCTCCCCACAGCCTGCTCCAGCCTCCAGGCCTTTGCACCTGCTGGTCGCTCTGCTGGGATGTCCCCACCCCACGCCAGCTTGGCTCACTCCACCTCTTCTGCAGTGTAATTTCTATCCAGTCATATTTTCCCTTTTGAGTATCCAATTTATTCTGTTGCATTTATTTTTCTCTTACTTTTGCTGATTTCCATATTTTTTATGTACGCTAGGTGTCACTCATGTCATTATATGGGAATTATTGTTTCCTGTTCCACTGTGTGTTGATCAATTTCCCCCAGAACTCTCCTTTGAATGCTTATTAATCTAATGTGGGTTTTTTTCCAGTATGTTTATTTGATTTTTCAGTTTTTAGAGACATAAACTGCAACTTTGCAATAACATAAATATTCTCAACAATTTATTTAGGACCTAATGATGATTTTTCTCATTAGCTTTTTGAAGACTATTTTACAGCAGTTTTAGGTTTATAGAAAAAGTCATCAGAAAGTGCAGAGAGTTCCTGTGTATCCCTCCCACCCACTCCCGCAAGCTCCCCTGTTTTTATATCTTCCATTGATGTTGTACATTTGATAGCACTGTATAAATCAATATTGACAAACCAATAGCGATACATCACCATGAAGTTATGTCTATGGTCTATGTCAGGGTCCACTTCTTGCGTGGTGCAGTTGTGTTGGTTTTGCCCGATGCACACTGGCATCTACCCCCCCACCCTCCATGACAACATGCTGGACAGCATCACTGCCCTCAAAATGTCCTGTGCTCTACCTGTTGATCCTCCCTTCCCTACCCTACCTCCTGGTGAACAGTGATCCTTTTACCATCTCTATGCTTTTTACTTTTCCAGAACGTCTTATTGCTGCAGGTAAACAGTGTGTACTGTGGTCATATTGGCTTCCTTCTCTCAGCAGTACACACTTAAGTTCCCTCCATGCCTTCTGTGGCCCAATAGCTCATTGATTTTTAATCATTGAATAATATTCCATTGTATTATATGTCAAACTCTGTATACCTGTTCACCTATTCAAAAACATTTCATTGCTGACAGGTTTTAGAAATTATTAGTAAAGCTACTATAACCATATATGTGCAAATCTTTGTGTGGACATGTTTTCAACTGATTTGGGTAAATATCTAATGTGATTGCTGGATTCTATGGTAAGAATATGTTTAACATTTCAAGCATCAGCTGGGCTGTATTGTAAGGAGGCTGTGGCATTTTGCATTGTCATGGACGATGAAGGAGAGTTAGTCCATGGCTGGTTTAGCACCATTACTAGGTTCGCACATGTTTTCAACAGGAACTCTCTACTCTGGCAGGTTAAAACTCAGATATCCAGAAAAATTTTCATCAAATTCTTAATGTCAAACCTAGTCACTCGACCTCTCTGACATCTTTAGTCCACTACAGCTCTGCTATTTCCTGTGGCCTGGACGGTGGCTCTCTGATGGTGCAAACATATCATTCAGAAATTCCTACAGGGAATAAGCATGTGGAGAGATAATTTGAAACTCTTTCCCTCCCAACTCCTACCCCATCCCTTTCATTATTTCAACAGCTTTCTGATGTCCTATATAAGATGATCATATAATTTGCAATTACAATTCACTAATTGTAACTTGTAACAATTCACCTATGATATAAATCTCAGCAGAGAAAATATTTTACCACACACAAGTAGAATTTCAGGAAGGTTATTTTGAAAAGCTATTTCAGCCTCGGGTGAAAATCTGGTACACCTCTCTGGTCACTCGTCTCTGGGGTAAAGAATATGGAGACCTGAAGACTGTCCCGTTCCTCCCCATACCCTCAGACTGATGCACAAAGTCAGGACTTTCCTCCATCAGGGGTCACCTCTGTGTCAACTCCACCCGCACTCCTCAGTCCAGGGCAATGGCTGAGATTGGGGGAACTGTCCCCCCCTGAACAGGAGGCGAGTATTACTAGGCTACAAAGTTAAGTGTTGAAAATCGGCCGGGCGCGGTGGCTCACGCCTGTAATCCTAGCACTCTGGGAGGCCGAGGCGGGTGGATTGCTCAAGGTCAGGAGTTCGAGACCAGCCTGAGCGAGACCCCGTCTCTACTAAAAATAGAACGACATTATATGGACAACTAAAAATCTATATAGAAAAAATTAGCCGGGCATAGTGGCGCATGCCTGTAGTCCCAGCTACTCGGGAGGCTGAGGCAGTAGGATCGCTTAAGCCCAGGAGTCTGAGGTTGCTGTGAGCTAAGCTGACGCCACGGCACTCACTCTAGCCTGGGCAACAAAGTGAGACTCTGTCTCAACAAAAAAAAAAAAAAAAAAAAAAAGAAAATGGTGACAGCCACCAGGGGGTGCTGAAGTTTGCATTTAGTCTCCAGCCAAGTCCCTTTCGTGACTCAATAAAGCTCAACACACCCACAGGGCTCCCCTGAGCAGGACATTGCCTGATAACAGGCTTCAGATCACAAGGGCCAGGCTGCTCTAGCCATGAGGATGGTGCCCTACAGGGGCCGTGAAAGAACCTCCACAATACTGAGTAGCATCAAAGAGAAGACATCTGACCTTAACCGAGTTCCTCAGCACACCTGAGGGTCCAGGGCACCTGTGATACTGAACATAACCCCATTGCCACATGGTCAGTGACAATCCCAGCCAAGCAGCTCTCCGCCAACACAAGGGTGTGCCTCCCCCACCCAACTCATCAGCCCAGCGGGTCCATGCTCCCCAAAATCCAATTCAGGAGGCCCATTGTCCTCACTGGGCACTGCCTGCAAATGCAAACAGCACAAGGTCCTGTGGTGTCAGCACCAATCAGGCTTTATTGGTGACACTTCCAAGAATGGGCTCAGCAAGGCTCACGGCTCTTCCACCTCTCCTGCGTGTCACAAGGGGCAGAGCTGGGCTGGGCCGGGCTGGGAGCTGGGCCTGGTGTTACATTCCAGGACAAGCGCCCTCTGGAAGCTCCACCTTTTCATAAATTGGGAGGTGAGAGGGAATAAAGGGAGCAGTGAGGGGAGGAGAGTCAGCAGCTACTCAGCGGAGAAGCACAGCCAAGCCTGGGTCAGTGCCCCTGGCCCCCGGGGGACTCGGGGGGAGCTGAGGTCACTGTGGGAGGAGCAGAGGGCGGTCCAGGTTACCCCGGCCAGGCCATCCTGTGAGGGCCTTTGGCGTCACCCACAGACTGTCTTCCTGACAATCACTATTATTTGAAGCCAGCACAGAGGCCCCACCCTGCACTGGGGGTGACAGAGGGACAGTGAAGTCGCTCCTGCTCAGCGACTTGCCAGCACCGCTTCAGTCTGTCCCTGTGCAGAGAGGGGGGTGAGGTGGGGAGGCCAGGCCCGGGTAGGTGTCCCCGGACTCACTTACTGAAACACCACAGGAGGGACACAGCTCTCCTATGTAACATGCTCATTCTTTTCAGTGCTTTCTGGGGAGGGCATCTTTTTTTATTTTAATATCTTTAATCCCTGGGTGTCCCCCACAGCACTAAAGACAGCATGAGCAGCAGGTGACTTTGGGATGCTGAGGGGGTGGTTGTGACAGGCCCTGACTCAGTGGGAAAGGAGAACTGATGCCGGGTGTCCTGTGCACACCGGGAGGGCACAGACACAGTCGCCTCTCACCATGGAGAAGACTGTTTGCCCAGCACCCCAGGAGCTCCAGAGACCTGCTTCCTCCGAGCCTCAGGAGGGAGGGGCAGCCCCAGAGACAGGCTGGCATGAGCAGTAGCAGGGGGAGGTGGCCTCCCTGGAGCTGGTGAGCGGAGCTGGTCTTGGGGTGCTGGACCCAGTGGCCAACCAGAGGGCACAGCCCTGTCCTGAGGGTGGACACAGCAGCAGAGGGCAGTTGTTGTGGCCATGGAAGTGCCCACTCAGACCTCCCTCCAGGAGAACCTGCAGGGAGGAGCACAGGGGACTGAGCCCCTGACCCTGGGCTGGCTCAGGCAATGATGATCCCGGGGTCCCTGTAGCCAGGTCTTCCTGCAGGTAGCAGCATCCTCTAATGCACACGCCATGGCCAAGGACCCGCTCAGCCTGCTGGGGCATCCTCAGACCTGCCTGTGGCCTGAGGCTCGTCCTGCCCATCCTTCCTCCCTCTCCGCTTTCACAGGGGTCAGAGCTGTGGTCTGCAGCCCCCTCCTGCCCCAGCCAATTCCCCATGTGTCTATCAATTGTGCCACACACACACAAAAAAAATCACTTTCTTGTCTAATTCCTTGTTGTCTCTGCTTCACAGAGGCTCCAAACTGAAATCAATTTTAAGGTAGGAACAAAAGCTCATCCATGGCACCGTGAGGAGCACGGTGTTTTCATGAATAGCCTCGTCCCCAAGCCGGAGCCCAGAGATGAACTGAGCCCAGCGCTGGCGACGTCGTCCTTGCATCCAGAGAAGAGGCTGGAACCTGAGCCCTGGCGCTCACCTGAGTCTGAGTAGAGCCTCAGTAGCTATCAGACAGGGCTCTCCCTTGCTTGTCCTGTTTCCAGGAAGCGTCAGAGCCAACGCCATTTATGTCACCTCCCTCTGTTTTCTGTCAAACATCCCTGTCCTACGTTCTGTGCTGTCTACGGTTTTCAAATTCTTTAAAGAAGTTATTGCCCACTTCTCAAGTGGTTCATGAATTCAAGGTTTTCCATGTTATTCCATCAGGGTTGGAACTTTTGTTCCTTTAAATTTACATAAAAAGAGTCTCCTTAGATAGTCTCAATCTCACTTTGTTTTAAAATTGGAAGCAAATTTTACAATGTTCCATGCTTCTATTTGGACATGGATCCATTGTGTTTGTTCATGGAATTTGAAACCTATCCTAAGCCCCTTGCATGCCTAGTTCTGTTTCTGAACTGTTAATGAACCTTTCTTCCATTCGTTCCAGCAACAGCCTTATACTGTTTAAAGTAATTTTGCTTTAAGATAGGTCTCAAAATTTTAGTGTGTGTCCCACTCATTTTTTGTTCATTTGAGAAATATTTGAGACTATTTCCTGAATTTAAATTTTTTCATATTATTATTAGAAAAAAAAGTCAACATTTCCCAAACTTCTATCATTTATTAAAATATATTTATTATAGTGATATATAAAATATGCATAATTTTTACTTTGGTAATATAAAACCATCCTACCCATCCATGTAGCCTAAATCTATGTTTACTTGAGTCTCATTTTATTCCATTTAATAGAATTTTTATTTTTCCTCAGACTATTATTTTGCATTCTTTGTGACGAGACTGTCTAGTTTCTGTGCGGGCTGTGTGGTTAGTGATGCTGGCACCGTGTGAGCACAGAGAGAAGTTACTGCAGTCACGTCCCCATCCAAGTCCCAGTTCCCAGTGGAAGGAACATCCCCTGCTGAGGCATCAGGGGACACTCACTGGACCTGCTGTGTGTCCCTCCGTGGTGACCGAGGGAGTGGCATGCTCACGAGCAGGCTGCAGACAGGCCTGGAGGCCAGTGTCGCCCTGGGCTGCAGTGCCCGGCACAGGTGGCGTCGGTAACACGCTGTGTCTGCTGGGCCGGGCCTGGGTGGACGCCTCACTCCGCCCATCCACTGTCCCTGGCAGGAACTCTGCTCGTGAACAAGCATGTTCTGCTTCACGGAGGGGAGCAGGCTGAGTGTGGGACTCAACACTGCCCCAGTCTAACGTGGCCTGAAGTCAGTGACTCACGAAGGGCCTCAGACCTTCACCTGCTCATGTGTGATTAGAAACAGGTTGGCGTATGAAAAGGTTCTCGAAACCATTAGCCATTAGGGAAATGCGATCACATCTACAGTGGGATACCACCGCAGTCCCATTAGGGAGGCTACAAACAAAATGATGGATACTAACAAATGTTGATGAGAAGGTGGAGAAATCAGGACTCTCATATGGTGTTCATGTAAATGTAACCTGGGGAAACCCTTTAGAAAGGCAATCAGTCATTTACTGCACAAGAGTTACTATGTCACCTGAAATTCCACAACTGCTGATCTAGCAAAGATCAATGAGCACACATGTCCACAGGGAAATTTGAATCTTGTCTACCAGCGATTACAGTGACATTACTCATAACATCAAAAGGCTTAAGCAACACAAATGTCCGACCACTGGTGAATGGTTAAACAACCTGTTGTGTATTCATACTATTAGTATTTGAAATAAACAGAAATGAAGTACTGATATCAATAAATTACATTTTTATACATTGCATGTCCAAAAAAGTAGACTAATATTTTAATTTATTAATCTCTGAAATCATGTAGAAAACAAAAAATCAGATTTACAACCCACAGTTACAGTAATATTAGCTATTAGACCAATAATTTTTCCTTTGTATGGGGATGAAAATATTCTAAATTTATGTTATGCTGTTAGTAGCATGAATATGTAAATACTAAAAAAATTGAATTGTATAGTTTACGTGGATGAAATTTATGATATGCAAATTATATCTTAACAGATGTTTTTAGAAAAACACTATGAAAGACAGCAATGTCATTGATCCTGTAAAACAGGTCTGTGCTCTGACAGTCAGACCCTGTGATGTGGAACCTCTAGCGTTGGCCACAGTTGGTCTGTTGGCTGCTGTTTGTCACAGGCAGTCATGAGGGTGATCACAGGGGAGCAACGGTAGGTTTTTGTCTCAGTTCTCCCTGTGTCTGGAGCACTGTGTCAGCACTCAGGCTTTTGTCCCATGTTGAACAGTAATAATCAGCCTCGTCCTCAGGCTGGAGGCCCGAGATGGTCAGGGAGGCAGTGTTCCCAGACTTGGAGCCAGAGAAGCGAGCAGGGATCCCTGAGGGCCGAGATGTCCCAATCATCACAGTTTTGGGGGCCCCACGAGAAATCTGCTGGTGCCAGCCCACAGTATAACTTCCAACATTGTTGCTGTTCCCAGTGCAGGAGAGGGTGACTTTCTGTCCCACAGACCCCGACACCGAGGCTTCCTGGGTGAGTCCAGACTGTGCCCAGGACCCTGGAACAGAGCAGGTGGAGACACAGAGGTGAGTCTGGGGTCACTGCCCACCCCATGCTCTCCCAATAAATGGGGAAGGTCAACCCAGGTGTCCCCCAGAAGCCCTTTGGCTGTCCACAGCCCGTCACCTGAGCAGAGAGTCAGGAGGGGGACGAGGAGAGGGGCCCAGGCCATGGTGGAGACTCCTGTGAGCTCTGATTCCTCAGGACCCACAGCTGCCTCAGAGCTGCCCAGGGTCTCTTGTACCCACTTCCCCCACTGGAGGGAACTGAGGGGCCTTCCATGCAAATTAGTCCCCTCCCCGCTCATGGCCTCTCACACCCTGAGCTCTCAGGCTTCTCTGCTCTGAGCCTCCCCAGGGCTGAGATGCAGCAGCCAGTTTGTCCCAGGCGACAGGGGACAGTGAGCACCAGGCCCCCAACAGGGAGCAGGTGGCTGGTGTGCAGCTGGGCAGGCCCACAGCGCCCCCTGCTGCCCCAGAGATGGATTCACTGGGGTCTGGGATGCCCAGCAGGGGACCCTGGGACACACTGGCCTCCCCACCCTCTGGCCTGCTGCCCCCTCCTCAGAGAGAGGGACCTCTCCACCGCCCACACCTGCTCAACAGCTGCTTCTTTACCTTGGCTCAGCCCTGATTCCAGGCCCGGGGCCTCCCCAGCAGTTGACACTGTGGCCATTTCTTCCACTGTGGATTGTTCTGGAGTCAGCACAGCAGAGCCACACGGGGTAGGACAGACCAGACAAGAGCTATTGGTAGGAAAGGTCTAGAATCCTGGGTTTGCTCTCTCTTCTGCCCACATTACTCCAGGACTGGGGGTTTGTCTTTTTGTTGTTTAGTTGTGAGATTTTCTTGTGTGCTCTAAATGTCAGAGCTTTCTCAGAGATGCTGTCAGCACATGTTGCTTCCACCAGTCGTTGGCTTTTCATCTCTTTGTGCCCTTTGCAGCCCCGTTTTAAAAATTTCCATCAAGTCAAATTTAAATCTTTTCTTGTATGTTGTGATTTGATGTCATATCTAACAACCCATTGCAAAATCCATGCTTGTTAAGATTTCTTTCTATGTTTTCTCTTAAGTGTTTTATAGTTTTAACTATTGAATTTAGTTCTTTAGTCCATTTTGAGTTAGTTTTTGTATGTTGTGTAAGTTAGGGGTCCATGGTTACTATTTATCCTGTATCTATCCAATGACTTCAGCAGTGTTTCCTGAAGACCTGAGGAACCTGTCATGTCATCTTGGATGTTAGATGCACTGTAAGTGTGTGGATTCATTCCTGAGCTCTCAGTAATGTCCCACTTAAATGCATGGCTGTCCTGATGCCTGTTCTACACTGTTTCGATTAATATAGGTTTATTGTCTGTTTAGAAAGTGTGAAGTGGAAGTTCTCCAACTTTGTTCTTCTTTTATGAGACTGTTTTGACTATTCAGGATTCTTTGCAATTCCACATCACTTTTAGGGTCAACTTTTCTATTCATGAAAACAACAGCATCAAGAGGAACAAAATGTGGGGCTTGAGTGGTAACACTTGAAGGTGCTGACTCGGGAAAGGAGGGGTGGGGAAAAAAATATGAAACTATTGTTTTTAACTTGCACTGTTCACTTAATAATTTATCAAGAATATTTCCCATATTATTTCATATCATTGTACAAGAAATAATGTATACATTATGAGGACATACTGTATCTAACAAGATATAATGTTAGACTCTTTGATTCTGTAAAATAAAAAAAAAAAAAAAAGAAGACAGCCTGTTTTCCTAAACTCTCACAACATTGTATTTTTTTCTCATTAAAATGATAATGAATAGCAAAAAAAAAAAAAAAAAAAAAAAAAGTGGGGCTTGATAGAGATTGTACTGAATCTGTGGCTTGCTGTTGGGGTACAGTTGACCCTCATTATCCAGGGCTTCCAAATCCATGGATTCAGAAAACTGCAATAAAAAATATATAGAACAAGCAACAATGCACGACAACACAAATAAAAATACAGCATAACAACTATTTGCATGCTTTCTGTATTGTATCTGGTATTGCAAGTAACCTAGAAATGATGTATACAGTAGGATGTGCACAGGTTCAATGGAAATACTGTGCCATTTTATAAATGACTGGAGCATGTATGGATTTAGTTATTGCAGGTGGTCCTGGAAACAACCCCACATAGATACAGTAGCACAACAGAACAGTATTCACTCGCCCAGTTCATGGATACAAGATGTCTTTCCATCTGCTTAAGCGATTTTTAATTTCTTTCACAAATATTTTGTAGTTTTCACTGTACATGCTTTTCACTTCCTGGTTAAGTTTATTTCTAAGGATTTTTAATGCTATTTTAAGTTGAAATTTTCTCTTAATCTCCTATTTAAATTGTATATTACTCATATATAGAAATATAACTTAATTTTTCATGTTTATTGTATATTCTTCAAATCTCACAAATGTATTAATTAACTGTGATGTTTAATAAATTGTTTAGGAATATATGATTCATCATTTGGGGATGGAAAGAGGCTTATCTTTTTCCCCCCAACATCAGAGACTTTTACTTGTTTTCTTGCCTAATTTCTCATTGATTTCACTTTCAATAGAATGTTCAATAGATATGGTGAAAAAAGGAACATTTCTGTCTTGTTTGTGATTTTAGGGAGAAAACCTTCCGTCTTTTACAATTGAAAACAATATAAGCTCTGAGTGTTACCTAAAATGTCTTTATATTTATTATATATAACATTTAGATATATATATATATATGAAATACGGAAGTTTGCTTCTGTCCTTATTTTATTGTCAAAATATTTTCTGCATCAATGTAGATGATCACGTTCCCACATTAATCATTCTATTAATGTCGTGTTATGGAGTTGGATGTTCTTTTATTGAACCACCTTTACATTCTTGGACACATCATGCTTGTTCATAACGCACAATCCTTTTAATATCCTGCTGGATTCATTTTGCTAGTATATGCTAAGATATTTTTCATCTCTATTCATACAGGCTATTAGTATTAATATTCTTTTTCTTTTAATGCTTTTGGATTTGATATCAGGTAATGCTCACTTAATAGAATGAGTTACGATGTATTCTCACTCTTGCTATTTGTTAGAAGAGTTTGAGAATGACTGGATGTTATTCTTTAACTGTTTGTGTTTGTGTGGTGTTTCAGAAACTCTGTTTTAAACTACACATATACCCTGTGGACTGATTCTAATGATATTCGATGACCAGCCTTCAAGATATGGAAGGACAAATTGGTATTTTGTCAGCAGACACACACAACTCAAGTGTTGAGGAGGGACAGGGAAGAGCTGCACACCCTGGTGAGGACAGGATGAGGGCAGAGCCGGGGCGAGGATGCTCTGGGGGGTTCTTGTCTCACTTCCCCATGGTCTGGAGCACTGTGTGACTGTCGCTGCTATCATAAGACTGGCAGTAGTAGTCGGCCTCGTCCTCAGACTGCAGCCCAGAGATGGTGAGGGAGGCAGAGTTGGAGGAGCTGTCGATGGAGCCAGAGAACCGATCGGGGACTCCGGAGGGTCTTTTGTTGTCCTCGTAGATCACAGTGGTGGGGGCACTGCCCGGGCGCTGCTGGTACCAGCTCACATAGTAGCTACCAATGCTACCGCTGCTGCGGGTGCAGGAGATGGTGACCTTCTGTCCTGGAGACCCCGACACAGAGCTGGGCTGAGTCAGGACAAAGTTGGCCAAAGACCCTGCATAGCGGGAGAAACACAGAGATCAGTGAGAACAGACCAGACCCCGTTTCCAAACAGGAGGGAGAGACCATCTTCCCAGGTGACATCCAGAGCCCTCCCTGAGTTCCCTGCAGGCAGCCACCTGTGCAGTGAGCGAGGAGGGTGAGGAGGAGCGGAGCCCAGGCCATGGTGGGGACACCCCAGGCTGTGCTTCCTGAGCTGACAGCCAGGACTGAGCCCACCTACCCTCCTTATCTGTCATCCTAATGCCCAGGGTGGGAGGTCTCCATGCAAATTTCTTCCTTTCTGGAAGCTGCACAAGCCCCACCTTAGACTTCACACTAGCTGTGGCTGAGAGATGGAGACACTGTCCAGGGGGAGGGCTACACCACACACAGGACACAGGGACACCTGCAGGTGGGGCAGGGGAGACAGCTGAGGCCCTGGGGAGCCTGAGCAGGAGCTGAGACCACATCGCCCTCTGGTGGTCGCGGAAGGCACAGCGGCCCTGGGAAGGGGGCCACCCTCCCCACCCCCACCCCTCACAATTCCAGCCACTGTCCCAGGGTCTCTGCTCAGCATCCTGTGCTCCCTGCACTTAAACCTCCAAATCTGTCCAGTTGGTCCAACGGCCACTACTCTGGTGAAGACATTCTGATTCCCCTTCTGTCCTTGGAGGTGTGAATGTCACAGCAGAATGGGCTGTGCGAAAGGAAAGGGAGGGGAGGGCTCCGCCTTCTCCAGGAGGGACCTCATGACCCGGGCTGCGAGCCCAGCACGGAAAGGCCTGAGAACGAGGGAGCAGCGCTCTGATCAGGGACCAGATTCCACCGTCAGAGACACCCTGAGAGCAGAAGGACCCTGAGGGCAGGGAGGGGAGGCCCCAGGTGCGAGTCAGGGGACAGTTTCACCAGAGCCCTTCGCCAGCGAGTGCCATGAAGGCAGCAGGGGGCGTCCGTAGACCAGGTGGGTGTAAAGGGGTCTGGAGAGAGACTCTGCAGGGCTGGCGATCGATGGCTGTCTGGGCTAGGGGAAGGTCAGGGTCGATGTCAGTGTGAGGTTCTCGTGTGAAGGTCAGGCGGGTGTCACGGCTGCCGCCCTAGGACACAGTATGTAGAGCCTGTTTTGGGTCCTGGGATGAAAGTTTGCTTCTTCCAGTGGTGACAACCGGGTAACAGGCAGTGGAGCAGGCGACAATGTGCAAGCAAAGCTCTGCAGTCCCTCGCCGTGGGCTGTGCTGTGTCAAGGGCGCGCTGTGTGTGGACAGTGAGTTGGAGGACGGAGACGGAACCTCGGGGGCCTCCACTGCCTCCGTGGGGACAGAAAGACCCTGAAGCTGCTTTTGTGTTCGGGAAAAACTGTCATTTATTTATGAGAGAAGCTACGCGAGCACGTGTGAAACGGACACTCACGAAGCACGTCCTCTCCTCTGCCCGGCGCCAGCGGAGCTGGGGGACCCGACGCTGTGCTGCGCTCAACCGGGGTCTGTCGGGGCTGAGGACGGAGAACCTGCTGCCAGCTCGCCACGGCTGGAGGATTTGGGCCCTGGAGGCAGCGTCAGCGTCCTCGTCCCTCTCAGGTCCCTCTGCCAGGTGACTGTGTCACACTTTCCCCTCCCACCTCTGACGTCACCCAGAGCATCCACCTTGTATTTGACGCTGGTTCATCTTTTGTTTGACAAAGTTGAGGACATAAATAGATAATTTTCATAAACTTTTGTATGCATCTTGCAGTGTGGGATTATGTGGAGGTGGGAAGACAGACTTTATCCAATGTCACTTGTTCATGATTTTTTAAATGCATGTTACACCTGGATTTGCCATGATTTCCCTATAATTTAATATCTACAAGTTTACTCTGAGATGTCTTCCCATACTTTAATATCTATATGTTTACTCCAATATATTTATAGATTTATATATTCATTCATCTGTTCCTGTAATAAATCGCTTTTAATTATGATTTTACATGTTTTTAGGAAAGATTGAGTATTTACCTTCTGACAGGGTCACAGGCTCCAAATGTGTGTAAGTTTTAAAATAAAGGAAGGACATTTGAAACATGGCTTAATGTCCGGAAAGGCATATATTGTACACATAAGTGAGGACGTTTGCAAAGACGAAAGTGCACGGATTTATTCCAGAGCGATTTCATGCTCAGAGGAAATGGGACCATGTCAGTGAATGCTCAGGTGTGAAGGTGGCCATGGTCATGTGTGTGTCTGCCCCACCTCCACCCTCCTTGGATGAGGGAGTAGAGAAATAAGGACACTTGGGAGGACACTTGGTATCCCCCATGGCATTGATTCCCATGCGAGGGGCACCTTCTCCGTGTGTGGTGGATGTCCACTCCCTGTGTCTACTCCACAGGGGACAGCCAGCCTCTGCCTTCTGTCCTGGACAGTCAGTGTGGCACTGAGGTTGCTATGAGAGGAGAAGCAAAGACAGAAAAGAGCAGGAGACGCGTTCAGAGGGGCGGGGAGGAATGTGGTCCTGGCAGGGCTGTGTCTGGGGAAACTGACCAAGGAGAGCGGGCTCTGCCAGGGCCCCAGGGGAAGTCAGGACGCTCTTCCTGTGCCTGAGAGTGACAGGTGTGTTAGGCCTGGGAGGAGCTGGTGAATGACCCTGAGGGACAGGAGCTCAGAGTTTTGGGTTCTCCTGGGGAGGCAGAAAAGGCAACATGGGGAGGACCAGGGGAGGGAGGAGCATCCCTGGCCGAGAGGAAGCCACCATGGGATGTGCACAGAGAGCCCTGCCCTCCAGGGGAACCTCAGGGACCTGCAGAAGGGGATGGAGTGAATGGCTGGGGGTGGGAGGCAGCTACAGGCACAGAAAACCTGTGGGAAGATCGACCAGGTCACAGCACAGTCTGATATCAGTTCAGTGAAGCCTCTGTGGGCTCACACGCCTCCATCTGTCACCTACAGCGTGACTTCCAATGTGGGAAAGTCCCACACCCTTCATCCTCTCAGGAACCTAAAGATCCCCTTTCCCTCAAAAGGTCCCTGTCCCCACCTGCCCTCCCTGGTCCTCTGGTCACTCTGGGCAGGGACCTGACTGTGCTGACTGACTTTGCTGCTGCTGCTCAGGTCTTCGCTTCAGTGGGAGCAGGTGGCAGCTCAGGAATTGCACACGGGCTGGGGGTGGGGAGGGGGGTCACCTCATTGGTAGTGGGACAGGAACTTACCTCTGAGCTGCACTTGCACAGCTCACAGTGTTGTCATGTGGAGTGTATATGACATGTGAATGTCCATGGGGCCCTGTGGGGACACTCAGCACAGCCTCCTGGGCTCCACACTGTTGACAGGGGACACCTGAGTCTGTCCTGTCCTTCTTGGTGGGTGGAGTCACCTCATGCAGATATGACCCTGCCATGCTCCTCTCCACTGTCTGGTGGGACGCTGGCCTGGACAGAGGGTCCATTTGGGTGGAGAAGGGAGAGATGACCTGAGTCACCCCCACGGGCTGAGGGAAGCCCATGCACCCAGTGTCTCCCTGGGGTGGAGCTGTCCCTCCTGCCGGAGAGTCCCACACCCATGGGGTCATCACCCCAGTCCCACATGAGGAGGCTCAGCCATTTCTCTAGTGAGCACCTAATGGGCTCCCTCCACCCTTCTCTCTCTCTCTCTCTCTCTCTCTCTCTCTCTCTCTCTCGCACACACACAGACACACTCACACACACCTGACCCGCAGCGCCCCCTGCTGGCCACAGACTCACAACCCTCTGCTCATTCGCACTGCACAGCTGAGCCCTCCTGGCAGATGAAGCTGCTTCTGACCTTTTTCCCACCTGGGGAGAGGTAGTTCGGGTGCTGGAGCCTTTGCTCCCCGGGGGCCCTCGTGTGGGGTCACCATGGACTGCAGGGATCCACGGTTGGCCTTCTGCATCCCCACCCTTGCACTCGCCATGCCCTGCAGGGACACCAGTGACCCCAGGGTGGCAGGTCATGGTTTCTACTCTCAATTAGGCTTTCCACACACTCTGCTCACACCTTCATAATGTCCCTCTTTATTGAATTTGTGTCTGTTGACCTCATTTTGAGTAGGCCGGCCTTTCCTGCAGGACCCCTAATTAACACTCCCAACCATGTTTACATCACAAATAGAGTAATTTGTCTAAATAAATTAACTGTACCATGCAAGAGTCATAATTGTCAACGCACTTGTTTCCATTGGAAAGATTCTGTGTCCTGAGCAAGGAACAGCTGTCCACATACAGGGGACCAGACTCAGAATGTCCTATGAGCCACGGTGCAGACATCCTGCAAGTGAATGGAGGTTCCAAGGAAGGGCTGCGGCCTCTTACAACGGGGCAAAAATGCTTGAAGTTTCCACCACTGATTCTGGCTGTTGCCACAGCAGTGAGGGCCCTGTGACCTCATGGGATTGTTCTCAGACTCTGACAACGATGTCAGCTAGAAAGGGCTAATTTTTCTTCTTTCAAGAGAGACACGGCAGTGCCAGAGGTTCTGGCTTTAGCACACTTGGATAAACAGGCAATATTTCAATATCATCATGAAGATTTTTTTTCCTTTATGAGAATTTAGAAACATTGAATGGAAAATTCAGAGTAGAGCATTTTTGAAGCCAGAGGTGCTTCCGAGTAGAGTGTGTATGTATCCCAGTTAGTTTCAAATTTCAAAATTGCATAGGATGACACCCTGAGCAGACTGAGGTTTTTGTCCCACTTCTCCATCTGCCTGTGACACTGTGAGAAGCACTGCTGTACCATATGGCACAGTAATAGTCAGCCTCGTCATCAGGCTGCAGCCCAGAGATGTGCAGGATCCCTGCATTGGCTGAGGCATCTTTGGAGCCAGAGAAGCGGCTTGGGACCCCGGAGCCCTGGTGCTTATCTGAGTCAGACTTGAACCTCAGGAGGCACCGGGGAGGGCTCCCTGGCTTCTGTTTGTGCCAGTGTATAGTATAGCTGCCAACACTGAAGCCACTGCTCAGGGTACAAATGAGTCTGACCGATGATCCCAGGGATGCAGAGAGGGAGGGCGGCTGGGTCAGCACAGGCTGGGACAGGGAACCTGCAAAGAGAGACACACGTGGGTGCTGAGGCCGAATCCAGGGTGAAGTTCTTCATGAGTCTTAGACAAAGGGGCTGACACAGGATGGAAACTGAGACTCAGTTTACAAGGCCTGTCCCCACCTGTGCAGTGAGAGAGGAGCACGAGGAGGAGAGGAGCCCAGGCCATGGTGGACACAGACCCTGGTCCCCACAGTGGGGCTGGGCTGCCCCAGGCCTCCTTTTGTCCCCACCCTCTGCAGAGGAGGGGCTGCTCATGCAAATGTGTTTCCATCCAGGGACCGCCCAGCCCCTCCCTGGGCCCTGGGCTGGAGCTCAGCTCTCCCTGCACACTGAGGAGGAGGCAGCTTTGCTTTGCCCCTTGGGGGAGCCTTGGGAGGAAGCACCTGCTGAGACCACACAAAGGGCCCTGCTCAGGGGACTGTGCCAGGCCAGAGAGGACACAGCTGCTGAGACCCCATCACTGAGCACAGGGCCCAGCACTGAGGCCTATGCTCCGTGGAGTCACTGGTCCTCAGTGAGCAGCTGTGTAGGGACCACAGGGCAGTCCCCCAGCGCCCCCTGCTGGTCACAGGCACACACCTCCCCATGGCCCAGAGACCTGAGAGCCCAGCTGGTCCCTGCAGATCCCCAGTCACTGTCTCTGGTCACACAGCCATGGGCTGACTCCCTGGTGGAGTGACCCCAGCACACTGTGAGTGATCACTGGGGTTTCTCACTCCCAGAAGGAGCCCTGGACTATGAGGGGTGCAATCATGTGCATATAAAGCTTTTTTAGGTTCCAGTCCCCCATAATTTTCTATATTCTATAAAAACCTAAATGTCTTTCATGTGCCATCATTGTAGGCACCACAGATGCTGGAATATTGAGCTGATGTCAACGGCAGGGACAGGCTGTGCAGGGGAGTGGGATGGAAGAACAACGTTCCGGGAATTGGCTCAGTGATGTGTTTAAAATTCAGCAACTCAGAAAACATTTCAATACTCACACAATGAGGATACTGACTAGACATGATTTGTGAAAAATTAGTAGTTGGTTAGAAATAACATTTACTTGTTCATAGTCTAACATATTTCTTAAGTTTCTGAAGTGAGTTTTTTCTTCCTAAATTTGTACTTTTTGATTATCTATGTCTTATATTCCCGGTTAGTATTTTGTTTTAGAGAGAATGCAATGTGTTTGTATTCCAAACATAATTTTCCTTATTTTTACTTTCTTACTCATATTTTTTATAGTTTACTAAGAAGGTCAGTGTGACATTTTAATGTTTCTGCAGAAATGTTGATGCCTGGACACATGAATGGAAACACCATCCCTTCCTCTCTGTATCCCAGATGCAAATCTGCACACAAATGGTCCCAGACTCCCAGACTCGGAGGCTCTTTTGGTAAATAACTATATCCAGGATCCTCTGATTCCATCAGGCCTCTCTCCTCAAGGTACCCAGAGAGATCCTTCCATTCAGGTCTGGCAGGTCACCCTGGGATTAAACTCCATCCTTCCCATCGATGTAGTCCACCTCTACCCTTACTTAAGTCTCTATTTTATTCCATCTAAAAGAATTTCCATTTTTTCATAGAACACTGTTTTGCATTCTCTGTCATGAGGGTGTCTAGATGCTGATGGGCTGTTTGGCCACTGATGCTGGCACCGTGTGAGCACAGAGAGAAGTGACTGCAGTCACGTCCCAACCCAAGTTCCAGTTCCCAGTGGCACATCCCCTGCTGAGGCACCAGGGGACACTCACTGGATCTGCTGTGTGTCCCCCGTGGTGAGTGACAGAGTGGCATGCTCAGGAGCAGGCTCTAGAACAGGCCTGGAGCCCTGAAGCTGCAGAGCCCAGCGTAGGTGGAGTCTGCAAGATGCTTTATCTCCTGGGCCTGGGATGGAGGTTTCACCTCACTCTGCCCATTCCACTGTCTGTGGGAGAAGCTCTGCTCTTGAACACACATGTTCTGCTTCGTGGAGGGGAGCAGGCTGAGTGTGGGACTCAACACGGCCTCAGTCCCAAGTGGCCTGAAGTCAGTGACTCATGAAGGGCCTCAGACCTTCTGCTGCTCCTGTGTGACTGGAAGCAGGATGGCGTTTGCATAGATCCCCAACACCACCAGCCACTAGGGAAATGCAGTCAGGTCTGGAGAGATAGACCAGTGCAGACCCACTGGGGTGGCTATAAACAAAATGACAGGTAATGACAAATGTTGATGACAATGTGGAAAAATTAGAACTCTTATATATTATTCATGGAAATGTAAACTGGTTCAACCCCTTTGAAAAGCAATCAGACATTTCCTCAAAAACAGTAATTATATCACCCTAAACATCCACTCCTACCAAACCCAAAAAAAATACACACATAAGTCCGCAGGGAAATTTGAAACTTCTGTACAAATGTTTATAGCAGCGTTACACATAAAATGGAAAGTCTTAAGCAAACTGAATGTCCAACAATTCATGAATGTTTAACAACCTGTAGTATATACATAAGAGTGGAATATTTTTTGGTAATAAAAATAAATGAAGTAATAAAGTAGGTCTTGATATATTTCATATATGAAAGTTAACCTAATAAACATTTTCATGCATTAATTTGCTAAGTCATGTAGAAAACAAAAATTGGATTTATAAGACACAGTCTTAATACTAGCTAATAATACTTAATACACAGTAATAATACTAGCTATTACTAGTAATTGTTTATTTGTAGGTGATAAAAATATTCCAAATTCATGTTATGGTGATGGTTGCACAACTCAGTAAATACTAAAGAAAATTTGAAGTGTACATTTTAAATGGGTGGAATTTATGACATACACATTATAATATATCTTAATAAAGATGATTCAAAACACAATATGAAAGCGGGAGAGGTCACTGGCTTTGGAAGGTCCCTGCCCATTTAAAGCAGGTCTGTGCTCTGAGAGGTAGATCTTCAGATGTGACTGCCCAGGGGTTGGCCACAGTCGATCTTTCCTCTGGCGTTTGTCACAGGCAGTCATGACAGTGATCACAAGAAAGCAGGGGCAGGTTTTTGTCTCAGTTCCCCCTGTGTCTGCAGCACTGTGGGACCACGCAGGCTGTCATCCCAGGATGAACAGTAATAATCAGCCTCGTCCTCAGCCTGGAGCCCCGTGATGGTGAGGGAGGCCGAGCTGCCAGACTTGGAGCCAGAGAATCGGCCAGGAACCCCCGAGGGTCTCTTGCTATTTTCATAGATGAGGAGTTTGGGGGCCCTTCCTGGGAGCTGCTGGTACCACTGCACATAGTTACCCCCGATGTTGCTGCTGCTGCCCGTGCAGGAGATGGTGACCGTCTGCCCCGGGGCTCCAGACACCGAGGGCGGCTGAGTCAGCGCAGACTGGGCCCAGGACCCTGGAAGGGGGAGAGACACAGACAGGGTGATTCTGGGTCTGGAGACAAGAGGACACAGCAGGGCCCCAGGGTCTTCCCAGGGCCCTTCCCGTGGGCCAAGTCAGGTCACCTGTGCAGTGAGCCAGAAGGGTGAGGAGGAGAGGGGCCCAGGCCATGGTGGAGACTGTCCCGAGTGCTGCCTTCTGTGCCCGAAGCTGAAGCAGCTTCCCCAGGATTGTCCTTCCCCTCTTCATACCCTGAGAGGGGAGGCTCCCTCCATGCAAATCACCCCTATCTTTCTGCCCCCACCCTGGGCCCTGGTCAGGCCCCTCTGCCTGAGGGTGTCAGGGGTGGGCAGGGGCGGGGCTGTGTGGTCTCAGGGGGTGGGAAGGTCACAGCTGTGCCCTGAGCAGAGGGCACCAGGCAGGGCAGATTGCTGTTCCCAGCTCTGGTCACCCCACAGCTCTCAGGAGCAGGCCTCGAGCACCCCCTGCTGTCTAGGCCCCAACACACCACTATGTGACATGGTGACCAGAGTGTCCCAGAGCCAGCCCTGTACTCTCCCCAGTGCCCTGTCCACTGCCCTAATCTCATATGACACTGACTTGTGAGAGCCGTTAGGAACGACCCTTCAATACACGAGGCTAGGAGAAAACAGGGTTTGTACTGAATGAGGAGTGCTGTCAATCTTCTTAAAAATGAATACATTCTAAAAATTTCTCACCAAAAAGAATATGCAGTATATATTATTTTGTCATAAAAAGAATAAAGCTTAGCAGAAAAGATAATTCAAACTACTTAAGCCACAAAACAAGAAACAAGAGTTTGTGTCTGACTAGACACTCGGGCAAGTATTGTATGTGCCCCAGCCTGGCATGTGTGCGTGTGTGTGTGTGTGTGTGTGCCAGTGTGCGTGGGGTGTGGAGTTACTGGGGAACACCAGGACCGTCAGCTTGGCCTCTGTGCCAGTGAATGTGTCACAATGTGATCCTAGTACTGTGAGATTTTAAATGCACCAAGATTTATATTTCTAAAAAAAAACAGTGAATATATAGTCACCTAAATAACACAGGTCTGTAAGTTTTTGTGAAAGAAAATCTACAGTGCATTTTAATTTTGCTTTTATAAGCATAACTTATTTTAATTATTGTTTTAAATAATATTTGTTTTTTACCTTGCAGTGTTTAAATTTTTCTGTTATTACATTGTAGACACTAATCTGAGCCACTGTGCCGTGATCTGGGCTGTGCCAGTACCGTCTCCTCTCTGATGGTGCCGTGACCGTCACAGTGAATTGTGATTCCCTTTTTCTCCCACCTGAATGAGCAGGGACTCACCCAGGCTGGGCAGTGTCTCTTGTAGAGAGGACGAGGCAGCCCGTGTCCCCTCCCTGCCCCTGAACTTTCTCCCTGGGGGCTGTCCCCAAGCCCTCAGGCTGAGGACAGAGAGAGGAGCAGGGCCACAGCTGAGTCCCCAGGTCAGCCCCACTGTGTCTGGGCACAGTGTGTGCGGTGTGGGGAGAGGCGGGGCTGCGTTTGGTAAATAGATATCGGGCACCTGCCTTGTGTTGGGTGCTTTTCAGTGCTGGGTGTGTCACTGTGCAGTGAACAGCCTTGTCCGTCCTCAGGGAGCTGCCCCTGATGGAATGACAAGGTGTGATGCTCACGGGGGCCTCCCTCCCTCATGTCACCACTGCAGGCAGAGACCAGGGGCCGCGGCTGCACTCCGGGTTCTGAGTGGGACGGAGGTTCCTGACATCACAGGGGAGGAGGGAATCAGAGCAAACGTGAGCTGAGGGGTCATTTCTGGGTTCCAGTGAAGATGAAGAGAAGTTGTCAAAGTAGATCTAGGAGGAGCAGCTCGGGGATGAAGGGTGAGACCCAGGTGAAGGGGCCACCAGGGACTGAGGATTGGGGTTCAAGGGGAGAAGGAGCTGGCAGGATCAGGGTCCCAGCCATCCGGGAGGTTGGATTTGTCAGGCCGAGGAGCTTGCTGACGGGGTGTCGTGATCCACAGAGGTCGTGGGGCTGCAGGGCGGGAGGGCGGAAGCCCTGCCTTAGAGGGGGTGGCGGGAACGATGCAGGAGACATTGCAGAAGGGATGCAGATGCCCATTCAGGGGAGACTGGCTGGGAAGGTTCACACAGACAACGTCCAAAACCCACACATCCTTCTCAGGTCCAAAACCCACGCATCCTTCTCAGGAAACTTCGTACACATGGAATCTTGCTAATTTGCAGAATCTGTCAGAGGAGAAGATGAACATAATGTTTCTGGTTTTATTAACAAGCAGAATATCAACTAGCTCATCTCCAACACAGGCAGTTTGCTTCCCAGGTCCTTTCCTTTTGGTTTAGATGCAGTGATTTAAAAACCCTCATTGGCCAAGTTTCACCATCTCGCCAGTCTCCTCGGTAACATACCAGCTGAATAAAATATTGACACATGTTCATTCCACATATTATTAAGCAATGTCTCCATTATTTTGAAAATTACACTCTTACCCCTGTTAAGTGATCCATTGAGAGTTCCAGAGAGATCCACCCGCCCTGTCTCCTTAAACTATGGCAGCAGAGATTTTACTATCTTTAGGCTCAGGGGTCTCAGCTTGGGCTCCCCAGAGGCACCACGTGCTCACTGTAGCTGCCCCTGCTGTTTCCTAGGGACCCTGCCCTTCCCAGGACAGTGGCCGTGGATGAAGGTTTGGGGTCCTCAGCCTGCAGGTGAGGACTGGGCAGGGAAAGGGGATGGGACACTGAGAGTGTATTTTGTGAGACATGAAGTGGCCCCAGGCCTGAGGACACGCCACAGAGTCGGGCAGTCACTGAGAAGCCCCAATAGGAAGCTGAGAAGGAGAGTCCAAGGTCAGGCGATGCAGGAGGGGGCAGTCAGGGCTCTAAGAGGTGGCTTTGTGTCCTGACGGGGCAGAGTCACAGCTGACTCAGGGCGAGGCCGACTCTGATCCCAGCCCCCAGGACACGGAAGAGGAGGAGGCAGAGGTAGCACCCCTGTGCAGAGGACCCCATGAGGGGGGACCCTCAGCAGTGCCCAGGGGTGACCTGGAGACAGCTGGGCTGGGCTGGGAGCAGAAGGGGACCTCACATGGCGGTGTGTTCCGGGGAGGGCTGCAGGTGCTGAGCCCCTGGGATGGTCCCCACCTGAGGAGGGGCAGGTGGAGGAGAGGCACCCGGGAGTGGCGGGTATTTGAGCTCGGGTTCCATCACTGGGCCTTCTCCGTCCTCCTCACCTGCTCTGGGAAGACGAGGCCGCCGTGAGCGCTGTTTGCTCCTTTCTGCGTCTCCTGAGATCACTGAATTGCAGGTCAATGTCTCGAGGGCGAGAGTGGGGGGGACTTGGCCTGGGACTGGTCAGTTGTGGGGACATGAGAAAGGTCAGAGGGCCTGTGCTGTAGCTTTGTGAGATGGGGACAGCCTGGACAGTGTCCCTGCTCAGCTCCCAACATCCACAGGACATGACCCAGCAAGGACTCATGACGGGGGTGGAGGACAAAGTAGTGCACGTGGGGGGCCACTTAGACAAACCTCCTGTCCTTACTCTCTCCTGTCTGGGCCCCACAGCCCCTGGCCGTGTGGGTACCAGGGCACTGACCCCAGCTGGGACTCCAGCGATGGACCCTGTGTTGCCGAAACCAGTGGGAAAAACTACCCCTGGTCACCATGACAGTGTCGTGGGAGACGGTGGAATGATCTGGTCCAGTCGTCCTGAATGCCCGGGGTTCCTGGTCATGGGACAGGAGGGCAGGGCTCCGTCATTGTGGGGGTTTGGTGTGTGGCTGTGATGTTGGGCACACAGAGGCATCTTGTCCCCACGTGGGAATTCAGCCTGGGCACCAGGTCCTCACGGAGGAGGGACAGAGAGCCTCAGAGAACCAGGCAGCATCCATCAGCCCTGCCTTGTGGCCACTCTAAGAAGTGGCCACTCAGCTTCCTGACAGCAAAGGCCAAATGTTACAGCCAACTGTGACCTTACAGGTCTGAAGCAGAACCACAGTCACCTCTGGTCCTTCTTCCTCTCAGAGGATTTTCCACAAACATGGTAAGAAAACACCCAGGCTGGAGCTCTTGCAGGGCAGGGCTCCCTCGTGCATGACAGGTGACCTGTGCCTGGGTCAGTGCTGGCTCTGTCAGTTTCATGCATGTTTCATCCAACAAGAGACAATCTGAACTTCTGTAAGGCCGTATTTTCTGAATAAAATTGACAGCTTTGAGGACCAAAGAGTTCATATCTGATGTCTAACCAAAGGTCCCCAGCACACCTGAGGATCCAGGGCTTCTGGGATGCTCAGCAGAGCTCAACAACACGTGGTCAGTGACAGTCTCAGCCAAGCAAGGTGTCCACAGCACAAAGGGGTCTCCCCTCCCCAGATCATCCCAGCTGGGCCATACCCCAAAAAGTCCACATTGAGGAGGGACAATTGTCCTCATCGAGCACCACCTGGAAACGCAAACACCGTGGGTGCTGTGCTGTTGGTGCCAACCCAGCTTCACTGGGGACATTTCCAAGAACGGGCTCAGTGAGGGCCACAGCTCCTCTGCCTCTCGTGAGCCCAGTAGGAGCAGAGGGGGCTGGGCCAGGGCAGCGGGTGGGGTCAGGGTGTGCCCTGGGAGAAGGGTCCCCAGGTTCCCCGTGTTTAATGAACTCAGTGGCTGAGGGGCTGTGCACAGAGGGGTGACGGGAGGAAGAATCTGCAGCTGCTCAGGGGAGACGAGAAGCCAAGCCCGGAATCGGTGCTCAGGAAACCTGGGGACTTGGGGGGAGTTGGGGTCACTCTGGGAGGAGCAGAGAGGAGACAAGGTTAGCCCAGGTCAGGCCACCCTGACAGGGACTTTGGAGTCAGTCCCAGACTCTTGGTGAAAATCATTATTATTTGAAGCCAGCACAGAGGCCCCACCCTGCACTGGGGGTGACAGAGGGACAGTGAAGTTGCTCCTGCTCAGCGACTTTCCAGCACCCCTTCAGTCTGTCCCTGTGCAGAGAGGGGGGTGAGGCGGGGAGGCCAGGCCCGGGCAGGTGTCCCCAGAGTCACTTACTGAAACACCCCAGGAGGGACACAGCTCTCCTATGTAACATGCTCATTCTTCAGTGCTTTCTGGGGAGGGCATCTTTTTTTATTTTAATATCTTTAATCCCTGGGTGTCCCCCACAGCACTAAAGACAGCATGAGCAGCAGGTGACTTTGGGATGCCGAGGGGGTGGTTGTGACGGGCCCTGACTCAGTGGGAAAGGAGAACTGATGCCGGGTGTCCTGTGCACACCGGGAGGTCACAGACACAGTCGCCTCTCACCGTGGAGAAGACTGTTTGCCCAGCACCCCAGGAGCTCCGGAGACCTGCTCCCTCCGAGCCTCAGGAGGGAGGGGCAGCCCCAGAGACAGGCTGGCATGAGCAGTAGCAGGGGGAGGTGGCCTCACTGGAGCTGGTGAGCGGAGCTGGTCTTGGGGTGCTGGACCCAGTGGCCAACCAGAGGCTCTCAGCCCCCACACATCTCTAAGTCACGCCTATATCCAAGGCTGGGCTCGTGCTGTGGTTTGAATGTCCCCTCCAAAAGCCATGGTGAAATTGAATGGTCAATGTAACAGTATCAAGGGGTGGAGCCTTTAACGGTGACTAGGCCATGAGGGCTCTGCGTTCATGAATGGATGAGCGCCTCATTGTTGCAGCGGGATGGCGATGGCAGGAGTAGGATCCTGAGAAGGGGTGAGCTCAGCCTGACTTACTGTCTCCTCGTCACACTCTGCGTTGTCCATTCACCACGGGATAAAGTAACAGGAAGGCCCTCAGCACCGCGCACTTGCACTTCCAGACTGCAGAACTCTGAGCCAAATAAACTTCTATTCTTTATAAATAACTCACTTTGTGGTATTCTGTTATAAGAGAGGAAAGTACAGCGAGACAGCACGTGTGCGCCCAGCCATCTGCTTCCTCACCCGTAATCTCCCTGGAGGGGAAGAACTGACTTACTCAACTATAGATGCGATAAGTTTGAGAAGATATTAGCAATAGATCAAATTGACACTTTAACTCATGACAGGAACATAAAAACCCACATTTTTACATACATAATTACTAGGAAAATTAGGTGCTGGTTGAAAAGTAACAAAGAAGTCAACCCTTAGCTTGATGTGGCCCAAGGCAGGGCAGCAGTGACTGCACCAGGCAGGGAGATCACAAGGGAGGTTTTAGGGTCACTTCCCCCTGGCTCTGGAGCACTGTGTAAGTGCCACTGTTGGTATGCAGCGTACTACAGCAATAGTCAGCCTCGTCCTCAGGCTCAGCCCAGAGATGTGCAGAATCCCTGCATTGGCCGAGGCATCTTTGGAGCCAGAGAAGCGGCTGGGGACCCCGGAGCCCTGGTGCTTATCTGAGTCAGACTTGAACCTCAGGAGATAGCGGGGAGGGCTCCCTGGCTTCTGCTGATACTAGCATATGTTATAGCCACCAACGACAGTGCCACTGCTCAGGGTGCAGGTGAGTCTGGTCGATGCTCCGGGAGACGCAGAGAGGGAGGGCGGCTGGGTCAGCACAGGCTGGGACAGGGAACCTGCAAACACAGACATCCGGGAGTGAGGAATCACTGGCAAAAGTCGAGCTGCTGGGAGATCTGAGACAGAGGGGCCTCACTCAGGCCAGGGAGCTTCCCCAGGACATGGTGGGCCTGTCCCTACCTGAGAAGTGGCAGAGGACCAGGAGGAGGAGAGGAGCTCAGGCCATGGTGGACACAGCCCTCCTGAGGTCCAGAGCTGGAGTGGCTGCCCCAGGTCTATTTTATCCCTCTAGCGGCCTCACAGGGGAGGGACCGTGGATGCAAATGTCCCCCAACTGCCTACCCCCTCCCCGCCCCATGCACTTGCCCAGGACCTGGGGGCTGGTGGACGGGGAGTCAGGCAGGCAGGACCTGGGAGGAAGCAGGTGCTGGGACCTCACCCAGAGTGGACACAGCTGCTGAGTCTGTGTCAGGCCCTACTACCCCAGCCCTGGGGAGTTTGGGGTCTGGCAGGTGTATGCGTGTGTGTGTGTGTGTGTGTGTCCCCTGTGGGGACCCTGGGAAGACCCACGGCGCCACCTGCTGCTCACTGTGCAGGCTGCAGTCTCTCAGCGGGAATCATGTGAGTGGGGTCACCTGAGAGCCTGGCCACTGTCAGTCCCCAGCGTCCACAGGCCACACCCTGCTCTGGCCAGAGGAACTGATGACAACAAACAGCCTTTCCAGGGAGGACGCCTGGGTTCCTAGCAGAGGCCGTGTGGGGAGCGTGATGCCGTTCAGCGTGAGGAGGCTGCAGTGAGGGGAGGATGCAGAGGGACCTGGGAGCAAAGGCCTGAAGAGCTCCTTCCACGGGGACCAGGGAAGGAGGGGACAGTGCCCTGGCACTGAATGGAGAGTGGAGCTCTGCTGAGGGTCAAATGTAGCAACCACTGTCTCTACAGCAGGTCACCTTCTAGAAGACACAGTAGTATGAACAGATGTTTAGACACCACATAGTGCGGGTGCTGGGGAAGGGCAGAGCGTCTCACCTTCATGGGCCTCCCATTTCTTGGACGATTTTGTGGCAAGAAGACACCGTGTGTCTTATTCTTCTGCTGTCCCTCATGCAGGTGAGCTTGCTCCTGCCACCCCAGCACTGTGCACAGATGGGTCAGCACAGCTGGGGCACAGGACCCTGAAATATGTGTGATATCTAATCTCACGGTACCTTGGACAAATGTTTATGAAATGTGTCATACAAGTCAACAGAGTTCCAGGGGTGGGGACAAGAGGGGTGGAAACACGGAAGGCAACTGCGGGTGCCCCAGGGGAAGAGAGAAAGGATAAGGGGCGGGGGAGGAAGGCAGATGCCCCATCGTGGACACCAGGTTTGTCATGGGGGATATGAAATTAACGTCATTACTTCCCCTTAGTTCCCTGGACCTCATGTGGGGACTCATGGTGTGTTTGGGGTGGGACTTCCTAACAGCCTGGGCTCTCTCTTTCTGCCTCTCTCTTTGCTTTGCCAGCTGTGAGAGGGTTTCCAGAGCTGCGTTCACTGAGGAGTGTGAAAGCGCTGCCTTTTCCTCCTCATGTTAACAGTCCCCACCCGACCCACCTCACGGGGCGAAATGAGAGACGAGCTTCTCTTCTGACTGGGGGTGGGCAGAGTTCTCTCCAGCCATCAGCTCTACAGCATTTAGACCTTTTTCACCCAGCTCATTTCCAACGGACAACACTCTTCATGCATCACCAGTTTGGTCATTCAGGCAAAGGGTCATGGGGCGTCACTGCTGAAAGGAACAGCGGAACGACTGCTCGTGTGATTCTACCCTGGATGGAAACCGGCAGGTGACAACAAAGACAACAGACAGGATCAGGCCCCTCAGTCTGGGGAATTCAATTTTGAAAAACCAGGATTTGGAAGACATGACGTATGTCACCCCTTGATTACTTTGTATTCAAACATTTACCCACGGAACCTTGACAAAACGTAAGAAACGTGCAGAATTCCTGCAGGATGTTGGCGTGTGAGTCCTAGGTTAAAGGGAAGGGTCAGGTGCAACCGAAGTCCCCTGGAATCACAAGGGGGTTGGGCTTCCCCTGCGGTTTGTCACATTTCCCTGAGGGCAGACGCAAGGCAGCCCCTCCCCCACACATCGCCACCCTCCTCTCTGGCTACAGTCAGTGTCTCCTGCTGCACATCCAGCACTCCAGAATGCGGCAGCTTAAAACTGCAGACAGGTCTGACCCCACAGTTTCTGTGTCAGGAATTGGGGAGCAGCTTAGCAGGCTCACATTCGCTCATGAGGTGAGAGCAGGATTTCAGTGGGGGCTACACACAGAAGAAAGCTCACAGGGGTTGGAGAATCAACTTTTACATTCGCTGGTTGCAAGGCAAGTGGCAGGAGTCCTCATCCTTCACACAGGAGCCTCTTCGTCATGCTACATGAGTGTCCTCATCACAGGGCAATGGCTTTCCCCAGAGCAAGGGATCTGAGAGAGTGGCTGCAAAGCAGAGAGGCTATTATAGCTGGACTGAGAAATCAGATCCTCAATATCCTGTTAATCACAGGAGAGATCCCTTCTCAGTATGTCAAAACAAACAAACAAACAAACAACAACAAAAAAGCATGAGTACTGGAAGTCAGAGATGATTAAGAGCATCTTAAAGATCAGATGCCTTTCATGGTAAATTCTCAGAAAACAGGGATCTGAGGTCCCCAAGGCTTGATGTTGACACAGAGTGGAGCAAACCCCATGGGCAGCAGGAGCATTAGACATCCCGCCTGTCCCCCACACTGTTGTTTTCTGATGGGCAAAAACGGGATCCTTCTCAGTCCTCATGTCCAAATCTCCCTTTTTCTCCTGGTATTATCAGCATTCCCAGGTTGTGATTTTTGTTTACACATTAGAGTTGATTCAAAAAACACCATGGCTCACAGGATACAGGAGGAATATTTCTAGAGTCTTTTTCTACATGGGCTACCTTTATCCCTGCCCCCCCTTGCAAAGTGCGTTGGGCCAATAGTTGAATCCTATGACTGGTGGGACGGAAGGGACACGCAGTGCAGGGTGTGAAGGCTGGTTTGGGAAGGACATCCAGGCAGACGTCTGCACGTGTGACCCACAGACTACAGTGACATTGGAGCCAGGTCGTGGGGAGTTAACGTCCTGCTTCCTGGGCCCCACAGTGGGTGAGCGAAGGGTGCAGAGGTGAAGCCGCATCGAAAAGCACGGGGGTGCCTGGACTGGCAGCCACAACAGCACAGGGGTTAGCTGTGAGCCTTGTCTGCTGGGAGAATTCGCTCTTGGTGAGCACCGTGAGCTCTGCAACTCCTCGCAAAGATGTCACATCAGATCGTCATTTGAACTTCATCACCAGTGGGGAGGGCACGGGCAATGTTTGCAGAACGGGGAGTGAAATAAGTTTGGGGGTAAAATCACAGAGCTAAGGAGTGTTAGGTGTGTCCTCCTGTGTATGCTTCAGGTGAGTGAGGGTCACGAGTTGGCATCTAGAGACATCAGTGTGGTGGGGTGGACACCTGCATCCCTGCAAAGGACAGGACCTTCTGACGTGTCCACACCTCATGTGGGAGGCCTGGTCCATATTCTAGACAACGAAGGACCTGGATGGAAGGCTGTGGATGATGGTTACCTTTGGGTGTCCGGGAAAAGGAGAGCAAGCAAGTAACTGGAAGCACATGCTGCTAATTTCCAAATTATCATGTCCTGGTTTTATTCTGTTTAATACTTCCTTCCTCAATTCATATGTTTCTTCACAAAATTTTGCTACAGGTAACAAGAATAAATCAGGTTTCACATTCAGTAGTTTTCTTGGAAATCTTAGCTAAATATCCAAATTCATGGCTTGCCAGTTCTGCTTCCCACACGACTGGACCACACAATGAAGCTTGCCTCCCTCCCACTGTGTGACAATGGTCCCCTCCCTGCCAGTCTCCAAAACTGTGCTCCTTAGTTCCCCATGAGCTCTCTCCAGTAGACCAGCAGCACGTTTAGCAGCCGTATTTCCACCATCCGTCTGTTGATGCGGCACTGGGTGCTCCCTGAGACAGCACAGCTGTCCTCTGCGCGCTCCTCACTCCCTGCTGAGCCCCAGAGAGCCTTTAGCACCCACATTCCTACTAACAGCAGTTCAAGCAATCCAGGCTTTTCTACCAGGTTTCTCAAAATTCTCCCAACCTCTACTTCTTATTTAATTCCCGAGCTGATTCCATATTTTTTTTTGATATTTCTTTACAGCAGTGCTCCTCGTACATTCCTCTCCATTCATTTTTTGTTGCCACTGTGACAAGTTACTACAAACTGGATCACGTAGGTGACAAATACATGTGTATTGAGTGACACATGCAGGAGGAGATACTGCTGTGTGTAGGGCAGTGTCTGGGGCTGGACGGTCCAGGACAGAGGGTGGGGCTTGGTCACCATGTGAGGACCAGGCACTTTCTCCTCCCCAGATTTGGGGACATTCATATCTGGATCTATCTAGCTAGCTAGCGACATATTTTATAAGAAAATAGAAAGAGAGAGATCGTAGAACTACCAGGCTTCTGTTCAGATAGCTTTCACAGGCTACAGGTTGGGCGTAGGTCAGACGTCACACGAGGAGGGACAGCACAGGTCTGATGCAACAGGACAGCTGCAGAGAGTGAGAGGACAGATCTGACGGCTGCAGAGGATTTTACTCTCCAGCTTTGGGGCCAAACATGTCTGTGATATATTTGAGAGGCAGGATCTAATCAAACCCCAACACATCCTATACCTGTGACTGAGAAAGTGGACACGCCATAGAAGCAGAGAGTGCATGTGATAACTGGTGTGTCTTTAATGACACGGGATGACCCTTCCAGTTTGGGGATAAATGTACTCTATGTTTAAGCAGCACATAGTCTATTTACAAAGCATGTCAATAGAGGACAGCCCCGAAACCTTTCTTGCATTGAAGAAAGGATGTGTCCAGGAGTGGAGGAAAGACAGTCACGTCTCACAGTGACCGTCCATTCTGACAAATGATTGACCAAATAAATGTTTACTTGAAATATGTCTTGTTTAATTAGATGCCAACACCAAGGGTGGCACCATTTGTGCCATTTATTTGAAAAAAATAAAATACAAACATAAAAGTTTCATTTCCTCAAAGATTTTAGATTGAAATAACAATAACTTAAAATTCAACTTCAATCATATCAACCACTGGTTATGCAAGTGCTACAGATAAATACAGATTTTGTAAAATCACAATCTGTGTGCAAAAGGATCCCCATGCCCGTTACTTGTTCAACAACAAAGTGAGAGATGAACTTGGTGTGAACAGCAACCTGCTCTTTCAAGGTCGTCTATCTCTTAACTAAACACAAGGTCAATAATGGTCATTGACCTGCAAAACATTTCCACAGTCATTAATGCATAATTGATGTTACTTTGTAAACAAAGTGTATTTATCTCTTTTACTTGATATATTTAATCTAAATGTTCAGCATATAAGATAGTTCATCAGCTTCTGATAACAGGCGGGAGTGTGGAATTTGGATTCAGAGGGGTGCTTGTCTTTGTGTCATCCAAGCACAGCGGGGGGTTAACACTCCCATGTGGAGTGGGCGTCAGAAGTGAGGGATGATCTCCTCTTGTCCCCTCTGTCTGACTTTGTAAACACGGTGGGTGACAAAATCTTTAAATTTCATCCCTCACAGTTATAGTTTGTTTTCAGTTGGTCCCTCATCCCCCACCAACTGGACTCTTGTCCCTAGTATTGCATTTCCCAGAGTGCAATGAACAAGGCCACCTCTGGTGCTGTCGCTGCTATGGGTGCTGGAAGGAGGGGAGGGGTCTCACTGGGGCCAAAGCGGATCCTCAGAGCTGGGAGGGCAGCGCTGGGGGGAGAAGTCAGGGCTGCTCTCTCCCTAACTGGACACAGTCCCTCACTGTCTGCTGCCCTCTGGATGTGGCTGAATTTCAGACACAGGTGTAAAGGAGCAGAACTAATTCATCTTGAGTTATGTCTGTTCTGTAAAATTGTGCAGCTTTAACAATTGTCTTGGCTGTTCTTTGATTGGTTGGAGTCTGCGTAACTATTTGGCAAAAAACCTAGAATAAAAATTCTAATTTGTTTAAATAATAGTAGCATGGATAGAATTTAACGTAAACGAAGTAAGAGTAACAGGCAGTTTTTGTCCCACTTCCCCATCTGCCTGTGTCACTGTGAGAAGCACTGTTGTGCCATATGGCACAGAAATAGTCAGCCTCGTCCTCAGGCTGCAGCCCAGAGATGTGCAGAATCCCTGCATTGGCCGAGGCATCTTTGGAGCCAGAGAAGCGGCTGGGGACCCCGGAGCCCTGGTGCTTATCTGAGTCTGAGTAGTAGTACAGCAGGTACCGGGGAGGGCTCCCTGGCTTCTGCTGGTACCAGTACAAATTTTTACCACCAACACTGATGTCACTTCTCAGGGTGCAGGTGAGTCTGACAGAGGCTCCAGGAGATGCAGAGAGGGAGGGCGGCTGGGTCACCACAGGCTGGGACAGGGAACCTGAAAACACAGATACAAGTGCTTACTAAGGCAGTATCCAGGATAAAATTTCTCAGGGATCTTTGGCAGATGATCCAGAGACAGGGTAGGGGCTGTTCATACCACATAAGGCCTGTCCCTACCTGTGCAGTGAGAGAGGAGCACGAGGAGGAGAGGAGCCCAGGCCATGGTGGACACAGACCCTGGTCCCCACAGTGGGGCTGGGCTGCCCCAGGCCTCCTTTTGTGCCCACCCTCTGCAGAGGAGGGGCTGCCCATGCAAATGTGTTTCCATCCAGGGACTGCCCAGCCCCTCCCTGAGCCCTGGGCTGGAGCTCAGCTCTCCCTGCACACTGAGGAGGAGGCAGCTTTGCTTTGCCCCTTGGGGGAGCCCTGGGAGGAAGCACCTGCTGAGACCACACAAAGGGCCCTGCTCAGGGGACTGTGCCAGGCCAGAGAGGACACAGCTGCTGAGTCCCCATCAGTGAGCACAGGACACAGTCCTGAGGGCATTCCTTCTTGCAGTGACTGGTCCTCCCTGAGCAGTTGTGTAGGGACCACAGGTCTGTCCCGCAGCGCCCCCTGCTGGTCACAGGCACACACCTCCCCGTGGCCCAGAGACCTGAGAGCCCAGCTGGTCCCTGCAGCTCCCCAGTCACTGTCTCTGTCACACAGCCATGGGCTGAGTCCCTGGTGGAGTGACCCCAACACACTGTGAGTGAGCGCTGGGGTTTCTCACTCCCAGAAGGAGCCCTGAACTATTAGGGGTGCAATCGTGTATATATAACTTTTTTAGGTATTAGCTCCCCATAACTTTCTAAATTTCTATAAAAACCTAAATGTCCTCATGTGCCATCATTGTAGGCACCACAGATGGTGGAACATTGAGCTGATGTGAGCGGTAGGGACAGGCTGCTCAGGGCAGTGGGATGGAAGGACAGTGTTCCTGGAATTGGCTCAGTGATGTGTTTAAAATTCAGAAACTCAGAAAACATTTCAAAAGTCCCTCAATGAGGATACTGAGTAGACATGATTTATGAAATCATGAAATTTAGAAATAACATTTACCTGCTCATAGTCTAACACAGTTCTTAAGTTTTTGAAGTGAGCTTTTTTTCCCTAAATTATTACTTTTTTGATTATCTGTGTCTTATATTTCTGGTTAGTATTTTGCTTTAGAGAGAATGCAATGTGTTTGTATTCCAAACATAACTTTCCTTATTTTTATTTTCTTACTCATATTTTTTATAGTTTATTAGGAAGGTCAGTGTGACATTGTAATGTTTCTGCAGGAACATTGATGCCTGGACACAAGAATGCAGACACCATCCCTTCCTCTCTGTATCCCAGATGCAAATCTGCTTAACTGTGCAAATGGGCCCAGAATCCCAGATTCAGAGGCTCTTTTGGTAAATAATTATGTCCAGGATCCCCTGATTCCCTCAAGCCTCTCTGCTCAAGGTACCCAGAGAGATCCTTCCATTCAGGTCTGGCAAGTGGCCCTGGGATTAAACTCCATCCTTCCCATCGATATAGTTGACCTCTACAATTACTTAAGTCTCATTTTATTCCATCTAAAGGAATTTTTATTTTTTCATAAGCCACTGTTTTGCATCTTTGTCATGAGGGTGTCTAGATGCTGATGGGCTGTTTGGCCACTGATGCTGGCACCGTGTGAACACAGAGAGAAGTTACTGCAGTTACGTCCCGACACAATTCCCAGTTCCCGGTGGAACATCCCCTGCTGAGGCCTCAGGGGACACTCACTGGATCTGCTGTGTGTCCCCCGTGGTGAGTGACAGAGTGGCATGCTCAGGAGCAGGCTCTAGAACAGGCCTGGAGCCCTGAAGCTGCAGAGCCCAGCATAGGTGGAGTCTGCAAGATGCTTTATCTCCTGGGCCTGGGATGGAGGTTTCACCTCACTCTGCCCATTCCACTGTCTGTGGGAGGAGCTCTGCTCTTGAACAAACAGGTTCTGCTTCACGGAGGGGAGCAGGCTGAGTGTGGGACTCAACACGGCCTCAGTCCTAAGTGGCCTGAAGTCAGTGACTCATGAAGGGCCTGAGATCTTCATTGCTCCTATGTGAGTGGAAGCAGGATGTCATTTGCATAGATCCCCAAAGCCACCAGCCACTAGGGAAATGCGATCAAGTCTACAGATATAGACCACTGCAGACCCATTGGGGTGGCTATAAACAAAATGACAGGTAATGACAAATCTTAATGAGAATGTGGAGAAATTAGAACTCTTATATATTATTCATGGAAATGTAAACTGGTTCAACTCCTTTGGAAAACAATCAGACATTTCCTCAAAAACAGTAATTATATCACCTTGAACGTCCACTCCTGCCAAACCCAACAAAAATACACACATAGTCCACAGGGAAATTTGAAACGTGTGTACCAATGATTACAGCAGCGTTACTCATAAAATGGAAAGTCTTAAGCAAACTGTCCAACAACTCATGAACGTTTAACAACCTATAGTACATACATAACAGTGGAATATATTTGGTAATAAAAATAAATGAAGTACTAAATTGTGTCTTGATATATTTCATATATGAAAATTAACCTAATAAACATTTTCATGCACTAATCTGCTAAGTTATGTAGATAACAAAAATCGGATTTATAAGCCACAGTTATAATACTAGCTATTAGACTAATAATTGTTTATTTGTAGCGTGACGAAAATATTCTAAATTCATGTTACGGTAATGGTGGCACAACGCAATAAATACTAAAGAAAATTTGAAGTGTATATTCTAAATGGGAAAAATTTATGGTATACACATTATAATATATCTTAATAAAGATGATTCAAAACACAATATGAAAGCGGGCAAGGTCACTGGCTTTGGAAGGTCCCTGATCATTTAAAGCAGGTCTGTGCTCTCAGAGGAAGATCTTCAGATGTGAATGCCCTGGGATTGTCCATAATCAATCTTTTGCCTGGCGTTTGTCACAGGCAGTCATGACAGTGATCACAAGAAAGCAGGGGCAGGTTTTTGTCTCAGTTCCCCCTGTGTCTGCAGCACTGTGGAGCATCAGGGCTGCCGTCATAGGACTGGCAGTAATAATCAGCCTCGTCCTCAGCCTGGAGCCCTGTGATGGTCAGGGAGGCCGAGCTGCCAGACTTGGAGCCAGAGAACCGGGCAGGGACCCCCGAAGCTCTACCGCTATTACCATAGATGAGGAGTTTGGGGGCCGTTCCTGGGAGCTGCTGGTACCAGTACACATAACTACCCTTGATGTTGCTGCAGGAGATGGTGACCGTCTGCCCCAGGGCTCCAGACACCGAGGGCGGCTGAGTCAGCGCAGACTGGGCCCAGGACCCTGGAAGGGGGAGAGACACAGACAGGGTGATTCTCAGTGTAGAAACACGAGGACACAGCAGGGCCCCAGGGTCTTCCCAGGGCCCTTCCCCTGCCCGAGTCAGGTCACCTGTGCAGTGAGTCAGGAGGGTGAGGAGGAGAGGGGCCCAGGCCATGGTGGAGACTGTCCTGAGTGCTGCCTTCTGTGCCCGCAGCTGAAGCAGCTTCCCCAGGTCTGTCCTTCCCCTCTTCATACCCTGAGAGGGGAGGCTCCCTCCATGCAAATGAGCCCCAGCTTTGTGCTCCCACCCTGGGCCCTGGTCAGGCCCCTGTGCCTGAGGGTGTCAGGGGTGGGTGGGGGCGGGGCTGTGTGGTCCCAGGGGGTGGGGAGGTCACAGCTGTGCCCTGAGCAGAGGGCACCAGGCAGGGCAGGTGGCTGGTCCCAGCTCTGATCACCCGATACCTCTCAGGAGCAGGCCCCAAGTGTCCCCTGGTGTCCAGGCCCAGACACACCATCGTGTGACATGGTGACCAGAGTGTCCCAGGGCCAGTCCTGTCTCCCCACTGCTCTGCCCACTGCCCAAGTCTCATATGACCCTGATCTGTGAGTGCCATTAGGAATGACACTTCAATACACGAGACTGGGAGAAAATAGGGTTTGTACAGAATGAGGAGTGCTGTCAATCTTCTTAAAACTGACAACATTCTAACAATTTCTCACCAAAAAGAATATGCAGTGTATATCATTTTGACATAAAAAGAAAAAAGCTCAGCAGAAAAGATAATTCCAATTGCTAAAGCCACAAAAAAAAAAAGCAAAAGTTTGTGTCTAAGTAGAAAACTTGTGGAAGTATTACATATGCACCAGCCTGGCGTGTGTGTGTGTGTGTGTGAGTGTGTGAGTGTGCGCGTGTGCAGGGTGATGTGCAGGTATTTGTCCCACATTGTCCACTTTGATTTTCCCCGGGTCAAACCGGGTCCCTAGCTCGTCAGTCCCTCACGCCCTCATGTTCACTTTATTCTCACGTGGTGGGAAAACCTTCCCCAGGTGGGGAAAACCCCCAGATGTTACCGGCTCTTGAGTCGCTCCTGAAATTTCTTTTTAAAATTCCATCGATTGTATCCCTCAGTTCTTTAATTTGTGCTTGTTTTGAGTTTATGTATCTTAATTTTCTTACGTTTTCTCCTTTCTGTTTGTTTAAAGAGTGGTCGTAGTTACTCATGGAAGGGATTTTATAGTCGTTGCTTTACAAACCTCTGTAACATCATTTCAGCGTCTGAGCTGTTAATATCTCAGTGTTCACGTGTGTCGATTTCATCTTTCATTTAAGTTGTCATTTTTCTGGTTCCTGATAAGACAAGTGACAGTTTTTGTGCCCCAAACACTGTGGTGTTCTATTAGGAGACTCTGGCTCCTATTTAACCCTCTGTTGTCAGGGGACCCTCCTGCCCAGGCGAAGCACAAGGGCCCGGGCTCGCGGCTCAGCTCCCCACTGCCCAGCAGAGCGGGGCCCTGACTCTCGCCGGCCCAGGGCTGCTCACACCTTCCTGGGGAGAGGGGAGCAGTGACTTGTGCAGACGAGTCCCCTTCAAGAGGGGCTGGGAAATTAGTTGCCCACTGGACTCTGCTGTGCCTCACTGACACCAGGCAGGGGAGGGGACAGCTGTAGCGCCGGTGACCCTGATCCCTCCCTCTGTCCAGCGTTCTCATCACCAGGGGGGAGTCAAAGCTCCACTCCTCACTGGCTGTCGAGATCCCCCAAGTCAGGGGTCAGGGTGGGGTCCTGGGGTGCTGACTGGCTGTGCCTGGTCCCACGTCATTCATCTCATGGCTGGGGATGGGGGTTCAAGTTCAGGTCTACATGGGGCCCTGCCAACCTCACATGGGGGATTGGAGATAACCAGCTCACTCCAGCACTGCCTTGCCCAGCCTTGTTGATGCTGGTTGGGGGTGAAGGTTTGGCTGGTCACTGAACCCCACCGACTCTACCCAAATGGGCCATCGCAGCACAGCCAGCTCCTGCTGGGCAGGGAGTTGTTGACAGATGTGTTTCTGAGTCACCACAGCCTGGGAGCTGCTGGTACCAGAATAAAATCACATAAAATCAATAGATGCCCACAGCCAGCATCGCTGCTGCTTCTAGGGAAGGAAACGGGGGCCGCCTGCCCCACACGCTGGGTGCTGCCGACGGTCACATCAGCATAGACTGGGTCCAGGACCCTGAACTTCGGGACAGACAGAGTGAGGGGGTGGGTCAGTGGACATAGACACACCCAGGGTCCCTGGTCCTTTCATCCCCATCCTGAAACCTGGCCCAAGCCCTTCTAATCCCCGCTGGCTGTCCAGGGGTAGAGAGAGACACTTCATGCATCCAGTCACCCCCTGGGCTGTCATAGCCCCACCCTGAGCCCTGTCCCTGACCCCTGCCTGGAAAGCTGATCCTGGGAGGGGTGGGTCTGGGCAGGGCTGTTCTGTGGTTTCCCAGGGACCAGTGAGGACACAGCTGCTGGCCCAGTGAGCAGGGGACAGAGGGCTCCAGACCAGGGCCAGGTGGGGCTCCCTGCTGGGTCCCACAGCACAGGTCTCAGGGACAGGCCACAGCGCCCCCTGCTGCCCAGGGCCCAGACACACCCATGTGTCCTGTCTGCTCCACTGTGCACTTTTCCTCCCCCAAAAGGATGGAGCTGGGCAGTGTCCCTGCCCCAACACACCTCAGTCTCAGGTCTGCACATGGCCTCCTCCCCCTGCCCAGCGTCCTGTGGGGTTCACAGGACAGTCCTGGGAGCTCAGCCTCCCTGAGGGGCCGCCTCTGGGCACACAGAACAGGAAGCCCAGTGGGGACAGGGAGCACCTCCCTCCAGGGCTCCAGGAGCTGCTGCCTCTTCCTCCTCCCAGGCAGAGCAGAGCGTACTCCCCAGATGGCCACGAGCTGTCCTTGAGCCCAGACGCTCCCTCTGGGACCCCCTCTTCCTCTGAGCCTCTTGCTGACCTGCATTGCAGAATGAAAAGAGGAATATAAATACTCAATATCTGCCAATCCCAGACATAAATTGCACAGTAGCGCAGACACTGAGGGTGACTTTGAGGGAGAGGAGGCCACTGAGCCCTTTGGCGGGAGCCTCCTGGGTCCTGAGCCTTCTCCCTCCTCCCTGGGCACTGAGTGGTGATCAGCATCTTGTATGTGGGGACCAGCATCCTCTAGTCATGCTGTGTGGAAGGGGAGCAAAGGCTCCTGCCATCTCAGAGACAGCTCTGCAGAGTGTGGGGACAGTCCTGGGATGGAGGCCCTGGGCTGTGCAGGGCCCTCAGGCAGCCCTGAGTCCTCACCTGGGCTGAGCCTCAGTGAGCAGAGGGAGGGAGGAGGGGAAGCGAGGAGTCCAAGCGTGGGGAGCACCTCTGAGCTCTGCTCCCCAAGGCCCACTCCTCACCCACCCACACACGGGGCGAACATGGCCTTTTACCATCTGTGCTTCTCCACTGGCTGTGCAAGCCCCACTCAGGGCTGGGTGTGACCTGCTCCTGGGAGCTGGTGCTGGGAGGGAGATCACTGGGAAGGGTGTGACCTGCACACCTCAGAGGCTCTGGGTGGGACAGCAGGTGGGACAGGGAGCCAGGGACAGAGCACACAAAACATGGATGTCATGTGATCATCTCCAGGGACACTCAGGGACAGGCCCAGGCCCACATTAGCTCCAGGACCCAGGTCCTGCCAGGTATCTTATTTTTCATGGCACCAGGCCCCATGTGTCCTCCCTCTTAGGGTCACAAAGGACAATGTCTTCTTCATTGTGCACCCCTGTTACCATAGGAGGCCCCACGCCTGTCCTCTGACCTCCTCTGCAGACCACCCCCTGCTCACTGCAGTTTGCTTTTCTGCATAATCCTGGGGTCTCACAGGACAGCTAGGCCTGGGCCGCCCAAGGCTGAGCTTCTACAAGTGCCCTAGGCCAAGCCAGAACCTCTCAGAATGCTGAGCCTGTGTGTCCTTAAGTGTCAGACTGCACTGTCACATCCAGTTCCTGAGGAGCAGATGTGGAGATGGAGATGTTGTCTTCAAAGACTATCGGAAGTGTGTTCTGATAATCGCAAACAGAAACTGTCTACCCATCAGGCAATGGCCACTCCCACCCCACAGCCCCTGGTCACCCATGGAGCATGGAGGGACTGGGGACCTGGATGAGGCAGAAGAGCCCAGGGTCCAGGAACACATCGAGGTGCAGGAAGGAGCAGGGAGCAGAGAGCAGCTCCCCTGGTGGCTCGTGGGAGATGCTGCCTGACCAGGTGACAGCTTTCTGTGGGCTGTGATTTTGATCCCTCTAGTCCCCAAGGAACTGAGGTGCATTCCAGCGTCATCCCAACCAGAGACCCAGAGAGGGGAAAGAATAAGGCTCATGGGATTAAAGTCGGGAAGGGAGGCAGTGCTGGGTCCCAGAGCCAGAGGAGGTCTCCTCCTGCACCTGGGAATCCAGGGGCTCCCTGGGGACACCCTCTGAGGATACAGAGGACCCAGCTTCCCTAAGGCTTCAGAGCTCAGGGAATGATCCCCAAAGCCTTAGCCGGGTGCACATGACATCTGGGGGCCGGGCAGAGTGGACCTGGGTCTGCCTTGTCACACAAGCTGCATTTCTACTCCCCATGATTCCACACCCACGTGTGGGGGGCTCTTATAACCTCTGGAGACAGATGCTCTGTTCACACTGGGAAGGCAGTGAGAGGAGGTGTTATTCTCACTGACCCCACAGAGATGAGCCAGGTTAAGAGCATCGGACCTTCTGGGAGCACAAGCGAAAGCAGAAGCCACAAGCTGAGCACGTTTGGGTCAAAGGCAGGGACAGAGAAGGGCTGGATTTGAGAGTGGGGCACACAGGGCACATTTTTCACTAACTCACCCTTGGTGGGGGCTTTTGGTGGCAGCGAGTTGTATTCAGCTGTGACAGCAACGATACCTGACCATCAGCCTTGAGCCCACACGTGTCAGGGAGGCCGTGTTGACAAAGGAGAATCAGGCTGGGACTCTAAACCTCCATCACTCCTGTCCTAGTCACCAACTCAGGCTTTCTTTCTGGGAACCCCTGGTTCCAGTCCCCATAGTGACGCCCAATGTGTGTGCAGCTCCTTGTACAATAAAATGTGACCTTAAGACTTGGGCACATCACCGGCTCCACAGGTAGAATGACACACGCACAGGTTGGATGATTTCTGGTCCCTGATGTCCCACAGACCTTACATTACAGGCTGGACTGTTGAAAAACCTCAGTGGGGCAGCAGAGGAGGGGACACAAGTCAGTGCCAGTGGGCTCAGGGACACCCAGCCATGTGGTCCCCGTGTTCCTGAGTGGGATGAGCTGGTGGAAAGTCACATTCATGGGGCCTACTTCCCCCGACTCCCCTGGAGCAGGCTCAGCATTTCCCAGCAGTGGTGGGGTCTGCCCCTCCCCCTCTCTCCTCCCACTGGGAGGTTTGCTGGTCTCAGGCCATAGCTGCCCCATTCCCACCCCCCTGTCCTGACATGGTGACTAAAGCTGCAGGCAGACAAGAGTGAGCCAGGCCAGCTCTGTGCCTGGCACTGGCCCTGACCTCTGTCCTCAGGCACCATTTCACATGGCTCCGCCTAGTTCCTGGGATGTAGGGAGCCCAGGCAGCCCCTAGCACAGAGGACTGGGGAGGGAAGAGGTGGTGTCTGCTGTGACAACTGGAAGAGCACAGTCCCTGCTGTAGGACCGTCCACCTGCTCGGAGGGTCCCTGGGCACTGAGCAAGCTTTAAGCAGGAGAGGCTCATTGTCCACCTTCAGGAAAAACAAACAAACAACAACAACAAAAAAAAGACAGCAAGGGCGCTGGTTTTAGCACATTTGGATCAACAGGCACCAATTCAGTTTCATCAGTTTTTTTGTTATTGATGTTAGTTTTCCTGAGACTTGAGAAACACTGACTACAAAGATGAGAGTAGAAACATTTTAAAGTAGAGGTGCTTCCAAGTAGGGTTTGTGCACATGGAACACATTTTTAAATCTGAATATTGTCATAGAATAAGACCCTGTGCAGGCTGAGGTTTTTGTCCCACTTCCTCATCTGCCTGTGTCACTGTGATTTATACTACTATCCCAGGTCTGACAGTAATAGTCAGCCTCGTCCTCAGACTGGATGTTGGAGATGGTTAAGTAGCGGTCAGCCCCGGAGCTGGAGCCCGAGAAGCGATCGGGGATCCCGTCGCCCTTGCTGTGGCTTCCACCACTCTTAACCTGCATCAGATACCGAGGGGCCTTCCCCGGCTGCTGCTGATGCCACACAATGGTGTAGGTGCTGTGTCCACTGCTCAGGGTGCAGGTGAGCTTTACCGAGGCTCCCAGGGAGGCAGATGCAGAGGGCGACTGAGTCAGCACAGGCTGGGAGAGGGACCCTGAAAACACAGACACACGTTATGTCCTGGAGGAAGGACAAGAGGGAAGGGCAGGTGGCATGGGTCTGGGAGGTGGTGTCCGTGAGCTGGGGGTCAGGATGCTGAGGACTGTCCTGACCTGTGCAGTGAAGGAGGAGGGTGAGGAGGAGGAGTGGGGCCCAGGCCATGGTGCAGACACCCCAGAGCTGTGCTGAGGCTGCCACGCTGCAGGTGTCTCTTATCCACCCTCCAGCCCCAGAGGAGGGAGGGGGCCCTGCATGCAAATGTGCTGCTCCTCCCCTGCCCACCAAGCCCGCCCTGGGCCTGTGTGCAGCCCCAGTGGTGGGTGTCATTACTGGGAGGGGGGCCTGGGCTGGGCCTGGTGCAAGTCTCCCCAGGGGCCCAGAGAGGACCCCCCTGCTGGCACCAATGAGCTCTGAGCAGAGACCAAGGTCAAGTGTCTGGTTTCCCAGCTGAGCCCCACAGAGCCCTCAATGTTAGCCCACAGCGCCCCCTGCTGCCCAGGCCCAGGTGCAGTGTGTCTGTGACCAGATGCCAGGGGGTCCTGACAGAGGCTCCTGCCCCCACCAGGGTCTTGACCACTGCCCCCTCCCTGCACAAGGGCAGAGTGAGGCCCCTTCTCTGGGAAGCTCCCACCTTGTCTCAGTCCTTAGTTTTCTCTTCCTCCTCGGTGGGAACAGGACACACAACTCACCCCATTAACAAGGGGGCCTCAGGGGAAGGGACGACTCATCTACAAACTGAGCCTGAAATACAAAGTCCTGAGCTGAGAACAAGGGCAGATCAACTAGGAAACCACTTCCCAGGCTGCTCCCAAAGACAGCTTCTCTCTCCCTCCTTGGTTCCTCAGGAGGTCATGCCCAGGGACAGAGTGGGGAGTGTCTGGGAGGGTAAGTGAGGACGCTGAGTCACTCACTGGATTCATCACAAATGAAAAGAGGCCCAGGAAGTGTAAGAAAAAGGTACCAATGTGGTTAAAAAAGGGAAGATGTGGACTTAGAGCTTCTTCAGACATAACAGGCTACGGAGCTCAAAGAAAGAAGAGAAGATGTGAATGACAACTTCTAAGGAAAGATATGAAAAATTATCCACAACTCCTCTGAGATAAAGACCTTGCTGATAAATGGAGAAGGTCACAGGGCAGAAGGGGGCTGTAGGAAAGGTAGGGAGACCAATGATCTGAGAAGAGACGTCAGGAATCAGAGACAGGAAGGGGAGGGTGAAGATGGTTCACACTGTAGAAGGGACTGGAGGAGAATCCGGTGGGGACATTGGGCAGGATCCAGACAGTGGGTCAGGTGGAAGGATATTTGGGGTGTGTTTGCTTTCATTCCTGTTTCATTTCTTACAGAAAGCGGAGCCTCTTCCAGCTTTTCAACTATTTTGTCTGGTTCTCTCCCTGCCTGGGTGGAGGGGTGCCTCTTTGATCAAAATTTTTCAGTTCCCTCTGAGCAAGATTTCTCTTTGGTTTTTGTCAGCTAATGTCTTCCCTTCTTAACTTTCCATCATTCTTATGAATTTTGTCATATTAAAACACATAGGAGACCAGGTGCAGTGGCTCATGTCTGTAATCCTAGCACTCTGGAAGGCTTAGGTGGGAGGATAGCTTGAGCTCAGGTGTTTGAGACCACCTTGAGCAAGAGTGAGACTTCATCTCTACTAAAAATGGGAAAAAAAGTAGCTGGGCATGGTGGCACCTGTAGTCCCAGCTACTCAGGAGGCTGAGGCAGGAGGATCACTGGAGCCCAGGAGTTTGAGGTTCCAGTGAGCTATGATGACGCCACTGCACTCTAGCTGGGGTGACAGAGCCAAACTCTGACTCACTCCACACTCCTGAGTCCACACGTTACAGGATCCCAGGTGACCCCTGTGCACGTGCACGTCTGAGGAGCTCTGATCTGACACAGGCAGGAAGGTGCTGGAGGGTTTGGTGATGGATGTTCCTCAGGCCTCAGTCTGCTCTGCTACCTGCCAGTGTGCCCAACAAACTGCCCTCCTGTGTCCCATTCTGTGCGTGATGCACCAGGCATGGTGCACTCCGGGCTTTGAATATAGCGGGCATCTCCCCCTGAGCTCACAAATTCACAGAGACGACTGCAAGTGTTTTAGTAATAACAGATTATCTTCCCCTCTTCACATGTTATACCAGTGAACAAGTGGAATTATAGAAAAGCTATAATTTTGCGTTAGTACTTATAATCTTAATAATATTAAGCAGTGTTTGTGTATTTATGTATTTTTAAGAACGGGAGCTCCTTATGTTAACCTTAGGTGACAATCACAGTTTTAAAAGTTAGAAATATGAGTACAAATTTTATTTCATTATTTGTGTTCATGTTTCTAACTTTGAAAACTGTGATTGCGGACAATGGAGGGCAAAGGTGAAGGAAATGCATTCAAATGAGGAATATTGTTACGCTGATTGTTTGGTGCATTGACTTCCCAGGACTGCTGTCACAGTGCACCACAGCCTGGGGGTCTAACCCAACAGGAATGGGTGGTCCCACAGCTCTGCAAGCTGCTCCTCCAAAATCACAGGGACAGCCATGTTCACCTTCACAGCTCTAGGGGAAGCTTCCTTCCTGTCCCTGGCTGCTGGTGGTTCACCTCCAATCTTTCCTGTCCCTTGACTTGCAGCTGCGTAAGTTCAGTGTCTGCCCCCATTTTCACATGGCGTCATCTCTATGTCCCTTGTCCTTATTCTTATAAGCACACCGAGCACATTGGGTTGGGAGAGCACCCTAATCCAATATGATCTCTTTTTAACTAGTAATAATTACTTCTACAATGGCATTATTTCTCCAAATTAGACACCATTCCACAGTACTGGGAGTTAGGACTTCAGTGTATCTTCTTGGGTTGAAATATTATTGAGATTACATTAGAGAAGTATCCTTTTCTAAATGAATTATAAGTTTTTATTTTTAAAATTATGCAATGCACTTGTACTGCATGAAAACAAATAAAGCCTAATAATATAAACTTTTTTTAATATTGAAAAGGATGATTTCTTCCCTTCACCATTAGTTTGCAAAAAGAACGTCACTGAAGATGTGTTTGACCTTAGTCTTTACATCTGATTCAACTGTTACTGTTCTTTTGTGAATGCAGAATAATTAAATTCTACTTTCTGTCAATAAATTTATTCCAAATCAACCACAAATAACCTCTACTATAAGGCTTAAATTTGCATATGAATCATTTTATCACTTCCATTCACCTTTCTAAGTAGAGTCAACATTCAGGCTGCCCTGGGGGCTCAGGTTTCTGATCATGTGATCTTGATATCACATGATCATATTTGTACCAGGCTCAGTCAAAAGCAGGTTGTGTCTTGGTTTCTTATCTCCGTCTCTCACTGTGCTGAGCTCCACTGTAGTGTGGTATGCAGTGTCCTCAGCCCTGTCCTTGGGCTGGGCCCCCAAGAGATTCAGGGTGGCTTTGCCTCCAATGAGGGAGACTGGCAACGGGGTGGGTGTCCAGGAGTGTTTGCTGTTTGTATCATAAATCGATGTCCTGGGGACTTCGCCATGCTTCTGCTGGACCCAGCATGGACAGTGGCCATTTGTGAAGCCACAGGTGAGAATGACTGTCCCTTGGGGGATATTGTCAGTGAGGACTCCTGAGTCACCAAAACCTGAGGGATGATGTATGAAAGAAAAATAGACCCATGTTAGGAATGAGAAACAAAAGCAGAGAAATCCCTGCAGAGGCTGGTTTCATGGAGATGAACCCGGGCAGGGGCAGGGAGGAAGAGGAGGAGGAGGAGGAGAGGAGTCCAGGCCATGGTGTGGATGTCCCAAAGATCCCCAGGACCCACAGCTGCTGCTGGACTTGGAATGTTCTTTTATCTCCTCCTCAGCTCCCTGGTAGTAGGGCCTGCGTGTGAGCGGTGCCTTCTGAGAACACGAGCCCTTTACCAACACCACGTGCACCACCAATTCTGAACGCTCAGCCCAGAGGGCAGCTCCTCGGTCCGGGAGGCTGGGCTGGCGTGAGCTCTGAGCTTGCCCCTTGGGAGGAAGCACCTGCTGTCACCACTAACTCAGGCTGCTGAGCAGGGTCCCAGGGACCATGCATGAGAACCATGGGGGATTATCAGGCCTTGCTGAGCTCTGAGAAGATCCACAGCTCCCCCTGCTGGGCTGTGATAACCATTGTCTGTACTTTCTTTTCTACCTGTGTTGAACATCTTCCCTAAGGCCTGGATTTTTTCTTGTTACTTGTTCCCAGATTCATCCAGAGAGGTCAGAGAGGTTTTACTTTGTCTCTTTTTTTTTTTCTAATTTATTTTTACTTTTTAGTTCTAAAATTTCCATTGGTTTGATTTAATATCTTCTTTTTTTCTGAGATTTGCTTCTTTTCCAAATGTTTCAAGAATATCCGAAATTGCTCATCAAATGATTCCATGATGCTGATTTCAATATCTCTGTCATATAATTTCAACACTAACTTGTCTCAATGTTGGTGTCTGTGGATTGTCTTTTCTTTTCCAGGTTGTGATTTTTCTGGTTCTTGACAAATGCCTTATTGTATCACTGGCACTTTGTCTACAGTTTATACTTGTTTTATTTAAATGTTTATACATTTATTATTTCAAAACATTTGAGGTAAAAGTGGTGTTTTATGACGTGGATATGTTGTACACTAGTGAAATATGAGGTTCAGGTGTACCCATCACCTGAATTGTGTACATCATACCTAGTAGGTAACTTATTATCCTGGACCTCATCCCACTCTCCACCCTTCTGAGTGTCCAGTGACCCTTGTGTCACTGTGTATGACCATGTGTACCCATAGATTAGCTCTCACTTATAAGTGAGAACATGTGGCATTTGTTTTTGTTTCTGAGTCACCACTTAGAATAATGGCCTCCAATTCTATCCAAGTTGTTGCAAATGGCATTATTTCATTCTTCTTTATGGCTGAGTAGTATTCCATGGAGAGTGTGTGTTTGTGTGTGTGTGTGAAATATTTTGTTTATTCAGCCCTGGGTTGATGGGCACTTAAGTTGACTCAGTACCTTTGTGTTTGTGAACTGTGCTGCAATATACATACAAAGGCAGGTATCTTTTTGATATAATTTTTTTCCTTTGTGTAGATGCCCAATAACAAATCATATGCTTTTTGGTTTTGGTTCTGTTTATATGGTGAATCACACTTACTGCCTCACATACGTTGACACATACGTTGAACCGACCTTGCATCTCTGTGCTGGAACCTAGTTTATCATGGTGAAGTATTATTTTTTTATGTGCTGTTGGATTCTGTTTGCTGGCATTTTGTTGAGTATTTTGCATCTGCATTTATCAGGGATGTGGGTCTGTACTGGTGCTGTGCTCACCTGCAGTGCTGAGAGTGGACCTGCTTACCTCGTGCCCCAGCTCAGGGCAACGCTGTCAGTATCCCCTCTTCGTCTGCACTGTGAGACAGCTGGTATGTGGTTTCTTTATCAAGTTTAAGGGTTTCTCCCTCTATTTATCCAAATCTGAACAATTTTTTGGTCATAAATGCACTTTGAATTTTATCAAATGCTTTTTCTGTATTGATTGATGAAGTCACGTGGTTGTTCTTTGGCCTATGGATATGGTGGATTGTATTGGGTTACCTTTTGCATAGTGAACCAGCTTGTAATGACCTCTGTTTGGCATGGTGTGCCCTTCTTGACATCTGTTACTTAAATACATTTGGTAATCTTTTCTGAATAATTGATGTGTTTCTAAGTGACATCTGCTTTGTTCGTTTGTTTTTTTTACTACCAGGAGAATGTTGGTACCAACAGTAGATTGCTCAATTTGGGAAGAATTGTTATTCTAACCACATTCAGCGTGTGAATCACAAAGTGAAAATATCTATTTAGTTATTAGTTTCTCCTCATTTCTCTTTCAATAATTTGTAGTTTTCAGAGTGTAATACTTTTAACTTTCTCAAATTTATCTTTAATATTTCACATTCATACACTATAAATATTATTGATTTTGCTTAATAATGTTTGATGGTTCATTGCTACTGTATAGAACAATAATTATTTCTGCGTGCGGATATTGTGTCACAAAAGTCAGATTGAAGCATTTGAACCAGTAGCATCCCTCAGTCCCTCCTAGACCTGAGCAGGGCATGGGTGGAACCAATGTATTTTTGTCTCTTCCAACGTCTCCACTGAGATCTTTTTTAACTCTAATGAAGCTTTTTTTTTTTCCTATGAAAACCTGAGTAGGATAAGAATGTATTACCTGTCTAAAAGTTGAATGATTATGACAATTTAAGATCTACCAGTTCACAGAAAATGGCATGTTGATTGAAGATGTGACAACAGAAGTCACTCCCTGAGCTAGACTTGCTCAGAGCCACCAGGAGGGGTGACTGCACCAGGCCAGGAGAGTGGAAAGGAGGATTTTGTCTCACTTCCCTTTGGGTCTGGAGCACTGTGTAAGCATTATCACTGTCGTGCCATATGGCACAGTAATAGTCAGCCTCGTCCTCAGGCTGCAGCCCAGAGATGTGCAGAATCCCTGCATTGGCCGAGGCATCTTTGGAGCCTGAGAAGCGGCTGGGGACCCCGGAGCCCTGGTTTTTATCTGAGTCAGACTTGAACCTCAGGAGATAGCGGGGAGGACTCCCTGGCTTCTGCTGGTGCCAGTAAAAATTTTTAACACCAACACTGATGTCACTTCTCAGGGTGCAGGTGAGTCTGACAGAGGCTCCAGGAGATGCAGAGAGGGAGGGTGGCTGGGTCAGCACAGGCTGGGACAGGGAACCTGAAAACACAGATACAAGTGCTTACTAAGGCAGTATCCAGGATAAAATTTCTCAGGGATCTTTGGGAGATGATCCAGAGTCAGGGTAGGGGCTGTTAATACCACAAAAGGCCTGTCCCTACCTGTGCAGTGAGAGAGAAGCACGAGGAGGAGAGGAGCCCAGGCCATGGTGGACACAGACCCTGGTCCCCACAGTGGGGCTGGGCTGCCCCAGGCCTCCTTTTGTGCCCACCCTCTGCAGAGGAGGGGCTGCTCATGCAAATGTGTTTCCATCCAGGGACTGCCCAGCCCCTCCCTGAGCCCTGGGCTGGAGCTCAGCTCTCCCTGCATACTGAGGAGGAGGCAGCTTTGCTTTGCCCCTTGGGGGAGCCCTGGGAGGAAGCACCTGCTGAGACCACACAAAGGGCCCTGCTCAGGGGACTGTGCCAGGCCAGAGAGGACACAGCTGCTGAGTCCCCATCAGTGAGCACAGGGCCCAGCCCCAAAGCCCAGGCTCATGGTAGTGAGTGAATGGTCCTCAGTGAGCAGCTGTGTAGGGACCACAGGGCAGTCCCCCAGCGCCCCCTGCTGGTCACAGGCACACACCTCCCCATGGCCCAGAGACCTGAGGGCCCAGCTGGTCTCTGCAGCTCCCAGTCACTGTCTTTATTTACACAGGCACAGTCTGTGTCTTAAAAACTGTGATTCCAGTGCTCATGCTCTGTGTGGAATTACTGTTGTTTCTCACTCCCAGAAGGAATCTTGGATGACGAGAGGAGGAAATATGTATATATATGACAACTTACGTTATTATCCTCTCACGTAGGATGCTACAAATATAATACGGCTTCCTGGCATGTTATTTAATGCACATATACTTCTACTGTTTCTTTACCACTAGTCATAATGGAGATATTTTCCAGCTACTCTCACATGAGTCGATTTGTGTCTTAATCTCCCGATTCTTTACTGTTTTAGTCGCTGTGTTAATTGTCACAGTGGAGGGAGCACGATGGGCCCTGAGGTTGCACCCGTGGGGCTCACACCTGCCACGGCGCACTGGAATATCGTGCAGCTGGTGGCCGCACTCTCAGTTCCTGCGTCACCAGCTCCCCACGTCCCCTTCTCCCCGTGCAGAGTCTGCTCCTCTGTGGACGCAGAGCCCACACACCCGTCGTCCTTTTCCTCACTAATTTGCTCAAGAGGATGCTTGAGGGGTTTTCGATTGAACAGTTGAATCTGAGATATTCTTGAAGCACACAGTGAATTTTGAGTATGAAGTTTAATGGTTTATTGACAAGTGACTATCTTAAAATTTCTAAGTTCAGGGGAATGTTAGTGACAGTCACCCACCCAGCTCACCCACGCTCTGCAGTGACTGCTCGTGTCTGTCATCTTCGGTGCCCAGAATCTGCTCCTCCTCCACCCGCTCCCCTGGAGTCTGTGGTCAGTCCCTGAAGGCCCATCGAGTCCTTCTCCACTGTCTCTGCAGGAGCCCTTGGGATCCAGCCCGTCCCACTAGTCACTTCGCCAGGACTCAAGTGCAACCAAGTTCCTCTCCTGTTCTCTGGACTCTGAGGTCAACGCTGTTAATAACAACTTCTTTGTATGAACTCAGAATCCTGAACTGAAAATTTCCACAAAGAAGAAATGATTATGTTTGACTCCGATCTCAGCCTCTTCCTGGGACTTTCACTTAGGTGAATTCACCTGGTCACTCAGCAGATGGCCGAGTGTGTCCTTGGCGCCAGGCAGGGCTTTGGTCTCTGTGCATACAGAAGGGAGAAACCGGAAACCAGCAAGGAGGAAACAGAACCTGTCCTCATGGCGCTCAGGTTCCTGTGGGGGAAACACGCAGTGAACACAGACACAGGAACCTGCCCTGGCCATGCGGAGCCCCCTCCTGACAGCCGAGAGCCCCTCGTGCCCCACAGGACGTTGGCACCAAACTCCACACTCTCTCCACGGCCCCCTGAGGCTGCCCCTCCCTGACCTGTCCCCACTGCTGAGTGCAGGTGCCTGTCACTGCTCACCTGGGCCCTGCAGAGTCCCTCGGTGCGACTTGGTCACCATGTTGTCCTCAGTTCGTTTCCTTCTGTGCACAATAGAGGGACACTTCAAACACGTATCTGAAGAAAGCACCTCTCTGTTCACAAATATCCCACAGGTTCTTTCCCCATGAAGAAAATGGGAAACACTTAGTACCTCATTCCAGCTCTCTCTGGGCCTGCCCCTCCATTTCTTCCCCAGCCTCTGGCCTTGCCTCTGCCCCCTGTGCCTGGACATAAGCATGTGCAGGTCCCCATGGAAATGTGACACTTAACCTTGGACCACAGTGTCCCCTTCCCTTTCAGCACTTCTGCTTCTCCTGCCCAGCCTGTCCTCTTCCCAGTGGGGGACGTTTATTTTCATTGTGTGTAATTTACCAGGAAACCTCCACAGATAAATCTTTACCCACCTACGTGCATATTTCCCCAAGGAAAATCTAATGATAAAAATACTAAGCAAGGTATAGGATTATGATCCATATTATCAACATTCGTTTATCTCATTGGCTGTACCTTCCCACAGTGTGGTTGTATATCGTGCTGTTAAGTTCTCTCTAAACATTTAATCTTTCCAAAATCATGAAAGAATATGTGAGGAGGAGAGATGGAATATCCTCCTTGCATTGGGGCAGGTGTCAGTATCATTGGAGACTCTGTGGCATTTGAGTTCAAGGTTGTCTTTAGTCAGGGTAACTGGGGAAATGGGACTCACTAGAGAGCCTGGAGGTCTATTCCTCATGATCATTTGATTTGAAAACTGTGATAAAGGATAATTTAGTCTTCCCTACAGATAAGTGGATTAAGCAAGGCTCTCAGCATCACTGTGTTACGAGAGATAATCAAAAACATCCACTGGCACTGATGGCCCAGCCCAAATCTCAATAACTATGCAACTGTTCAGATAAAATTTCCAAGGATTCATGGATTCATGGATACCTGTGAGATCCTTGAATTTCTGTGTACATAACAGAGGTAGGATTCAGGGGTTTATTGTGTTGCAGTGTTGCTCGTGTCACACACGCACCAGCACCTGGATTCTCTGTGACACCCCAGCCTACTCTGAGTGGTGAGTGAGATGCCCAAGATCTAGTCCTGCAGACAGTGGATCCCGAACTTGACCATGACAACCCCATAGGGCTTCTCCTGTCACCCTCACCATCCTCATTGCATCCTGGTGAAACTGCCCATGTTTGGGCCATCCAGGACAGCCATTCTGAGTAGGGGTCACCTCCTGGTCTAAATGTCCCCATGTTCCCTGATGAGAGAGAGTGATCCTTGCAGACGTTTCTCTCTTGTGTACGAAACGCTTCTCTCTGGGGAGGGTGGCGCATGCCCCTTCCAAGTCTTCAGGAGAGCAGGGAGCCATCTTCTAGCCCAGAAAGTGCCTACAGCAAGAAATGCACGCCCACTGCTGGGCCCATGTGTGTGAGTGTGCGTGTGTGTGTGTGTGTGTGTGTGTGTTCCCTTCTCTGAGGTCACATAGTCTTGTTCTGGTTCCTGTTCAGTGGTTCACGTCTGCAAAGAGTCGTTTCATGTAATCGGTTCTGACTTGCAGTTGTTCATTATAGAAGGGCTGGACCTGTTGCCGTTTATTGAATTATGGCTGGAAAAATAAATTGACACGTCCTTGGTATAATAGTCTTTGTTTATCTTATTGCAATTTAATAACTTCTATCCTCTTATGATACTTTCTATAGGCTGTACAAACACAAGCTCTAATCAATGCTAGGATTCTTTGAGGTTCTCATATATGCATATTTTTCTCAAATTTGGGAAATCTTTGATAATAAATTTTAAAATAAATTTTCCTGTCCCTTTTCCCTACTCATATCCCCCTGGGACTTTCTTAATGTGTCAGTTGGTGCACGTGATGGTATCACAGCAGTTGCTCAGGTTCTGCACTTTTTAAAGGTCTTACTTTGTCCCACCCCTCAGAGAGGATAACGTCAATTGCTCTATGTTTAATTCAATGATGCTTTATCAATATTCTCTTTGGGATGAAACCTTCTTATCATAGTTTCATTTAACGTTTTTAACGTCATTTTCTTTATTTCTCTGAATATATTTATAACAGCTGATTTCAAGTTTTTGTCCAGTAACCCCGATGTCTGTGCTTCCTTGGGGACAGTTTCTATCAGCGTATGTGTCTGTGTGTGTGTGTGTGTGTGTGTGTGTGTGTAAATTGCTGCTGCGTGTATTTGTGTGCTTTTCCCCCCTATGTGTAGGCATTACTTACCTGTTACTTTTTCTCATAATTTCACTTTAAAAGGAGAGATTTTAAGTAATATAATGTGACAACTCTGCAAATAAGATCCTTTCCTTAAGATTTTATTCTTGAGTTGTTGCTATTTTTGTCATAGTGGATGATTTATTGTTTTGTGATTTCCTGGACTAATTCTGTAATTCCGTGTTATTTGCATATGTGGTCACTGAAGTCTGCTCAGTTCTGTGAGTGGTTTGCTAATTCTTGGACACAGATTTTCTGAAAACCCTTGAAGTGACGCATCTCTCAGCATTGGCCAAAGGCTCTGTGTGTGTTTTGGAGTAACTTCAACACTTCTTCATTTTACAACTCTGCCTTGGCTCAAAGATATATTGATTTCCATTAAAATCAATTTCTAAAAATTTTATATAGTCCAGCCTGGATTCCTGGGTTATACCTGGCTCTACAATGATGGAGTCAGAACATAGAATTCATGTAGAGATATATGTCAATTCATATATATGTACATATGTCATCGAGGAAGGACACGTGAAGGAAAAGTGTGCAGGGATCACACAGGTCATGCCGTGTCCTCTGTTAGGGTCAAGTGCCATTTAACAACCATGTGAGAGTGTTTGAAAGGGAGTGTGCAGAGTGACAGGAGCACGACATTAGAGGTCTATAAGGTATGGATCCTTTATAAACCTTAAAAACAAACCAACCACAGGTGCACAGATCAGAGGTCATCTGGGAGGGGCTGAGGGAGGGGTGGAGGGAGGATTCTAAAGGGACAGGGTGAGGCTTTTGGGGTCAGGATGGGTTCACAGACTTAATTGTGGTGACAATTTAAAGGGTGCATCAATATCTCAAAACATATGAAACTGGGAACTTTCAATATCAGTGGTCTATTGTATGTCAATCATTGCTCATTGAAAACACATTTAACAATAGGCCGGAACAAACAGATAAGAACACACTGAGATCAAATAAGAGAAAGAGGAAGCTCTGGGAACTCCTGGAAATAGGGACAGGAGGATGATGGAGACACAGAGTTCCACACTCACAGGTGGGTCTGAGATGACACAGCTGGACCTGCCAGCTCAGACCCTGGACCTCAGTGCAAAGAGACCCTGTGTCCCAAGCTACAGGCGAGCAGGGAAAGTTGTTTCTTTGGTGGCCCTTTTCCCAGGTCTGGGCTGCTGTGAGTGGCCCTGAGGACAGAAGGGGAGGAGGAGCCTCCTTGCCCACGTGGTGCCCGTGGGTGCAGCTGGGCCCATGGTGGCAGCAGCAGCAGCAGAAGCCACAGGCTGGGCCTGAGCAGCAGCTGCCGGGCGTCCACCCTCCTGCGGGTGAGGAAGGGGGTTCTTGTCTCACTTCCCCGGGGCCTGGAGCACTGTGGGAGCACCCAGGCTGCTGTCATAGGACTGGCAGTAATAGTCAGCCTCGTCCTCAGGCTGGTGGCCCGAGATGGTCAGGGAAGCCGTGTTCCCAGACTTGGAGCCAGAGAAGCGATCAGGGATCCCCGAGGGCCGAGATGTTCCAAGCATCACAGTTTTGGGGGCACCACGAGAAATCTGCTGGTACCAGCCCACAGCATATCTTCCAACATTGTTGCTGTTCCCAGTGCAGGAGAGGGTGACCTTCTGTCCCACAGACCCCGACACCGAGGCTTCCTGGGTGAGTCCAGACTGTGCCCAGGACCCTGGAACAGAGCAGGTGGAGACACAGAGGTGAGTCTGGGGTCACTGCCCACCCCATGCTCTCCCAATAAATGGGGAAGGTCAACCCAGGTGTCCCCCAGAAGCCCTTCTGCTGTCCACAGCCCGTCACCTGAGCAGAGAGTGAGGAGGGGGACGAGGAGAGGGGCCCAGGCCATGGTGGAGACTCCTGTGAGCTCTGATTCCTCAGGACCCACAGCTGCCTCAGAGCTGCCCAGGGTCTCTTGTACCCACTTCCCCCACTGGAGGGGACTGAGGGGCCTTCCATGCAAATTAGTCCCCTCCCCGCTCATGGCCTCTCACACCCTGAGCTCTGAGGCTTCTCTGCTCTGAGCCTCCCCAGGGCTGAGATGCAGCAGCCAGTTTGTCCCAGGGGACAGGGGACAGAGAGCACCAGGCCCCCAACAGGGAGCAGGTGGCTGGTCTCCAGCTGGGCAGGCCCACAGCGCCCCCTGCTGCCCCAGGGATGGATTCACTCGGGTCTGGGATGCCCAGCAGGGGACCCTGGGACACACTGGCCTCCCCACCCTCTGGCCTGCTGCCTCCTCCTCAGAGAGAGGGACCTCTCCACCGCCCACACCTGCTCGACAGGTGCTTCTTTACCTTGGCTCAGCCCTGATTCCAGTGCCAGGGCCTCCTCAGCGGTTGACACTGTGGCCATTTCTTCCACTGTGGATTGTTCTGGAGTCAGCACAGCAGAGCCACACGGGGCAGGATAGCCAGACAAGGGCAATTGGTTGGAAAGGTCTAGAATCCTGGGTTTGCTCTCTCTTCTGCCCACATTACTCCAGGACTGCGGGTTTGTCTTTTTATTTTCAGTGGTGAGATTTTCTTGTGTGCTCTAGATGTCAGAGCTTTCTCAGAGATGCTGTCGGGACATGTTGCCTCCATCAGTCATTGGCTTTTCATCTCTTTGTGCCCTTTGCAGCCCCTTTTTGAAAATTTCCATCAAGTCAAATTTAAATCTTTTCTTGTACGTTGTGATTTGGTGTCATATCCAACAACCCATTTCAAAACACATGCTTATTAAGATTTCTTTCTATGTTTTCTCTTAAGTGTTTTACAGTTTTAACTATTGAATTTAGATCTTTAATCCATTTTGAAATAGTTTTTGTGTGTTGTATAAGTTAGGGGTCCATGTTTATTATTTATCCCGTATCTATCCAATGACTTCAGCAATATTTCCTGAAGACCTGAGGAATCTGTCATGTCATCTTGGATGTTTGGTGGACTGTAGGTGTGTGGATTCATTCCTGAGCTCTCAGTATTGTCCCACTTAATTGCATGGCTGTCCTGATGCCTGTTCTACACTGTTTCAATTAATGTAGGTTTATTGTCAGTTTTGAAATTGTGAAGTGGAAGTTCTCCAACTTTGTTCTTCTTTTATGAGACGGTTTTGACTATTTAGGATTCTTTGCAATTCCATATCACTTTTAGGGTCAATTTTTCTATTCATGAAAACAACATCAAGAGGAACAAAATGTGGGGCTTGATAGAGAGTGTATTGAATCTGTGGCTTGCTGTTGGGGTACAGTTGACCCTCCTTTTCCAGGGTTTCCAAATCCTTGGATTCAGACAACTGCGATCAAAAATATATAGAACAAGTAACAATGCACGATAACACAAATAAAAATACAGCATAACAACTATTTGCATGCCATCTACATTGTATTTGGTATTCCACGTAACCTAGAAATGATGTATACAGTAGGATGTGCACAGGTTAAATGTAAATACTGAGCCATTCTATAAATGGCTGGAGCATGTATGGATTTTGTTGTCACAGGTGGTCCTGGAAACAACCCCACATAGATACAGCAGGACAACATAACAGTATTCACTGACCCAATCCATGGATACAAGATGCCTTTCCATATACTTAAGTGATTTTTAATTTCGTTCATAAATATTTTGTAGTTTTCACTGTACATACTTTTCACTTCCTTGATTAAATTTATTTGTAAGATTTTTACTGCTATTTTGAGTTGAAATTGGCTTTTAATCTCTTATTGAAATTATTTATTGCTAATGTATAGACATAAAACTTAATTTTTCATGTTTATTCTATATTCATCAAATCTCATAAATTTATTTATTAACTGTGATATGTAATAAATTGTTTAGGAATATATGATTCGTCATTTGTGGATGGAAATAGGCTTACCTTTTCCCCCCCAACGTCAGAGACTTTTACTTGCTTTGTTCCCTAATTTCTCTGTTGATTTGACTTTTAATAGAATGTTGAATATTGGTGAAACAAAAGAACATTTTTTGTCTTCCTCCTCATTTTAGGGAGATAACTTTCAGTCTTTTACAATTGAAAACCATGTTAACTGTGAGTGTTATCTAAAATTTCTTTATAATACATTTGTTACATATTATATAAAGTTATATATAAATATACATATATATCTTTATATAGATATATAAAATAAGGAAGTTTCCTTCTGTTCCTATTTTTTGTCAAAAGTATTTTCTGCATCAATGTAGATGATCAGGTTCCCACATTAATCATTCTATTAATGTCATGTGTTATGGAGTTGGATATTCTTACATTGAACCACCTTTGCATTCTTGGACACATCGTGCTTGTGTATAACACAGAATCCTTTTAATATGCTGCTGGATTCAGTTTGCTAGTGTATTCTAAGATATTTTTCATCTGTATTGATAAGGGTATTAGTATTAATATTGTTTTTCTATTAATGCTTTTGGCTTTGATATCAGGTAATGCTCACTTAATAGAATGACTTAGGATGTATTCTCACCTTTGCTATTTGTTAGAAGAGTTTGAGAACGATGGGATATTATTCTTCAACTGTTTGATAGAATTCACCATGGAAGCTGTCTGGTCTTAGGCTTTCTTTGGTTGGGACATATTTGATTACTGATTTATTTCATTTACTATAGGCATATTCAGATTTTCTATTTTGTCTTCAGTCATTTTTGACATTATACCTTGAGTGTGTGTAGGAATTTGTTCATTGCACCTAGTTTATCTAATTTGTTGATATACAGTTGATATAGTGCGTGTGTGTGTGTGTGTGTGTGTATGTATATATTAAATTTCTTTATTGGAGATATTAATGTCCCAAATTTTATTTTGCATTTTAGTAATTTGAATCTATTCTAATTTTTATCATTCAGTTTAACAAAAGGTTTTTGAATTTGTTGATATTTTTAAAGAATCTACTTAAGTTTTGTCGATTCTATTGTTTTTCCATTCCCTATTTTGCTTATTTCTTCCCTAATGTTTATTTTCTATTTCTTATGCTGGTTTGGATTTAGTTGGCTCTGTTTTTATTTATTGCATGTGCAAAGTTAGATTATTGATTTGAGATATTTATTGTTTTGATGTAGGTGTTTACAGATGTAAGATTTAGTCTAAGCACTGCTTTCACTCCATCCCTTAAAAATCCACATGCTTGGTTTGGGAATACCAGAAAACTTCAAATTACATACGTGGCTCACATTATGTTTCTAGTGGACAGAGGTGTCCTGGACAGAGTGTATTCATGATTGGCTGTGAGTCTATGTTACTTTCTCAAGGGATTCTTCTAATGTGACATTCTAGGATTTTGTGTAAATAAAACCACAGAGAAAAACTTTAGTATTTTGCTCCTAGTTTCCCAAGAGTAGCAATGTAAGATATTCATTAAAAATAGTCATTAATTAATAATATACATACTCTGCTCTTATTTTCTAATGTTAAAATAACAAGTAGGTATTCAATTATATTAATGTTTTATAACGTAAAATATTTTTTAATAACTAAGATCTTAGAAAAAAGAAAGCAATTCATATGGATAAGAGTTAGGGGCCACCATGATTAGGTAAGAATGTCCGTCTGAAAAGGACAGAGTTGCTAAACTTGAAACCTGCTGTCTACGAGCAACCACCCTGATGGGCCCAGACCCCTGGGCTCTCTAAGTCATCCTCATCTCGGCAGCTGTGCACAAACCAAATCACCTTCTTCTCTCGCTACAATTTACCCTGTAGCAGTTCTGTTCTCCAAGCAAGTACCGTCACCTGTGCAGAGTTGAGCAGGTTTAAAGAAGGCTATTAACAGTAACTGGGCTAGATAAGCTTTAGACACATCCATCAATCACAGAAACTACCAAGTTTCTCGGTGCTAATGTCAACCATGTCTCTGAGAAGGTGTAGTCACAGGCAGTGACGGGGAAGAATGGGCTGGGCAGGAGGCGCAGACGGCTGCTTTGTGTCCACGTGGAGGAACCAAACCATGCTGCTGTCCCAAGAGAGGCCATAAGAATCAGGCAACAGCCCGGGGAAGCTCAGGGAGGCCACATGGAAAGAACTCCAAGGCCAGGATTAGTCTCAACCCCTGAGGGTTAAACTCTGTCTACCATCATGGTTTTGTGCTTTGTCACTGAGGGATGCTGGCTCCAGGCAGCAGCACAATAAAAATCCACACTGATGCTTCCAGCACAGGACAGAGTGACCTTCTGCACAAGGGCCTGATACAGTGAGGACGGCTGAGCCAGCTGACCCCACCCAGGACCTTAGAAATGTGGGTGCAGCCAGAGGGAGTTAGAAGCTGGCTTGCGACTCAGCCAGTGCCTGTGGGCCAGGAGGAAATGGGGGTCATGAGTGTCCCCATGGACCCTCCCTGCTCCCCCAGCAGCAGCCATTCATGAATCACAACAGTAGAAATAGTGGAGCTCGGCCCATGGTGAGATGCATAGAGCTCTGTCTCCTAGAGTCCCAGTTCAGGATTCTGCTGCAACATCTGGGTCACCCTCTATCCTGGAGGCAGAGTCATTGCAGACAAAAATCTCCCTCCCCACTCACTGTCTCCAGGCCCATCAGCAAGGACACCAGAAGGGAGGAGGGCGATGGCTGAGAACAGAAGGATTGTGGGGAGGGAGGCAGACCTGGGGGATCACCGGGCAGTAATAAAGGTTGTTCTGGCGCATGAGTATCTCATATTGATAATGACTCATTCTGGTCCACACACTAGACAAAGTTCAGTGTTTCCTCAGCTGGCCTGGCCCAGCTTTGCTGTCACCTAAGAACCACGTCCTGGTGCTCCCTGTTGGTCTCAGGGCCACACGCTCCAGGCCCCAATGTCTATGGATCTCCTGGTGGAGGACCCTGTTCCTGCAGATGGTCTTTTCCAGTGCAACCTCCCAGGGAGGACTGGAGACCAGGCTCCCCATGTGCCCTTGGGGATGGGACTTTGCTTCTCTCCAGGCCACTAACAATCACAGTACTTAAATTCCAGACTCAATGGTAAGTGCTTCTGCTAATGAGGTCTTGGCAGCATTTGAAATCATTGATTCTATACAAGTATTTGCTTAGTTTAAAACCTCATAAAGCACAGAAACATAATTTTGTAAATTCCTCTTCACATCTTTAATTTCTTTGAAATTTCCCCAAATCATTTTTTTTCTTCTGAGTTACCCACAAAAATAAGTGTCAAGTACATGGCCAGAAAATTTAGACTCCAGTGTTCATCTTTCACATGGGTTAAAAGAATTCATCCAAATCTATAAAGAGACACGTGTTATCATCTTAGATGTCTTCCTTTCTCAGGTCCCAGCAGATACTCAATCACCAAGTCTTGCCAACCATACTTCCACGTTGACCTTAAATTGTTCCTTCTCCATTTTCTTCAGTGTCACAGATGTAGTAAAAGACATCATTGTTTCCCCATGACGTCTTGCCTTTGTCACCCAACTAATTACCTTGCTCAGGGATTGCTTCAGTTTACGCTTCCTCCTATTCTCCCCTGTGACGATTCATTACAAGTGTCAGATGAGGTTGAACATCAGTGACTCCCTGTAGTCTCCAGGGTCAAGTGCACACTTCTTAGGATGTGTCAGTTTAATGGTCTGTCCCCATCATTTTTTTTACCCCATCCAGACTCATCTCAAGCTGCTTCCCCTGATCCTGTCCACATGTGAGCCCAGTGCAGGTTCCATTAATTACTAGAATGCACAACAAAGTTTTCTTTCCATCTATTCTTTGCAAATGTTGTTACCAGTACCTGAAGCATCATTTCCTCATCCATCCTCCTAGTTCATTTGCATGAACCCTAAATATAACATATTAGTTATCACCCCTTGGGGTCAGGCTTCTGTGTCCTAAATCCTTCCCCAGCACAAACCCACTCCAGGAGTTACCTGAGCACATGTCATCACGGGGACCTTTAATCTCCTCCCACAGCTGAGTATGTGGCCTGGGAGGGACAGGAGGAGACGGGGCTGCAGAGGCACAAATGAGGAGACTGGTGTTCTGAAGACCAAAGAAGGAAGCTGTGTTGGGGCATCACTGTCACTGTGACGGGGGTGACAGGAGGGGCCAGTCCACGCTCTAATGGTGGACAATCCTCATAACTGATCACAGCATGGAACTGATAGGTTGTTAGGAAGCAGTCAGGTAAGGGAATCGTCTTTTAGCTCCTCCAGGCATTGTGTGTCCTGAGTTCTTTATGGAAACAAGTCCTAGGTGAGTTGCCCATGTACAGACTCTCTGTGCTTTCTCTGTGTTAGTAACGATATGTGTAATGTCTATCATCAGACACATCCTGAAAAGATTTAGAATTGTGCTGCACATAAATATTTGTTAATTGTTTGAGATGTAATTCTAGAGACTCTTAACTGAGTTCTTGGTGTTCTGTTCTCGTCCCAACTTAAAAGAGACGCTTTAGTTAAGAGGCCTTAAAACTCCCACGAGTGCCCACCAGGAACCCAGGCCCTGTCCCCCTACAGGTGTGTCGACCACTTCTGGGGCAGTGAATAGGCTGAAGGAAGCACACAGGTGTGTGTCTCATCTCCCCAGGGCCCACCCAGTGCGGTCACCAAAGCTGCTGTCCTCTGCGGAATAGAGATGACCAGCGCCATCCTCAGGATGGAGCCCAGAGATGATGGCAGAGGCCACACAGTCTGTCCTAGAGCCAGGGAGTCTCCCTGAGGTCCAAGTGGGTCAGTTGTCCCTGAGGATCAGAAATTTGTGGACGTGTCCTGGGTGCTGCTTCTGCCAAGCCGTGTGCTGGTTGTCAACACCTTGCTAGTTCCAGTGCTGATGACTGTGACCATCTGTCCTGGGGACTTGGTCACTGGGGAGGCTGAGTCAGCAGTTCGTGGGCCACAAATACTGGAAGGTGGAGACACAGAGAGGACAGTGATCCCAGTGAGTGGGGAGGGGAGCAGAGGGGCATTGAGGCCCCCCAGGAGTCTTCCACTCAGGGAAGGTGGGTCCTCGCCAGGCAAGGTGGGGTAAGACAGCCTGGCCCTTGGTGGCCCCAGGGTCCTGGGAGGTCCTGACAGCTTCAGTCACTTCCCATCACAGCTCAGCAAAAGCACTGATGCTCAGTTAACTGCCCAACTTCTGAGGGTTCCCAGCTGGCAGGGCCAGACACACTCAGCCTCTGAGACAGCCCCACAGCGCCCCCTGCTGGACCCTGTCACTGGGCATCACCAGGACACACACCTGCTGAGGCCCCTGAGGATGCACAGGTGTCCTTGGTTGTGCTGTTCAGCTCACCAGATGCAGGTGCTCAGGGAGGAGGTAGGGACGCCAGTGGGGCTGTGATTAGAGACTATGGGACCATCTGATAATCAGACCAACAAGCACAAGGTTCTTATTTATACTTAATTTTACAACAGAAAACAAAAGGTAACATTTACAGACCTCATCTGTCCCCAGTACACTTCTTCATATTACTGAGAAGTTGGTAAACCATCACCTTTGTTCAAGGAGGCATCATCAGTTTATTTTTGCAATTGGTCCCTGTTTCCCATTTTCAATGTCATTTCTCTCACCTCAGTTATGACAGCTTTGAAAATAATCACTATTTTTTGTGCCAATATGAAAGTGACCAATATGGATATTTCTTGTAAATACAGTCATGTAATATCTAGCTCTTTTTTATTTCTTTCACTGAGCATAATTTATGAAGGGCCATATATGTGGAGCATGCATCAGCACTTCATACATGTTTATGACTGAATAATATCACCCTGCACGGGTGATGGATCTATTATGCGCCCTGTGTACATTGAACAATGATCAAAACAACCATGTGCTCTCCTAGTCATGGCTACACATCGTATCGCAGACTCTGCTGGGGCTTCTGCAGCGTTAGATAAATCAGTCTCTGATGTCCTGTTGCCTAGAATATCATTAGTCATCAAAACAAACATTTGTGGTCTGCGTGGTTATTCTTTTATCACATGGGAACCAGAAACTCAGAGATAAAAAGTCCAGCCTTGTGTCCAGCTGAATGGCGTGAAGGGGATTCAAAGTCAAGGGCGTTCCAAAGGCTGCACACCTGCCCTGTAACCAAGTGCTCTCAACCTGGGCTTGCTTCGCCCTCCAAGCAGGGGATGTTTATTTGGTGGTCTCTGGAGACACTTTTATTTTCATATGTGAGGGGAAGGTGTTTATCGAATCTACTCGATAGAGGCCAGAGATGCTACTAAACATATTACAATATATAGCAGTCCCCTAACCACAAAATATTAATAGTGCTGCCTTTCAGAAACTCTGTTTTAAACTACACATATACCCTGTGGACTGATTATAATTATATTTGATGACCAACCTTCAAGATATGGAAAGACGAATTGGTATTTTGTCAGCAGGCACACACAACTCAAGTGTTCAGGAGGGACAGGGAAGAGCTGCACACCCTGGTGGGGACAGGCTGAGGGCAGAGCCAGGGTGAGGATGCTCTGGGGGTTCTTGTCTCACTTCCCCATGGTCTGGAGCACTGTGTGACTGTAGCTGCTTTCATAAAACTGGCAGTAGTAGTCGGCCTCGTCCTCAGACTGCAGCCCAGAGATGGTGAGGGAGGCAGAGTTGGAGGAGCTGTCGATGGAGCCAGAGAACCGATCGGGGACTCCGGAGGGTCTTTCATCATCTCTGTAGATCACAGTGGTGGGGACACTGCCCGGGCGCTGCTGGTACCAGTGTACATATCTGCTCTCAATGCTGCCGCTGCTGCGGGTGCAGGAGATGGTGACCGTCTGTCCTGGAGACCCCGACACAGAGCTGGGCTGAGTCAGGACAAAGTTGGCCAAAGACCCTGCATAGCGGGAGAGACACAGAGATCAGTGAGAACAGACCAGACCCTGTTTCCAAAGAGGAGGGAGAGACCATCTTCCCGGGTGACATCCAGGAGCCCTCCCTGAGTTTCCTGCAGGCAGCCACCTGTGCAGTGAGCGAGGAAGGTGAGGAGGAGGGAGCCCAGGCCATGGTGGGGACACCCCAGGCTGTGCTTCCTGAGCTGACAGCCAGGACTGAGCCCAGCAACCCTCCTTATCTGACATCCTAATGCCCAGGGTGGGAGGTCTCCATGCAAATTTCTTCCTTTCTGGAAGCTGCACAAGCCCCACCTTAGACTTCACACTAGCTGTGGCTGAGAGATGGAGACACTGTCCCGGGGGGAAGGGCTACACCACACAGAGGACACAGGACACCTGCAGATGGGACAGGGGAGACAGCTCAGGCCCTGGGGAACCTGAGCAGGTGCTGTGACCACAACGCCCTCTCGTGGTCGCGAGAGGCACAGCGGCCCTGGGAAGGGGCTGGTGCTCAGGGCTCCCGCCCTCCCCACCCCCACCCCTCACAATTCCAGCCACTGTCCCAGGGTCTCTGCTCAGCATCCTGTGCTCCCTGCACTTAAACCTCCAAATCTGTCCAGTTGGTCCAACAGCCACTACTCTGGTGAAGACATTCTGATTCCCTTTCTGTCCTTGGAGGTGTGAATGTCACAGCAGAATGGGCTGTGTGGAAGGAAAGGGAGGGGAGGGCTCCGCCTTCTCCAGGAGGGACCTCATGACCGGGGCTGCGAGCCCAGCATGGAAAGGCCTGAGAACGAGGGAGCAGCGCCCTGATCAGGTACCAGATTCCACCGTCAGAGACACCCTGAGAGCAGAAGGACCCTGAGGGCAGGGAGGGGAGGGCCCAGGTGCGAGTCAGGGGACAGTTTCACCAGAGCCCTTCGCCAGCGAGTGCCATGAAGGCAGCAGGGGGCGTCGGTGGACCAGGTGGGTGCAAAGGGGTCTGGAGAGAGACTCTGCAGGGCTGGCGATCCATGGCTGTCTGGGCGAGGGGAAGGTCAGGGTCGACGTCAGTGTGAGGTTCTCGTGTGAAGGTCAGGCGGGTGTCACGGCTGCCGCTCTAGGACACAGTACGTAGAGCCTGTTTGGGGTCCTGGGATGAAAGTTTGCTTCTTCCAGTGGGGCCAACCGGGTAACAGGCAGTGGAGCAGGCGACAGTGTGAAAGCAAAGCTCTGCAGTCCCTCGCCGTGGGCTGTGCTGTGTCAAGGGCGCGCTGTGTGTGGACAGTGAGTTGGAGGACGGGGACGGAACCTCGGGGGCCTCCACTGCCTCCGTGGGGACACAAAGACCCTGAAGCTGCTTTTGTGTTCGAGAAAAACTGTCATTTATTTATGAGAGAAGCTACGCGAGCACGTGTGAAACAGACACTCACGAGGCACGTCCTCTCCTCTGCCCGGCGCCAGCGGAGCTGGGGGACCCGACGCTGTGCTGCGCTCACGCCGGGGTCTGTCGGGGCTGAGGACGGAGAACCTGCTGCCAGCTCGCCACGGCTGGAGGATTTGGGCCCTGGAGGCAGCGTCAGCGTCCTGGTCCCTCTCACGTCCTTCTGCCAGGTGACTGTGTCACACTTTCCCCTCCAACCTCTGACATCACCCAGATTATCCACCTTGTATTTGACGCTGGTTCATCTTTTGTTTGACAAAGTTGGGGACATAAATCGATAATTTTCATAAACTTTTGTATGCACCTTGCAGTGTGGGATTCTGTGGAGGTGGGAAGACAGACTTTATCCAATGTCACTTGTTCATGATTTTTTAAATGCGTGTTGCACCTGGATTTGCCATGATTTCCCTATAATTTAATATTTACAAGTTTACTCTGAGATGTCTTCCCGTACTTTAATATCTATATGTTCACTCCAATATATTTATAGATTTATTTATTCATTCATCTGTTCCTGTAATAAATCGTTTTCAATTATGTTTTTACATGTTTTTAGGAAAGATTGAGTATTTACCTTCTGACAGGGTCACAGGCTCCAAATGTGTGTAAGTTTTAAAATAAAGGAAGGACATTTGCAACATGGGTTAATGTCCAGAAAGGCATATATTGTGTCCATAAGTGAGGACGTTTGCAAAGACGAAAGTGCACGGATTTATTCCAGAGCGATTTCATGCTCAGAGGAAATGGGACCATGTCAGTGAATGCTCAGGTGTGAAGGTGGCCATGGGTCATGTCTGTGTCTGCCCCACCTCCACCCTCCTTGGATGAGAGAGGAGAGAAATAAGGACACTTGGGAGGACACTTGGTATCCCCCATGACATAGATTCCTGTGGGAGGGGCACCTTCTCCATGTGTGGTGGTTGTCCAGTCCCTGCGTCTACTCCACAGAGTAGAGCCAGCCTCTGCCTTCTGTCCTGGACACAGTCAGTGTGGCACTGAGGTTGCTATGAGAGGAGAAGCAAAGTCAGAACAGAGGAGCAGACGCGATCAGAGGGGCGGGGAGGAATGTGGTCCTGGCAGGGCTGTGTCTGGGGAAACTGACCAAGGAGAGCGGGCTCCGCCAGGGCCCCAGGGGAAGTCAGGATGCTCTTCCTGTGCCTGAGAGTGACAGGTGTGTTAGGGCTGGGAGGAGCTGGTCAATGACCCTGAGGGACAAGAGTTCAGAGGTTTGGGTTCTCCTGGGGAGGCAGGAAAGGCAACATGGGGAGGACCAGGGGAGGGAGGAGCATCCCTGGCCGAGAGGAAGCCACCATGGGATGTGCACAGAGAGCCCTGCCCTCCAGGGGAGCCTCAGGGACCTGCAGAAGGGGATGGAGTGAATGGCTGGGGGTGAGAGGCAGCTACAGGCACAGAGAACCTGTGGGAAGATCGACCCGGTCACAGCACAGTCTGATATCAGTTCAGTGAAGCCTCTGTGGGCTCACATGCCTCCATCTGTCACCTACAGCATGACTTCCAATGTGGGAAAGTTCCACACCCTTCATCCTCTCAGGAACCTAAAGATCCTCTTTCCCTCAAAAGGTCCCTGTCCCCACCTGTCCTCCCTGGTCCTCTGGTCACTCTGGGCAGGGACCTGACTGTGCTGACTGACTTTGCTGCTGCTGCTCAGGTCTTCACAGTGGGAGCAGGTGGCAGCTCAGGAATTGCACACGGGCTGGGGGTGGGGAGGGGGGTCACCTCATTGGTAGTGGGGACAGGAACCTGCCTCTGAGCTGCACTTGCATAGCTCACAGTGTTGTCATGTGGAGTGGATATGACATGTGAATGTCCATGGGGCCCTGTGGGGACACCCAGCACAGCCTCCTGGGCTCCACACTGTTGACAGGGGACACCTGAGTCTGTCCTGTCCTTCTTGGTGAGTGGAGTCACCTCATGCAGATACAACACTGCCATGCTCCTCTCCACTGTCTGGTGGGGCTCTGTCCTGGACAGAAGGTCCCTTTGGGTGGAGAAGGAAGAGATGGCCTGAGTCACCCCCACGGGCTGAGGGAAGCCCATGCACCCAGTGTCTCCCTGGGGTGGAGCTGTCCCTCCTGCAGGAGAGTCCCACACCCATGGGGTCATCACACCCAGTCCCACAAGAGGAGGCTCAGCCATTCTCTAGTGAGGACCTAATGGGCTCCCCCCCCCGCCCCCCCGTCTCTCTGTCTTTCACACACACACAGACACACACACACACACACACACACACACACACATATCAGACCCACGGCGCCCCCTGCTGGCCACAGACTCACAACCCTCTGCTCAATCACACTGCACAGCTGAGCCCTCCTGGCAGATGAAGCTGCTTCTGACCCTTTTCCCACCTGGGGAGAGGTAGTGCGGGTGCTGGAGCCTTTGCTCCCCGGGGGCCCTCATGTGGGGTCACCATGGACTGCAGGGATCCACGCTTGGCCTTCTGCATCCCCACCCTTGCACTTGCCACGTTCTGCAGGGACACCAGTGACCCCACGGTGGCAGGTCATGGTTTCTACTCTCAATTAGGCTTTCCACACATTCTGCTAAAACCTTCATAGTGTCCCTCTTTATTGAATTTGCGTCTGTTGACCTCATTTTGAGTAGGCCGGCCTTTCCTGCAGGACCCCTAATTAACATTCCCAACCATGTTTACATCACAGACAGAGTAATTTAGGTAAATAAATTAACTGTATCATGCAAGAGTCATCATTGTCAACACACTTGTTTCCATTGGAAAGATTCTGTGTCCTGAGCAAAGAACAGCTGTCCGCATACAGGTGACAAGACTCAGAATGTCCTATGAGCCACGGTGCAGACATCCTGCAAGTGAACGGAGGTTCCATGGAAGGGCTGTGGCCTCTCACAACGGGGCATAAATGGCTGAAGTTTCCACCACTGATTCTGGCTGTTGCCACAGCAGTGAGGGCCCAGTGACCTCATGGGATTGTTCTCGGGCTCTGACCATGATGTCAGCTAGAAAGGGCGAATTTTTCTTCTTTCAAGAGAGATGTCAGTGCCAGAGGTTCCAGCTTTAGCACACTTGGATAAACAGGCAATATTTCAATATAATCCTGAAGATATTTTTTCCTTTCTGAGAATTTAGAAACATTGAATGGAAAATTCAGAGTAGAGCCTTTTTGAAGCCAAAGGTGCTTCCAAGTAGAGTGTGCATGTATCCCAGTTAGTTTAAAATTTCAAAATTGCATATGATGACACCCTGAGCAGACTGAGGTTTTTGTCCCACTTCCCCATCTGCCTGTGTCACTGTGAGAAGCACTGCTGTACCATATGGCACAGTAATAGTCAGCCTCGTCCTCAGGCTGCAGCCCAGAGATGTGCAGAATCCCTGCATTGGCCGAGGCATCTTTGGAGCCAGAGAAGCGGCTGGGGACCCCGGAGCCTTGGTGCTTACTCGAGTCTGAGTAGTAGCTCAGGAGGTACCGGGGAGGGCTCCCTGGCTTCTGCTGGTGCCAGTATATCCAGTAACTACCAACACTGATGTCACTTCTCAGGGTGCAGGTGAGTCTGGCTGATGCTCCAGGAGATGCAGAGAGGGAGGGCGGCTGAGTCAGCACAGGCTGGGACAGGGAACCTGCAAAGAGAGACCCTGGTGGGTGCTGGGGCAGAGTCCAGGGTGTAGTCCTTACACAAAGGGGCTGAAACAGGATGGAAACTGAGACTCAGTTTACATGGCCTGTCCCTACCTGTGCAGTGAGAGAGGAGCACGAGGAGGAGAGGAGCCCAGGCCATGGTGGACACAGACCCTGGTCCCCACAGTGGGGCTGGGCTGCCCCAGGCCTCCTTTTGTCCCCACCCTCTGCAGAGGAGGGGCTGATCATGCAAATGTGTTTCCATCCAGGGACCGCCCAGCCCCTCCCTGAGCCCTGGGCTGGAGCTCAGCTCTCCCTGCACACTGAGGAGGAGGGAGCTTTGCTTTGGCCCTTCGGGAGCCCTGGGAGGAAGCAGCTGCTGAGACCATACAAAGGGCCCTGCACAGGGGACTGTGCCAGGCCAGAGAGAACACTGCAGCTGAGTCCCCATCAGTGAGCACAGGGCCCAGCTCCCAGGGCCAGGCTCCTTGGAGTGACTGGTCCTCACTGAGGTGCTGTGTAGGGACCACAGGGCAGTCCCCCAGCGCCCCCTGCTGGTCACAGGCACACACCTCCCCATGGCCCAGAGACCTGAGAGCCCAGCTGGTCTCTGCAGCTCCCAGTCACTGTCTTTATTTACACAGGCACAGTCTGTGTCTTACAAACTGTGATTCCAGTGCTCATGCTCTGTGTGGAATTACTGTTGTTTCTCACTCCCAGAAGGAATCTTGGACGATGAGAGGAGGAAACATGTATATAAATGAAACTTACGTTATTATCCTCTCACGTAGGATGCTACAAATATAATATGGCTTTCTGGCGTGTTATTTAATACACATATACTTCTACTGTTTCTTTACCACTAGTCATAATGGAGATATTTTCCAGCTACTCTCACATGAGTCGATTTGTGTCTTAATCTCCTGATTCTTTACTGTTTTAGTCGCTGTGCTAATTGTCACAGTGGAGGGAGCACGATGGGCCCTGAGGTTGCACCCGTGGGGCTCACACCTGCCACGGCGCACTGGAATATCGTGCAGCTGGTGGCCGCACTCTCAGTTCCTGCGTCACCAGCTCCCCACGTCCCCTTCTCCCCGTGCAGAGTCTGCTCCTCTGTGGACACAGAGCCCACACACCCATCGTCCTTTTCCTCACTAATTTGCTCAAGAGGATGCTTGAGGGGTTTTCGATCGAACGGTTGAATCTGAGATGTTCTTGAACCACACAGTGAATTTTGAGTATGAAGTTTAATGCTTTATTGACAAGTGACTATCTTAAAATTTCTAAGTTCAGGGGAATGTTAGTGACAGTCACCCACCCAGCTCACCCACGCTCTGCAGTGACTGCTCGTGTCTGTCGTCTTCGGTGCCCAGAATCTGCTCCTCCTCCCACCCGCTCCCGTGGAGTCTGTGGTCAGTCCCTGAAGGCCCATCGAGTCCTGCTCCACTGTCTCTGCAGGAGCCCGTGGGATCCAGCCCGTCCCACTGGTCACTTCGCCAGGGCTCAAGTGCAACCAAGTTCCTCTCCTGTTCTCTGGAGCCTGAGGTCAACGCTGTTAATAACAACTTTGTATAAACTCAGAATCCTGAACTGAAAATTTCCACAAAGAAGAAATGATTATGTTTGACTCCGATCTCAGCCTCTTCCTGGGAATTTCACTTAGGTGAATTCACCTGGTCACTCAGCAGATGGCTGAGTGTGTCCTTGGCACCAGGCAGGGCTGTGGTCTCTGTGCATACAGAAGGGAGAAACCGGAAACCAGCAAGGAGGAAACAGAACCTGTCCTCATGGCGCTCAGGTTCCTGTGGGGGAAACACGCAGTGAACACAGACACAGGCACCTGCCCCTGGCCGTGCGGAGCCCCCTCCTGACAGCCGAGAGCCCCTCGTGCCCCACAGGACGTTGGCGTCAAACTCCACACTCTCTCCATGGCTCCCTCAGGCTGCCCCTCCCTGACCTGTCCCCGGTGCTGAGTGCAAGTGCCTGTCACTGCTCACCTGGGCCCTGCAGAGTCCCTCCATGCGACTTGGTCACCATGTTGTCCTCAGTTTGTTTCCTTCTGTGCACAATAGAGGGACACTTCAAACACGTATCTGAAGAAAGCACCGCTCTGTTCACAAATATCCCACAGGTTCTTTCCCCATGAAGAAAATGGGAAACACTTAGTACCTCATTCCAGCTCTCTCTGGGCCTGCCCCCCCATTTTGTCCCCAGCCTCTGGCCTTGTCTCTGCCCCCTGTGCCTGGACATAAGCATGTGCACGTCCCCATGGAAATGTGACACTTAACCTTGGACCACAGTGTCCCCTTCCCTTTCAGCACTTCTGCTTCTCCTGCCCAGCCTGTCCTCTACCCAGTGGGGGACGTTTATTTTCATTGTGTATAATTTACCAGGAAACCTCCACAGATAAATCTTTACCCACCTACGTGCATATTTCCCCAAGGAAAATCTAATGATAAAAATACTAAGGCTGGGCGCGGTGGCTCACGCCTGTAATCCTAGCACTCTGGGAGGCCGAGGCGGGTGGATCGCTCGAGGTCAGGAGTTCGAGACCAGCCTGAGCAAGAGTGAGACCCCGTCTCTACTAAAAATAGAAAGAAATTATATGGACAACTAAAATATATATATACAAAAAATTAGCCGGGCATAGTGGCACATGCCTGTAGTCCCAGCTACTCGGGAGGCTGAGGCAGGAGGATCGCTTGAGCCCAGGAGTTTGAGGTTGCTGTGAGCTAGGCTGAAGCCACGGCACTCACTCTAGCCTGGGCAACAGAGTGAGACTCTGTCTCAAAAAAAAAAAAAAAAGAAAAAAAAAATACTAAGCAAGGGACAGGATTATGATCCATATTATCAACATTCGTTTTTCTCTTTGGCTGTACCTTCCCACAGTGTGGTTGTATATCGTGCTGTTAAGTTCTCTTTAAACATTTACTCTTTCCAAAATCATGAAAGAATATGTGAGGAGGAGAGATGGAATATCCTCCTTGCATTGGGGCAGGTGTCAGTATCATTGGAGACTCTGTGGCATTTGAGTTCAAGGTTGTCTTTAATCAGGGTAACTGGGGAAATGGGACTCACCAGAGAGCCTGGAGGTCTATTCCTCACGATCATTTGATTTGATAACTGTGATAAAGGATAATTTAGTCTTCCCTATAGGTAAGTGGATTAAGCAAGGCTCTCAGCATCACTGTGTTACGAGAGATAATCAAAAACATCCACTGGCACTGATGGCCCAGCCCAAATCTCAGTAACTATGCAACTGTTCAGATAAAATTTCCAAGGATTCATGGATTCATGGATACCTGTGAGATGCTTGAATTTCTGTGTACATAACAGAGGTAGGATTCAGGGGTTTATTGTGTTGCAGTGTTGCTCATGTCACACACGCACCAGCACCTGGATTCTCTGTGACACCCCAGCCTCCTCTGAGTGGTGAGTGAGATGCCCAAGATCTAGTCCTGCAGACAGTGGAGCCCGAACTTGACCATGACAACCCCATAGGGCTTCTCCTGTCACCCTCACCATCCTCATTGCATCCTGGTGAAACTGCCCATGTTTGGGCCATCCAGGACAGCCATTCTGAGTAGGGGTCACCTCCTGGTCTAAATGTCCCCATGTTCCCTGTTGAGAGAGAGTGATCCTTGCAGACCTTTCTCTCTTGTGTAGGAAACGCTTCTCTCTGGGGAGGGTGGCGCATGCCCTTTCCAAGTCTTCAGGAGAGCAGGGAGCCATCTTCTAGTCCAGAAAGTGCCTACAGCAAGAAATTCATGCCCACTGCTGGGCCCGTGTGTGTGTGTGTGTGTGTGTGTGTGTGTGTTCCCTTCTCTGAGGTCACAGTCTTGTTCTGGTTCCTGTTCAGTGGTTCATGTCTGCAAAGAGTCGTTTCATGTAATCGGTTCTGACTTGCAGTTGTTCATTATAGAAGGGCTGGACCTGTTGCCGTTTATTGAATTATGGCTGGAAAAATAAATTGACACGTCCTTGGTATAATAGTCTTTGTTTGTTTATCTTATTGCAATTTAATAACTTCTATCCTCTTATGATACTTTCTATAGGCTGTACAGACACGAGCTCTAATCAATGCTAGGATTCTTTGAGGTTCTCATACATGCATATTTTTCTCAAATTTGGGAAATCTTTGATTATAAATTTTAAAATAAATTTTCCTGTCCCTTTTCCCTACTCATATCCCCCTGGGACTTTCTTAATGTGTCAGTCGGTGCACGTGATGGTATCACAACAGTTGCTCAGGTTCTGCACTTTTTAAAGGTCTTACTTTGTCCCACCCCTCAGAGAGGATAACGTCAATTGTTCTATGTTTAATTCAATGACACTTTATCAATATTCCCTTTGGGATGAGACCTTCTTATCATAGTTTCATTTAACGTTTTTAACATGATTTTCTTTATTTCTCTGAATATATTTATAACAGCTGATTTCAAGTTTTTGTCCAGTAACCCCGATGTCTGTGCTTCCTTGGGGACAGTTTCTATCAGCGTGTGTGTGTGTGTGTGTGTGTGTGTAAATTGCTGCTGCGTGTATTTGTGTGCTTTTTCCCCTATGTGTAGGCATTACTTACCTGTTACTTTTTCTCATAATTTCACTTTAAAAGGAGAGATTTTAAGTAATATAATGTGACAACTCTGCAAATAAGATCCCTTCCTTAAGATTTTATTCTTGAGTTGTTGCTATTTTTGTCATAGTTGTTATTGTGGATGATTTATTGTTTTGTGATTTCCTGGCCTAATTCTGTAATTCCGTGTTATTTGCATATGTGGTCACTGAAGTCTGCTCAGTTCCGTGAGTGGTTTGCTAATTCTTGGACACAGATTTTCTGAAAACCCTTGAAGTGACGCATCTCTCAGCATTGGCCAAAGGCTCTGTGTGTGTTTTGGAGTAACTTCAACACTTCTTTATTTTACATCTCTGCCTTGGCTCAAAGATATATTGATTTCCATTAAAATCAATTTCTAAAAATTTTATATAGTCCAGCCTGGATTCCTGGGTTATACCTGGCTCTACAATGATGGAGTCAGAACATAGAATTCATGTAGAGATATATGTCAATTCATATATATGTACATATGTCATCGAGGAAGGACACGTGAAGGAAAAGTGTGCAGGGATCACACAGGTCATGCCGTGTCCTCAGTTAGGATCAAGTGCCATTTAACAACCATGTGAGAGTGCTTGAAAGGGAGTGTGCAGAGTGACAGGAGCACGACATTAGAGGTCTATAAGGTACGGATCCTTTACAAACCTTAAAAACAAACCAACCACAGGTGCACAGGTCAGAGGTCATCTGGGAGGGGCTGAGGGAGGGGTGGAGGGAGGATTCTAAAGGGCCAGGGTGAGGCTTTTGGGGTCAGGATGGGTTCACAGACTTGATTGTGGTGACAATTTCAAGGGTGCATCAATATCTCAAAACATATGAAACTGGGAACTTTCAACATCAGTGGTCTATTGTATGTCAATCATTGCTCATTGAAAACACATTTAACAATAGGCCGGAACAAAGAGATAAGAACACACTGAGGTCAAATAAGAGGAAGAGGAAGCTCTGGGAACTCCTGGAAAGAGGGACAGGAAGATGATAGAGACCCAGAGTTCCACACTCACAGGTGGGTCTGAGATGACACAGCTGGACCTGCCAGTTCAGACCCTGGACCTCAGTGCAAAGAGACCCTGTGTCCCAAGCTACAGGCGAGCAGGGAAAGTTGTTTCCTTGGAGACTCTTTTCCCAGGCCTGGGCTGCTGTGAGTGGCCCTGAGGACAGAAGGGGAGGAGGAGCCTCCTTGCCCACGTGGTGCCGTGGGTGGAGCTGGGCCCATGGAGGCAGCAACAGCAGCAGAAGCCACAGGCTGGGCCTGAGCAGCAGCTGCCGGGCGTCCACCCTCCTGCGGGTGAGGAAGGGGGTTCTTGTCTCACTTCCCCGGGGCCTGGAGCACTGTGCAAGCACCCAGGCTGCTGTCATAGGACTGGCAGTAATAGTCAGCCTCGTCCTCAGCCTGGAGCCCCGTGATGGTCAGGGAGGCCGAGCTGCCAGACTTGGAGCCAGAGAATCGGGCAGGGACCCCCGAGGGTCTCTTGCTATTATCATAGATGAGGAGTTTGGGGGCCGTTCCTGGGAGCTGCTGGTACCACTGCACATAACTACCCTTGATGTTGCTGCAGGAGATGGTGACCGTCTGCCCCAGTGCTCCAGACACTGAGGGCGGCTGAGTCAGCGCAGACTGGCCCCAGGACCCTGGAAGGGGGAGAGACACAGACAGGGTGATTCTGGGTCTGGAGACAAGAGGACAGAGCAGGGCCCCAAGGTCTTCCCAGGGCCCTTCCCCTGGGCCAAGTCAGGTCACCTGTGCAGTGAGCCAGGAGGGTGAGGAGGAGAGGGGCCCAGGCCATGGTGGAGACTGTCCCGAGTGCTGCTTTCTGTGCCCGCAGCTGAAGCAGCTTCCCCAGGTCTGTCCTTCCCCTCTTCATACCCTGAGAGGGGAGGCTCCCTCCATGCAAATGACCCCCAGCTTTCTGCCTCCACCCTGGGCCCTGGTCAGGCCCCTGTGCCTGAGGGTGTCAGGGGTGGGCGGGGGTGGGGCTGTGTGGTCCCAGGGGGTGGGGAGGTCACAGCTGTGCCCTGAGCAGAGGGCACCAGGCAGGGCAGGTGGCTTGTCCCAGCTCTGATCACCCACCCCTCTCAGGAGCAGGCCCCGAGCGCCCCCTGATGTCCAGTCCCAGACACACCATCGTGTGACCTGGTGACCATAGTGTCCCAGAGCCAGCCCTGTCTCCCCACTGCTCTGTCCACTGCCCAAGTGTCATATGACCCTGATTTGTGAGCGACATTAGGAATGACCCTTCAATACACGAGGCTAGGAGAAAATAGGGTTTGTACTGAATGAGGAGTGCTGTCAATCTTCTTAATACTGACAACATCTTAACAATTATCACCAAAAAGAATATGCAGTGTATATTATTTTGTCATAAAAATAAGAAAGCCTAGCAGAAAAGATAGTTCAAATTACTTAAATCACAAAAAAAGAAACAAGAGTTTGTGTCTGACTAGACACCCGTGCAAGTATTGTATCTGCCCCAGCCTGGCGTTCGTGACCATCACAGTGAATTGCGATTCCCTTTTTCTCCCACCTGAATGAGCAGGGACTCACCCAGGCTGGGCAGTGTCTCTTGTAGAGAGGACGAGGCAGCCCGTGTCCCCTCCCTGCCCCTGAACATTCTCCCTGGGGGCTGTCCCCAAGCCCTCAGTCTGAGGACAGAGAGAGGAGCAGGGCCACAGCTGAGTCCCCAGGTCAGCCCCACTGTGTCTGGGCACAGTGTGTGCGGTGTGGGGAGAGGCGGGGCTGCGTTTGGTAAATAGATATCGGGCACCTGCCTTGTGTTGGGTGCTTTTCAGCGCTGGGTGTGTCACTGTGCAGTGAACAGCCTTGTCCCTCCTGAGGGACCTGCCCCTGATGGAATGACAAGGTGTGATGCTCACGGGGGCCTCCCTTCCTCATGTCACCACTGCAGGCAGAGACCAGGGGCCGAGGCTGCACTCTGGGTTCTGAGCGGGACGGAGGCTCCTGACATCACAGGGGAGGAGGGAACCAGAGCAAACGTGAGCTGAGGGACCATTTCTGGTTTCCAGTGAAGATCAAGAGAAGTTGGCAAAGTAAATCTAGAAGGAGCAGCTCGGGGATGATGGGGAGACCCAGGTGAAGGGGCCACCAGGGACCGAGGATTGGGGTTCAAGGGGAGAAGGAGCTGGCAGGATCAGGGTCCCAGCCATCCGGGAGGTTGGATTTGTCAGGCCGAGGAGCTTGCTGACGGGGTGTCGTGATCTGCAGAGGTCATGGGGCTGCAGGGCGGGGGGGCGGAAGCCCTGCCTCAGAGGGGGTGGCGGGAACGACGCAGGAGACATTGCAGAAGGGATGCAGATGCCCATTCAGGGGAGACTGGCTGGGAAGGTTAACACAGACAACGTCCAAAACCCACGCATCCTTCTCGGGTCCAAAACCCACGCATCCTTCTCGGGAAACTTCGTGCACATGGAATCTTGCTAATTTGCAGAATCTGTCAGAGGAGAAGATGAACATAAAGTTTCTGGTTTTATTAACAAGGAGGATGTCAACTAGCTCATCTCCAACACAGGCAGTTTGCTTCCAAGGTCCTTTCCTTTTGGTTTAGATGCAGTGATTTAAAAACCCTCATTGGCCGAGTTTCACCATCTCGCCGGTCTCCTCAGTAACATACCAGCTCAACAAAATATTGACACATGTTCATTCCGTATATTACTAAGTAATGTGTCCATTATTTTGAAAATTACACTCTTACCCCTGTTAAGTGATCCATTGAGAGTTCCAGAGAGATCCACCTGCCCTGTCTCCTTAAACTACTGCAGCAGAGATTTTACTATCTTTAGGCTCAGGGGTCTCTGCTTGGGCTCCCCAGAGGCACCACGTGCTCACTGTAGCTGCCCCTGCTGTTTTCTAGGGACCCTCCCCTTCCCAGGACAGTGGCCGTGGATGAAGGTTTGGGGTCATCAGCCTGCAGATGAGGACTGGGCAGGGAAAGGGGACGGGACACTGAGAGTGTATTTTGTGAGACATGAAGTGGCCCCAGGCCTGAGTACACGCCACAGTGTCCGGCAGTCACTGAGAAGCCCCAATAGGAAGCTGAGAAGGAGAGTCCAAGGTCAGGCGATGCAGGAGGGGGCAGTCCGGGCTCTAAGAGGTGGCTTTGTGTCCTGACGGGGCAGAGTCACAGCTGACTCAGGGCGAGGCTGACTCTGATCCCAGCCCCCAGGACACGGAAGAGGAGGGGGCAGAGGTAGCACCCCTGTGCAGAGGACCCCAGGAGGGGGGACCCTCAGCAGTGCCCAGGGGTGACCTGGAGACGGCTGGGCTGGGCTGGGAGCAGAAGGGGACCTCACATGGCGGTGTGTTCCGGGGAGGCTGCAGGTGCTGAGCCCCTGGGATGGTCCCCACCTGAGGAGGGGCAGGTGGAGTAGAGGCACCCGGGGGTGGCGGGCATTTGAGCCTCGGCTTCCATCACTGGGCCTTCTCCGTCCTCCTCACCTGCTCTGGGAAGACGAGGCCGCCGTGAGCGCTGTTTGCTCCTTTCTGCGTCTCCTGAGATCCCTGAATTGCAGGTCAATGTCTCGTGGGCGAGAGTGGGTGGGACTTGGCCTGGGACTGGTCAGTTGTGGGGACATGAGAAAGGTCAGAGGGCCTGTGCTGTTGCTTTGTGAGATGGGGACAGCCTGGACAGTGTCCCTGCTCAGCTCCCAACATCCACAGGACATGACCCAGCAAGGACTCATGACGGGGGTGGAGGACAAAGTAGTGCACGTGGGGGGCCACTTAGACAAACCTCCTGTCCTTCCTCTCTCCTGTCTGGGCCCCACATCCCCTGGCCGTGTGGGTACCAGGGCACTGACCCCAGCTGCGACTCCAGCGATGGACCCTGTGTTGCCAAAACCAGTGGGAAAAATTACCCCTGGTCACCATGACACGGTCGTGGGAGACGGTGGAATGATCTGGTCCAGTCGTCCTGAATGCCGGGGGTTCCTGGTCATGGGACAGGAGGGCAGGGCTCCGTCATTGTGGGGGTTTGGTGTGTGGCTGTGATGTTGGGCACACAGAGGCATCTTGTCCCCACGTGGGAATTCAGCCTGGGCACCAGGTCCTCACGGAGGAGGGACAGAGAACCTCAGAGAACCAGGCAGCATCCATCAGCCCTGCCTTGTGGCCACTCTAAGAAGTGGCCACTCAGCTTCCTGACAGCAAAGGCCAAATGTTAGAGCCAACCGTGACCTTACAGGTCTGAAGCAGAACCACAGTCACCTCTGGTCCTTCTCCCTCTCAGAGGATTTTCCACAAACATGGTAAGAAAACACCCAGGCTGGAGCTCTTGCAGGGCAGGGCTCCCTCGTGCATGACAGGTGACCTGTGCCTGGGTCAGTGCTGGCTCTGTCAGTTTCATGCATGTTTCATCCAGCAAGAGACAATCTGAACTTCTGTAAGGCCGTATTTCCTGAATAAAATTGACAGCTTTGAGGACCAAAGAGTTCGTATCTGATGTCTAACCAAAGGTCCCCAGCACACCTGAGGATCCAGGGCTTCTGGGATGCTCAGCAGAGCTCATCAACACATGGTCAGTGACAGTCTCAGCCAAGCAAGGTGTCCACAGCACAAAGGGGTCTCCGCTCCCCAGATCATCCCAGCTGGGCCATACCCCAAAAAGTCCACACTCGGGAGGGACAATTGTCATCATCGAGCACCACCTGGAAACGCAAACACTGCGGGTGCTGTGCTGTTGGTGCCAACCCAGCTTCACTGGGGACATTTCCAAGAACGGGCTCAGTGAGGGTCACAGCTCCTCTGCCTCTCGTGAGCCCAGTAGGAGCAGAGGGGGCTGGGCCAGGGCAGCGGGTGTGGTCAGGCTGTGCCCTGGGAGAAGGGTCCCCAGGTTCCCCGTGTTTAATGAACTCAGTGGCTGAGGGGCTGTGCACAGAGGGGTGACGGGAGGAAGAATCTGCAGCTGCTCAGGGGAGACGAGAAGCCAAGCCCGGAATCGGTGCTCAGGAAACCTGGGGACTTGGGGGGAGTTGGGGGTCACTCTGGGAGGAGCAGAGAGCAGACAAGGTTAGCCCAGGTCAGGCCACTCTGAAGGGGACTTTGGAGTCAGCCGAAGACTCTTGGTGACAATCATTATTATTTGAAGCCAGCACAGAGGCCCCACCCTGCACTGGGAGTGACAGAGGGACAGTGAAGTCGCTCTTGCTGAGCCGTTGCCAGCACCCCTTCAGTCTGTCCCTGTGCAGAGAGGGGGTGAGGAGGGGAGGCCAGGCCAGGACAGGTGTCCCCGGAGTCACTTACTGAAACACCACAGCAGGGACACAGCTCTCCTATGTAACATGCTCATTCTTCAGTGCTCTCTGGGGAGGGCATCTTTATTTATTTTAATATCTTTAATCCCTGGGTGTCCCCCACAGCACTAAAGACAGCATGAGCTGCAGGTGACTTTGGGATGCCAAGGGGGTGGTTGTGACAGGCCCTGACTCAGTGGGAAAGGAGAACTGATGCCGGTGTCCTGTGCACACCGGGAGGGCACAGACACAGTCGCTTCTCACTGAGGAGAAGACTGTTTGCCCAGCACCCCAGGAGCCCCAGAGACCTGCTGCCTCCGAGCCTCAGGAGGGAGGGGCAGCCCCAGAGACAGGCTGGCATGAGCAGTAGCAGGGGGAGGTGGCCTCACTGGAGCTGGTGAGCGGAGCTTGTCTTGGGGTGCTGGACCCAATGGCCAACCAGAGACTCTCAGCCCCCACATATCTCTAAGTCATGCCTATATCCAAGGCTGGGCACGTGCTGTGGTTTGAATGTCCCCTCCAAAAGCCATGGTGAAACTGAATGGTCAATGTAACAGTATCAAGGGGTGGGGCCTTTAACGGTGACTAGGCCGTGAGGGCTCTGCGTTCATGAATGGATGAGCGCCTCATTGTTGCAGCGGGATGGCGATGGCAGGAGTAGGATCCTGAGAAGGGGTGAGCTCAGCCTGACTTACTCTCTCCTCGTCACACTCTGCGTTGTCCATTCACCACGGGATAAAGTAACAGGAAGGCCCTCAGCACCGCGCACTTGGACTTCCAGACTGCAGAACTCTGAGCCAAATAAACTTCTGTTCTTTATAAATAAGCCACTTTGTGGTATTCTGTTACAAGAGAGGAAAGTACAGTGAGACAGCACGTGTGCGCTCAGCCATCTGCTTCCTCACCCGTAATCTCCCTGGAGGGTAAGAACTGACTTACTCAACTATAGACGCGATAAGTTTGAGAAGATATTAGCAATAGATCAAATTGACACTTTAACTCATTACAGGAACATAAAAACCCACATTTTTACATACATAATTACTAGGAAAATTAGGTGCTGGTTGAAAAGTAACAAAGAAGTCAACCCTTAGCTTGATGTGGCCCAAGGCAGGGCAGCAGTGACTGCACCAGGCAGGGAGATCACAAGGGAGGTTTTAGGGTCACTTCCCCCTGGCTCTGGAGCACTGTGTAAGTGCCACTGTTGGTATGCAGCGTACTACAGCAATAGTCAGCCTCGTCCTCAGGCTCAGCCCAGAGATGTGCAGAATCCCTGCATTGGCCGAGGCATCTTTGGAGCCAGAGAAGCGGCTGGGGACCCCGGAGCCCTGGTGCTTATCTGAGTCAGACTTGAACCTCAGGAGATAGCGGGGAGGGCTCCCTGACTTCTGCTGATACTAGCATATGTTATAGCCACCAACGACAGTGCCACTGCTCAGGGTGCAGGTGAGTCTGGTCGATGCTCCGGGAGACGCAGAGAGGGAGGGCGGCTGGGTCAGCACAGGCTGGGACAGGGAACCTGCAAACACAGACATCCGGGAGTGAGGAATCACTGGCAAAAGTCGAGCTGCTGGGAGATCTGAGACAGAGGGGCCTCACTCAGGCCAGGGAGCTTCCCCAGGACATGGTGGGCCTGTCCCTACCTGAGAAGTGGCAGAGGAACAGGAGGAGGAGAGGAGCTCAGGCCATGGTGGACACAGCCCTCCTGAGGTCCAGAGCTGGAGTGGCTGCCCCAGGTCTATTTTATCCCTCTAGCGGCCTCACAGGGGAGGGACCGTGGATGCAAATGTCCCCCAACTGCCTACCCCCTCCCGCCCCATGCACTTGCCCAGGACCTGGGGGCTGGTGGACGGGGAGTCAGGCAGGCAGGACCTGGGAGGAAGCAGGTGCTGGGACCTCACCCAGAGTGGACACAGCTGCTGAGTCTGTGTCAGGCCCTACTACCCCAGCCCTGGGGAGTTTGGGGTCTGGCAGGTGTATGCGCGTGTGTGTGTGTGTGTGTGTGTGTGTGTCCCCTGTGGGGACCCTGGGAAGACCCACGGCGCCACCTGCTGCTCACTGTGCAGGCTGCAGTCTCTCAGTGGGAATCATGTGAGTGGGGTCACCTGAGAGCCTGGCCACTGTCAGTCCCCAGCGTCCACAGGCCACACCCTGCTCTGGCCAGAGGAACTGATGACAACAAACAGCCTTTCCAGGGAGGACGCCTGGGTTCCTAGCAGAGGCCGTGTGGGGAGCGTGATGCCGTTCAGCGTGAGGAGGCTGCAGTGAGGGGAGGATGCAGAGGGACCTGGGAGCAAAGGCCTGAAGAGCTCCTTCCACGGGGACCAGGGAAGGAGGGGACAGTGCCCTGGCACTGAATGGAGAGTGGAGCTCTGCTGAGGGTCAAATGTAGCAACCACTGTCTCTACAGCAGGTCACCTTCTAGAAGACACAGTAGTATGAACAGATGTTTAGACACCACATAGTGCGGGTGCTGGGGAAGGGCAGAGCGTCTCACCTTCATGGGCCTCCCATTTCTTGGACAATTTTGTGGCAAGAAGACACCGTGTGTCTTATTCTTCTGCTGTCCCTGATGCAGGTGAGCTTGCTCCTGCCACCCAGCACTGTGCACAGATGGGTCAGCACAGCTGGGGCACAGGACCCTGAAATATGTGTGATATCTCATCTCACGGTACCTTGGACAAATGTTTATGAAATGTGTCACACAAGTCAACAGAGTTCCAGGCGTGGGGATAAGGGGGATGGAAACACGGAAGGCAACTGCGGGTGCCCCAGGGGAAGAGAGAAAGGATAAGGGGCGGGGGAGGAAGGCAGATGCCCCATTGTGGACACCAGGTTTGTCATGGGGGATATGAAATTAACGTCATTACTTCCCCTTAGTTCCCTGGACCTCATGTGGGGACTCATGGTGTGTTTGGGGTGGGACTTCCTGACAGCCTGGGCTCTCTCTTTCTGCCTCTCTCTTTGCTTTGCCAGCTGTGAGAGGGTTTCCAGTGCCGCGTTCACTGAGGAGTGTGAAAGCGCTGCCTTTTCCTCCTCATGTTAACCGTCCCCATCCGACCCACCTCGCGGGGCGAAACGAGAGATGAGCTTCTCTTCTGACTGGGGGTGGGCAGAGTTCTCTCCAGCCATCAGCTCTACAGCATTTAGACCTTTTTCACCCAGCTCATTTCCAACAGACAACACTCTTCATGCATCACCAGTTTGGTCATTCAGGCAAAGGGTCGTGGGGGCGTCACTGCTGAAAGGAGCAGCGGAACGACTGCTCGTGTGATTCTACCCTGGATGGAAACCGGCAGGTGACAACAAAGACAACAGACAGGATCAGGCCCCTCAGTCTGAGGAATTCAATTTTGAAAAACCAGGATTTGGAAGACATGACGCATGTCACCCCTTGATTACTTTGTATTCAAACATTTACCCACGGCACCTTGACAAAACGTAAGAAACGTGCAGAATTCCTGTGGGATGTTGGCGTGTGAGTCCTAGGTTAAAAGGAAGGGTCAGGTGCAACCGAAGTCCCCTGGAATCACAAGCGGGCTGGGCTTCCCCTGTGGTTCCTCACATTCCCTGAGGGCAGACACAAGGCAGCCCCTCCCCCACACATCGCCACCCACCTCTCTGGCTACAGTCAGTGTCTCCTGCTGCACATCCAGCACTCCAGAATGCGGCAGCTTAAAACTGCACACAGGTCTGACCCCACAGTTTCTGTGTCAGGAATTGGGGAGCAGCTTAGCAGGCTCACATTTGCTCATGAGGTGAGAGCGGGATGTCAGTGGGGGCTACACACAGAAGAAAGCTCACAGGGGTTGGAGAATCAACTTTTACATTCGCTGGTTGCAAGGCAAGTGGCAGGAGTCCTCATCCTTCACACAGGAGCCTCTTCGTCATGCTACATGAGTGTCCTCATCACAGGGCAATGGCTTTCCCCAGAGCAAGGGATCTGAGAGAGCGGCTGCAAAGCAGAGAGGCTATTACAGCCTGGCCTGAGAAATCAGATCCTCAATATCCTGTTAATCACAGGAGAGATCCCTTCTCAGTATGTAAAAACAAACAAACAACAACAACAACAACAACAACAACAAAAAACCATGAGTACTGGAAGTCAGAGAGGATTAAGAGCATCTTAAAGACCAGATGCCTTTCATGGTAAATTCTCAGAAAACAGGGATCTGAGGTCCCCAAGGCCTGATGTTGACACAGAGTGGAGCAAACCCCATAAAGCAGGAGCATTAGACATCCCACCTGTCCCCCACATTGTTGTTTTCTGATGGGCAAAAACGGGATCCTTCTCAGTCCTCGTGTCCAAATCTCCCTTTTTCTCCTTGTATTATCAGCATTCCCAGGTTGTAATTTTTGTTTACACATTAGAATTGATTCAAAAAACACCATGGCTCACAGGATACAGGAGGAATATTTCTAGAGTCTTTTTCTACATGGGCTACCTTTATCCCTGCCCCCCCTTGCAAAGTGTGTTGGGCCAATAGTTGAATCCTATGACTGGCGGGACGGAAGGGACACGCAGTGCAGGGTGTGAAGGCTGGTTTGGGAAGGACATCCAGGCAGGCGTCTGCACGTGTGACCCACAGACTACAGTGACATTGGAGCCAGGTCGTGGGGAGTTAACGTCCTGCTTCCTGGGCCCCACAGTGGGTGAGCGAAGGGTGCAGAGGTGATGCCACATCGAAAAGCACGGGGGTGCCTGGACTGGCAGCCACAACAGCACAGGGGTTAGCTGTGAGCCTTGTCTGCTGGGAGAATTCACTTGGTGAGCGCCGTGAGCTCTGCAACTCCTCGCAAAGGTGTCACATCAGATCGTCATTTGAACTTCATCACCAGTGGGGAGGGCATGGGCAATGTTTGCAGAACGGGGAGTGAAATAAGTTTGGGGGTAAAATCACAGAGCTAAGGAGTGTTAGGTGTGTCCCTCCTGTGTATGCTTCAGGTGAGTGAGGGTCACGAGTTGGCATCTAGAGACATCAGTGTGGTGGGGTGGACACCTGCATCCCTGCAAAGGACAGGACCTTCTGACGTGTCCACACCTCATGTGGGAGGCCTGGTCCATATTCTAGACAAGGAAGGACCTGGATGGAAGGCTGCGGATGATGGTTTCCTTTGGGTGTCCGGGGAAAAGGAGAGCAAGCAAGTAACTGGAAGCACATGCTGCTAATTTCCAAATTATCATGTCCTGGTTTTATTCTGTTTAACACTTCCTTCCTCAATTCATATGTTTCTTCACAAAATTTTGCTACAGGTAACAAGAATAAAACCGGTTTCACATTCAGTAGTTTTCTTGGAAATCTTAGCTAAATATCCAAATTCATGGCTTGCCAGTTCTGCTTCCCACACGACTGGACCACACAATGAAGCTTGTCTCCCTCCCACTATGTGACAATGGTCCCCTCTCTGCCAGTCTCCAAAACTGTGCTCCTTAGTTCCCCATGAGCTCTCTCTAGTAGACCAGCAGCACGTTTAGCAGCCGTATTTCCACCATCTGTCTGCTGATGCGGCACTGGGTGCTCCCTGAGACAGCACAGCTGTCCTCTGCGTGCTCCTCACTCCCTGCTGAGCCCCAGAGAGCCTTTAGCACCCACATTCCTACTAACAGCAGTTCAAGCAATCCAGGCTTTTCTACCAGGTTTCTCAAAATTCTCCCAACCTCTACTTCTTATTTAATTCCCGAGCTGATTCCATATTTTTTTTTGATATTTCTTTACAGCAGTGCTCCTCGTACATTCCTCTCCATTCATTTTTTGTTGCCACTGTGACAAGTTACTACAAACTGGATCACGTAGGTGACAAATACATGTGTATTGAGTGACACATGCAGGAGGAGATACTGCTGTGTGTAGGGCAGTGTCTGGGCCTGGACGGTCCAGGACAGAGGATGGGGCTTGGTCACCATGTGAGGACCAGGCACTTTCTCCTCCCCAGATTTGGGGACATTCATATCTGGATCTATCTAGCTAGCTAGTGACATATTTTATAAGAAAATAGAAAGAGAGAGATCGTAGAACTACCAGGCTTCTGTTCAGATAGCTTCCACAGGCTAGAGGTCGGGCGTAGGTCAGACGTCACACGAGGAGGGACAGCACAGGTCTGATGCAACAGGACAGCTGCAGGGAGTGAGAGGACAGATCTGACGGCTGCAGAGGATTTTACTCTCCAGCTTTGGGGCCAAACATGTCTGTGATATATTTGAGAGGCAGGATCCAATCAAACCCCAACACATCCTATACCTGTGACTGAGAAAGTGGACAGGCCATAGAAGCAGAGAGTGCATGTGATAACTGGTGTGTCTTTACTGACACGGGATGACCCTTCCAGTTTGGGGATAAATGTGCTCTTTAAGCAGCACATAGTCTATTTCCAAAGCATGTCAATAGAGGACAGCCCCGCAACCTTCCTTGCATTGAAGAAAGGATGTGTCCAGAAGTGGAGGAGAGACAGTCACGTCTCACAGTGACCGTCCATTCTGACAGGTGATTGACCAAATAAATGTTTACTTGAAATATGTCTTGTTTAATTAGATGCCAATAGCAAGGGTGGCACCATTTGTGTCATTTATTTATTTATTTTTTTTTTTTTAGACAGAGTCTCGCTTTGTTGCCCAGGCTAGAGTGAGTGCCGTGGCGTCAGTCTAGCTCACAGCAACCTCAAACTCCTGGGCTCAAGCGATCCTACTGCCTCAGCCTCCCGAGTAGCTGGGACTACAGGCATGTGCCACCATGCCCGGCTAATTTTTTCTATATATATATTTTAGTTGTCCATATAATTTCTTTCTATTTTTAGTAGAGACGGGGTCTCACTCTTGCTCAGGCTGGTCTCGAACTCCTGACCTCGAGCGATCCACCCGCCTCGGCCTCCCAGAGTGCTAGGATTATAGGCGTGAGCCACCGCGCCCGGCGTCATTTATTTGAAAAATAAAATACAAACATAAAAGCTTCATTTCTTCTAAGATTTTAGATTGAAATAACAATAACTTAAAATTCACCTTCAATCATATCAACCACCGGTTATGCAAGTGCTACAGATAAATACAGATTTTGTAAAATCACAATCTGTGTACAAAAGGATCCCCATGCCCGTTACTTGTTCAACAACAAAGTGAGAGATGAACTTGGTGTGAACAACAACCTGCTCTTTCAAGGTCGTCTATCTCTTAACTAAACACAAGGTCAATAATGGTCATTGACCTGCAAAACATTTCCACAGTCATTAATGCATAATTGATGTTACTTTGTAAACAAAGTGTATTTATCTCTTTTACTTGATATACTTAATCTAAATGTTCAACATATAAGATAGTTCATCAGCTTCTGATAACAGGCGGGAGTGTGGAATTTGGATTCAGAGGGGTGCTTGCCTTTGTGTCATCCAAGCACAGCGGGGGGTTAACACTCCCATGTGGAGTGGGCGTCAGAAGTGGGGGATGATCTCCTCGTGTCCCCTCTGTCTGACTTTGTAAACACAGTGGGTGACAAAATCTTTAAATTTCATCCCTCACAGTTATAGTTTGTTTTCAGTTGGTCTCTCATCCCCAACCAACTGGACTCTTGTCCCTAGTATTGCATTTCCCACAGTGCAATGAACAAGGCCAGCCCTGGGGCTGTCGCTGCTGTGGGTGCTGGAAGGAGGGGAGGGGTCTCACTGGGGCCAAAGCGGATCCTCAGAGCTGGGAGGGCAGCGCTGGGGGGAGAAGTCAGGGCTGCTCTCTCCCTAACTGGACACAGTCCCTCACTGTCTGCTGCCCTCTGGATGTGGCTGAATTTCAGACACAGGTGTAAAGTAGCAGAACTAATTCATCTTGAGTTATGTCTGTGGTGTAATTGTGCTGCTTTAACAATTGTCTTGGCTGTTCTTTGATTGGTTGGAGTCTGCGTAACTATTTGGCAAAAAACCTAGAAAAAAAATTCTCATTTGTTTAAATAATAGTAGTGTGGATAGAATTTAACATAAACTAAGTAAGAGTAACAGGCAGTTTTTGTCCCACTTCCCCATCTGCCTGTGTCACTGTGAGAAGCACCGCTGTACCATATGGCACAGTAATAGTCAGCCTCGTCCTCAGGCTGCAGCCCAGAGATGTGCAGAATCCCTGCATTGGCCGAGGCATCTTTGGAGCCAGAGAAGCGGCTGGGGACCCCGGAGCCCTGGTGTTTACTCGAGTCTGAGTAGTAATATAGCAGGTACCGGGGAGGGCTCCCTGGCTTCTGCTGGTACCAGTACAAATTTTTACCACCAACACTGATGTCACTTCTCAGGGTGCAGGTGAGTCTGACAGAGGCTCCAGGAGATGCAGAGACGGAGGTTGGCTGGGTCACCACAGGCTGGGACAGGGAACCTGAAAACACAGATACAAGTGCTTACTAAGGCAGTATCCAGGATAAAATTTCTCAGGGATCTTTGGCAGATGATCCAGAGTCAGGGTAGGGGCTGTTCATACCACAGAAGGCCTGTCCCTACCTGTGCAGTGAGAGAGGAGCACGAGGAGGAGAGGAGCCCAGGCCATGGTGGACACAGCCTCTGGTCCCCACAGTGGGGCTGGGCTGCCCCAGGCCTCCTTTTGTGCCCACCCTCTGCAGAGGAGGGGCTGCTCATGCAAATGTGTTTCCATCCAGGGATTGCCCAGCCCCTCCCTGAGCCCTGGGCTGGAGCTCAGCTCTCCCTGCACACTGAGGAGGAGGCAGCTTTGCTTTGCCCCTTGGGGGAGCCCTGGGAGGAAGCAGCTGCTGAGACCACACAAAGGGCCCTGCTCAGGGGACTGTGCCAGGCTAGAGAGGACACAGCTGCTGAGTCCCCATCAGTGAGCACAGGTCCCAGCTCCAAAGCCCCAGGCTCCTTAGAGTGACTGGTCCTCAGTGAGCAGCTGTGGAGGGACCACAGGGCGGTCCCCCAGCGCCCCCTGTTGGTCACAGGCACACACCTCCCCATGGCCCAGAGACCTGAGAGCCCAGCTGGTCTCTGCAGCTCCCCAGTCACTGTCTCTGTCACACAGCCATGGGCTGAGTCCCTGGTGCAGTGACCCCAACACACTGTGAGTGATCACTGGGGTTTCTCACTCCCAAAAGGAGCCCTGGACTATGAAAGGTGCAATTACATGCATATATAACTTTTTATGATGCAGCATCCCCAGAGTACATTCTAGAAAATCCTAAATAAGCCTTATGTGCCATCATGGTGGGCACCACATGTGCCAGAACATCTGAGCTGGTTTGACTGGTGTGACTGTGCTATTCAGGGCACCGGTGTAGAAGAGAAATGTTCAAGGAATTGGCTCAGTGATATGTTTAACACTCACCAATTCTGAAAACATTTCAAAAGTCACACAATGATTTTGGAATGTTCATACTGACAGCCTTGAGTTGTGAATCAATAGTAGTTGGGTAGAGACAACATTTCCCAGTTCATAGCGCAACGCATTTCTAAATTTTATGGAGATTTATCTCCCTACATTTGTATTTTTCTGTTTATCTGTGCCATATATTTCACACCAGCATCTTGTTTTTGATGAAATACAGCTTATTTATATTCTAAATATAACTTCCCTACTTGTAGTTCCTTACTCATATTTTTATACTTTACTAAGAAGGTAAGTTTGACTCTTTAATGTTCCTATAGAAATGCTGACACCCTGGACAGGTGAATGCAGAGACCAGCGCTCCCTCACTCTGTCCCTGATGCAAATCTGCTTTAACTGTCCAAATAGTCCCCACACTCCTGGACCCAGAGGCTCTTTCAGTAAATAAGCTGTGACCAGGATCCCCTGCTTCCTACAGGCCTCTCACTTAAGGCATCCAGACAGATAATTCCCGCTTTGGTCCACCAGGTCACCCCCTGGCTAAAAATCTGGCACTGACTCCCCAGGGCTGTTCCCATAAACCCCACAGTCCTCACCCCCTCAGCCTCTTCCTAGTCTGGCCCCGCCCACCCACGGCCCCCCTGCAGCCCCTCCCCTGGCTCTGGGGCTCCAGCCACGCCCACTGCTCTGTCCTGAGACACCCTGAGCTCCTGCACCTGCCATGGCTGCAGCCAGCTCCTGCTCTGTCTGTGGGAGAGACGGGCTCCAGCTGCAGGTCAGGGTGGAAGTGACATTTTGAAATAGTCGTAGATATATTATTCTATGTATCTTAAATAATTTTATAAATTTTCATTTTATTTTTAGTGGCATTATGTGTTGTCTTCTGGGTAGCTTTCACCTTCTGTTCCACATCAACTTTTTTGCATCAGGGGGTTTTCATTCCAGCAAATTGGAGCCTCTACATGCATTAGACATGCAAAGAGGGTTTCCAATGTCAGCCCTTGGTCACTGAGGATGTGATCCTGTGGGGTCTCACCTCCTCTAGGGGAGGGTGGGTGTGAGAAGGCATCTCAGCATAAATGTAGTTTAAACTGAGACTGGAAGAACATTAGGAGTTGGCCCTTTGGCAGGCAGGTCAGAAGAATCAGGAGAATCCAAGGCAGCAGATTTATGTTCCTTCTCTCGTTCATCAAGTTAGAATCCCCCCTGCATGTTGCCCTTGTGCTCAGCCAAAGCCAAAAGGGCCGTGTGCAGAGTCACAGAGACCTTGCTCTGTGCAGCTACCTGCTCTCCAGTGTCTTGCTCTGAGAATCCCAATCATCCCTGTACCTGTGACTCTCACCTCTGTGTCCTCAGCTCAGTGACACCCTCATGATCAGCTGGGGCTCCATCTTCTTCTGGTCCAAACGGTCAGTCTAGAAAGAAATCTGCGGCCACCGTTGGGCTCATCTGTGAGGGCACATGTGTCTGTGTGTGGAAACACACATGCATCTGTGTGTGTGTGGTGGATATGCATGTGCTGTATGCATGTGTGTGCCTGTGTGTCCATAAGGGTTTGTGCATCTCCTTGTGCAAATGTTCTTTTCTTCTCTGAGGTTGCAGCATCTGGTTCTCCTCATTGTCCAATGTGCAATGTCAGGAAACAACGATTTCACTATCTGCTCCTGTCCTGTAGTCGTGCGAGGTGTAAGGGCTGGACCTGTCACTCCATACTACATCATGGATGGAATCAGAAATTATGACAGGCTCCTGGTGTCACTGTCTTTGCATATTTATCCTATTAGCATTTAGTAACTTTTATCCCTCCATGCTACTTTCCTTATGCCCATAGTAATCAGTTCTGATTGATTTCTGTTAGGGTTTATTGAGCATCTCAGGTGTGTTTTTCACACCAACTTAGGGACCTATTTGGTTATCACTTTTCAAATACATTCTTCTGTCCCTTTCCCCTGCTGCTGTCCTTCTGAGACTTTCACTATGCGTATGTTGACACATGGGATGATGTCACACAGGTCCCTCAAGTTAGGGACATTGTTTTTATTCTGATATCTTTCTGTTTTTCAGGCAGAATAATATCAACTGATCTACCTCATGTTGAGTTACTCTTTCTTTTTTATTTCTTTATTAATATTCCATATATGATGAGACTTACATATGAAATTTGTCTTAATTTTGGACATGATTTTGTTTATTACATTCAGCATATTTATAATAGCAGATTCGAAGTCTTTCTATACTAGTTCCAATGTCTGTGATTATTTGGGGATAATTTTCACCAATATTTTAGTGTTTATTTCCTTTGTTTTATGCTTTGTTGTTGCTGTAATGTTTTCTCTTTTGTAGTCTGTGGGGACAATAATTTCTTGTTTCTTTAATTGACTCACTATTTCATTTTGAAAAATGGAGATTTTAAGTAATATGATGTGACAACTCTGAAAATCAGATCTATTCCCTGCTGATTTCTGTTGTTGTCCTTCTTCTTAGTATTATTATTATTTTTGTTCTAGTTGTTATCGTTGTTGATGGTTTATTGTTTCGTGGTTTTCTGTCCTAAGACTGTATTCTCGGCATGTGTCGACACTGAAGTCTCAGTTTAAATACATTAATGTTTCATTACTGGACAGAGGTTCCCTTGGGTGCCTTGAAGAAATGTATCTCTCAACCTTCCCCAAAGGCTCTCTGCACGTGTTGGGGCACAATTTCAACACTCTGTCAGTTCATAACTCTGCCTTGGCCTCCAATTCATCTTGCAGGGATCTCCAATTTCAGCCAGTGGAGAAAGATTAGGGGCTTCTTAGTTCTCACCTCAACATAAACATACCCCAGGGCATGTAAGTGGCCTTCTGTACCCACAGGAATGTGTCAGGGCTTATCGACACCACCTGTGGACATCCCACACTTGGCACTTGTTTTCCCACAGAAGCATTTGATCAGCTTTGTGCTCATTCCAGCTCACGCACTGTCTCAGGCGCTCTCAGTGTGAACAAACGCCAGCTCTTATTCCACAGCACATTGAGGATGGAGCAGCTTGAACCAAACAAGCTCTGAGTCAATTCAAATTCAGAAAAGTGCTGAGAAGGAGGCTTTTCTTAGAGCATCCAGAAAGTTCAAGTAATGACTGCAGTCTGTGGATAGGGCTTTTTGGGGAACTCCAAGCCTATTATTTTGTTTTTCCAATTAATATTATTCTTCTGGTTTTCACAGCTACAGTGGTTTTGAGGCTGTTAATTTTCAGGGCTTCCATAGGTCTGGGGAGATTTGCAATAAAAACAACAGAGCTCTTGTTTTTACAAATGTCCCTCCTTTTTCTTAAATGGACCTCACATTGTTGTAAGCCTTTACTAAATGTCCAGAGTTCTGAAAAGGTTGATTTAGACAATTTTTCCCACTGTTCTTATGATCTTGTATGGTGGGAAAGGTTTTCAAAGGGCCCCATTCCATCATTGCATAAGTGTTTCTTTTCTTTTTTTTTTTTGTTTTTAAACAGAGTCTCCCTTTGTTGCCCAGGCTAGAGTGAGTACCGTGGCATCAGCCTAGCTCACAGCAACTTCAAACTCCTGAGCTCAAGGGATCCTCCTGTCTCAGCCTCCCGAGTAGCTGGGACTACAGGCATGTGCCACCATGCCCGGCTAATTTTTTCTATATATTTTTAGCTGTCTATATAATTTCTTTCTATTTTTAGTAGAGATGGGATCTCGCTCTTGCTCAGGCTGGTCTCGAACTCCTGAGCTCAAACGATCCGCCCACCTCGGCCTCCCAGAGTGCTAGGATTACAGGCGTGAGCCACCGCGCCCAGCCCATAAGTGTTTCTTGACTACATGTTTTTGGAAAAAGAAACCTTTTCAGGCTCAGAGCTGTCAAAGTTTACTAACTGGCCATTTAGTTTCCTTTTATTTCTTACGTTCTTGCATATCAGTTGTCATCTTATGTACATTGGGATCAATTTCTCAACCTTGTCCCCTACTCCCAAAATCCAAACACTAAACACTGAAGAAAACCTTCGGAAACAGCCAAAGGTCTTAAGGTTTGTTCTCACACCAGCCACAAATTTTTATTCTCTCTGCATTTGTTCAGAGTGTGCTTCCTACCATATAGATAGAATCTGAAAATTTCTTAGAAGTAAATAAAATTATTTTTATAGGTGGTCATTTAAGTAATCCTCAAAAAAGCAGGAGAGAGGTATGTTCTGGAGTCTCAGTGTTTGAATGTGGAAAGGAGAATGTCCCCGCATCCCCCGTGTAGTGAAAATGTAGCAAGCAGCAGGGGTGACAGGATCAGTTGCTACATTTCCTTCCTTGCTACAGATCTGTTCACTCTATAGGAGCCTGGCCTAGCAGCCGGGTTCCCAGAGAACCCTTGAAAGGAATCGGGATGCATCCAGTTCTCTCCCTGAAAAATTTCTGACAAAAAAGTCAATATTTTTCAGGGTTCAGACCACCAGACACTGTTTCTGGGAGCCAGGTGGCAGCCTTGGTAGCAGAGTGGAGAAAACAGTTTTTGTCCCGCTTCCCCATTCATCTGGATCACTGTGCTTCAACCATATGAACCAGCACTGCTATAACCTGCACCACAGTAGTAGTCAGCCTCGTCCTCAGACTGGATGTTGGAGATGGTTAAGTAGCGGTCAGCCCCGGAGCTGGAGCCCGAGAAGCGATCGGGGATCCCGTCCCCCTTGCTGTGACTTCCATCACTCTTAACATACATCAAGTACCGAGGGGCCTTCCCCGGCTGCTGCTGATGCCATTCAATGGTGTAGCTGCTGTGTCCACTGCTCAGGGTGCAGGTGAGCTTGGCCGAGGCTCCCAGGGAGGCAGAGGCAGAGGGCGGCTGAGTCAGCACAGGCTGGGAGAGGGACCCTGGAAACACAGACACACATTATGTCCTGGAGGAAGGACAAGAGGGAAGGACAGTGTGGCATGGGTCTGGGAGGTGGTGTCAGTGGGCTGGGGGTCAGGATGCTGAGGACCGTCCTGACCTGTGCAGTGAAGGAGGAGGGTGAGGAGGAGGAGTGGGGCCCAGGCCATGGTGCAGACACCCCAGAGCTGTGCTGAGGCTGCCACGCTGCAGGTGTCTCTTATCCACCCTCCAGCCCCAGAGGAGGGAGGGGGCCCTGCATGCAAATGTGCTGCTCCTCCCCTGCCCACCAAGCCCGCCCCGGGCCTGTGTGCAGCCCCAGTGACAGGGTGTCATTACTGGGAGGGGGGCCTGGGCTGGGCCTGTCTCCCCAGGGGCCCAGAGAGGACCCACCTGCTGGCACCAATGAGCTCTGAGCAGAGACCAAGGTCAAGTGTCTGGTTTCCCAGCTGAGCCCCACGCAGCCCTCAGTGACAGGCCCACAGCGCCCCCTGCTGCCCAGGACCAGATGAAGTGTGTCTGGGACCAGATGCCAGGGGGTCCTAACAAAGGTGTCTGTCCTCACCAGGGACTTGACAACTGCCCACTCCCTGCACAAGGGCAGAGCGAGTCCCCTCCTCATTGCAGCTCCTACCTTGTCTCGGCCTTTAACTGTCCTATTTCAGCCTTCTCAGTGGGAACAGGACACACAACTCTGCCTGTATTAAAAGGGGAGCGGGGTCTCCTATACAAACTGTGCGTGAAACAAAATGTGCATTTGCAGAGAACAGGGACAGTTCAGCCATGAAACCATTTCCCAGGCTGCTCATGCAGCAGGTTTCTCCCTCCCCACGTGATTCCTCAGGAGGTCACACACAGGGACAGAGTGGGAGTGTCTGGAGGGTAAGTGAGCAGGCTTGGTGACTCACTGGATTCCCTGGGGAATGAGCACAGTCCCCGGGAGGAGAAGGGGAAGGTCCTTGAGTGTTGAGAAAAGGGAACCAGCTCACTGGGGGCTTCTTCTGAAGTGCAGGATGAGAGAAGTTCAAGAGAAATAGACAATGTGAGTAAAAATGCAGAAGAAAAATTATTTTAAAATTCCAGGGCTTTTCTCATACAAATACTTCAGTAATTACCTGAGGAGCTCACAGGAGAGAAGGGAATTGGAACTAAGGAGACAGACCCGAGGGTTGAGAGTGGAAGTTGTGAATCAGAGACGGGAAGGGGAGGGTGAGGACCGTCTACACTGTAGAAGCGACTGGAGGAGAAGCCAGTGGGGACATTGGGCAGGAGCAGAGGGGGGTCAGGTCGAGGGAGGTTTGGGGTGTGTTGCTCCTGAGTCACCAGAGACTGAGAACAGAACCCTGGAACCTGAATCCCACACGTGTTAGGACTGAGAAGGAGGACAGGGGACCCTTCAGAGGCTGCTCTCTGAAACCTCTTTGTACCTGGGCAGAGAGTGAGGAGGGAGAGGAGTCCAGGCCATGGTATGGCCTTGCCAAAAATCCTCTACACCCACAGCTGTTTCTGGTCTCTGGGCTGGTTCCTGTGTCTCCTCCTCAGCTCCCTGGGAGAAGGGTGTGTTTGCGTCATGCTTCATGCAAATATGAGCCCTTCACCACCACCAGCACCATGGGATTCTGTGTCCTTGGCCCAGGGGGCAGCTCTCTTGTCAGGGACAGTGGGCTGATGTCAGCTCTGAGTTTGTCCCTTGGGAGGAAGCAGCTGCTGTCACCTCTAACTCAGGCCAGTGAGCACAGGCCCAGGGACCCTGAAATTTGAACCATTTGAGTGTGTTTCAGGCCTGGCTCAGCTCTGGAATGATCCACAGCGCCCCCTGCTGGGCTGTGATAACTATGGCTTCTACTTTCTCTAATTGTATTAAACCTCTTGTTCAATGCCGGAATTTCAGGTTCATTCTCACTTGTTCTTGAGTCTGTCCAAAGAGACTTTTTTAAAATTTAACTTAAAATTTTTTTGTGTTATAATTTATGTTTAGTTTTTTTTTATGACTTGTAATTTTTTCTCAAATTTTCTCCATTCTCATTTACTTCAAGAATATTAGAAATAGGTCATCGAGGGAATTGTACGGTTGCTGACTTCAGTACCTGAGCCACATAATTTCATCACCCAGATCACCTCAGTGTCTGTGTCTGTGCATTGTCTTTTCCTCACTCAACTTGTAATTTTCCTAGATCTTGATATGACTACTGATTTTTTATTGTACTCAAGACATTTTGGATATTATATTATGAGACCTTTTAGAGTTTTTGTCAATAGTTCTGAAATAGTACCTGCTTTTGGTTCATTGGTTTTCTGTATTAATTTTCATTTTGCCATTCGAAGAAGAAATGGGACACATTATCCTTTGTAAGCATTTAGTTTCAGATTTTGGCATCAGTCAAATCATCCTGGAAATGGGTCCCCTGCAGTCTGCTTTCCACCTGCTGAAATGGCTCTGGAGCCTCACGTCTCTCTCATCCCGAATCTTTGCCTTTGAAGATGTTCAAATGTGTCCCAGTGCTGCTTATGACCTGAGGAAGGGGAAATACACTTTTGATCTGAAGTGACATCTGTCACCAAATCAGCTCCCCACACCCTTAGTGACCTGCCTCCTGCATTTCTTCTCTGGAAACTTCAAGGCTGAAGGATTAGCCGAGTGAGGTCTCAACATCCTGCCCTAGTGATCTAATTTTCCCCAGACCTAACCCCAGCCCTGTGAACATTTTCTTGTCTGCACAGGTGAAATGACACCACGTCTACCTTGTGGGTGACTAGAGGGTCCTCCTACCTCCAGCAGTGAGACCCCTGGGAAATCTCAGAGCCCGTGGCTGGGAGTGGGAAGGGACAGGGGTTTCCCGCTGGCATAGTCCTATAAACAGTGTCTAGTAGCAGCAGTGTGGGGACCAGGGCTGCGGGTGTGACACACAGAGTGGCGCTGCCAGGCTGGGCTGGCCACCCTCCTTCACTCTAAGTAACTGCCCGTAACCAGCGGGAGCTTCAGTGGAACTGCCCGTTCAGAGGAGAAACAGCGTCTTCATCAAAGTAAGAGACTCCTCCCAACTCCACATACGGCAAAGTAGGACATCATGTGTCGCAAAACCAGAAATTTAAAAAAAATGTGCTCTGTTTGCATGATTTGATGTGAACATCATGGAATATGAAAAAACACTTCATCTTTAAACTCTCCTGTGGGGCAGAAGGGACAGGGACACATGTGTGTCTTTGTTGTAATGGACACTATTTTTATCTCACCCACCCATGAATTTACATTTAGTGCAATTACTGATCCTGTGTCTGTGTCTACCTTTCTCTTCCTTCACCTGGGCTTGTTGCTAAATTCCTCCTTTCTCCCTTTTTATTTTTCATGAATCAAGCGTTTCCACCGAATCATTTCACACTCACTAGCTGTTTATTTTACATCCCACTATTTCAGCAGCGACCCTAGATATTGCCAATTGCAACCTCGTCTCCTTAGGGCCCACATTAATTTCATATTTTGTCAAATTTCCCTCCAACAGAGAATACTAAAAAAGTTTACACAATCCCTGTCCTTTTTGATAATCAATATCGCTAGATGTTGTACATGTCCACATGTATTAATTATGAAAACTGTTGAAACTATCGCTGTGGCTGGCAGTGCTGGTGACTCTGACTTCAACATAACTGTGCATATTCTACACATTTCCGTCTCCCTGTGCTGTGACCCTGCAGGACTCTCAAGGGAGCCTCTGGCTGGCTTTTATCACTTCAGCACCAAAAAACTGTGGAAATTCCCTCCATCTGGATTCCAGAGGTTTCTTCTCATCTCTTTTGCCCCTGCCACACGTGGGCTGGAATTCAGCATCTGTTTTCACAAGGACCTTGTGGTGATTTGAAACCCTCATTGTCCAGTTTGTTTTTATGCCTACAGGGAATTGCATTACCCTCAAATGTCTTTTAGTTTCCTTGGGCATAATCTAGTGTCTTTTCCTTGATTCGTGTATTCTACAGTCTGCACCTTCTTCCTGCCTGACTTTCTGTGGTGTCCCAGCCATCCATTCGAGGGAATGTTCCTGTCCCACTTGAGGACAATCACAGGACCCTGCAGACGTCAGGAAGCTGCCTTAGGTAAAGCCAAGAGCAGGGACATGCGCGAGTTTCCTCTTTGACTGAACAAAATTCAACTCCTTTTCCCTGGACCACATGGTGACCACGCTCACTCCTAGCCACATGCCTGTCCTGAGACATGGGCACCAGCACAGATTAAGGACACATGCCCAGACATGTGAGATGACCAAGAACATTTTCCACCTGATCTGCTTTCCTTTGTGACAATGATGAGGTTGGGATATTTTAGCCAATAGCTAAATATTATTAGGATTGGCTGGATAGAAATTTCTACATCCTGTGAGGGGCCACAAAACCTCGGCCCTGGAGGGAGAAATGACTGCAGGAATGTCCCCTGAGCCTGATATTGGTCACTGGAGGTGAAAGAGGGTCTATGGTTCAAGATGGGGGATCGGACAGGAGACTTGTGCCCCATCGCCCTGTGGGGCAGGTGTCCTGGGGTAGCACTGGGCTCCTCCCACATCCTGGGCAGTAATCATCACGCTCATCCTCAGACAGACACAGAGCATCGCAGGGGCCCCAGTGGCCAGAACAGAAGCAAGAGACACTATGTGGGACCCTGCAGGTTGGGAACCACCGAGTGTCATGACCTGGGCCTTCTCCTGGGAGCTGGTGGGGCCGGAACATCCTGTCCCCCCAACTCTGCAGCTCACTCCAGTGCAGGAGGGGGTGATGTTACTCCCAGATGACGGGCAGCTGAGAGAGCACAGCACCTGCAGGAGGCCGCACCTGCAGAGAGAGGTGCAGAGACCTGTGAGCACAGCACAGGGCCCCCTTGACGTGGGCAGAGCTGGGGAGGAAGCCTGCAGGGCCTCAGGAGCCTGGGCCTGGGTCATGTTCCAGGATAGTGGGGAAGACGGTCCTAGGACACGATAGGGACAGCCCATAGCCCTGTCCCTTAGGATAGAAAGGACAGAAATATCTTTCCCTGCTCCATTCACAGAGCAGAGTCACAGGCACTTCATGGAAATTGGCATCATTCTGTTGCCTTTCTGGCCTTTCCTGGTTCCTGTTGTGTGGAACATTCTATAGTAGTTGTTGGGGGATGGAGAAGGCTTTGTCCTGGGTCCTACAAAAGTCCTGAAAGGTCTGAATCCCGAGAAACCCCCAAAATGCATCACACCCGAATCTATGTCCCCATAAGACCAGACCAGCAGCACCAATGTGGGGAGGGACCTACCCACACATTCTGGAACAGACCACAGCAGCTAGTAGAGGGGATGCAGTTTGTGAGAAAGGTCTTGTCTTGCCTGTCCCGGGACTATGGATGCAGGTTCCACTTCTCACTCTTGGAAATATAGTGAGAAATCTTGAAATTATGAGGGTGTCCTCTCCTCTAAAGGGCTCTTTGGGTGATTCTCTTCAAACAGGTTGCAGGTCATGCCTTGCTTCATTGGGTTGAGGGGACAATCTGAACCACATCCCCTTGGGTGCACACTGCAGGTGACAGCACAGTCTCAGGCCAGCAGTGCCCAGCCCCGGCCTGCTGCTCCCACACTCTGCCCATCGGCCTCAGAGCAGCGAGTCCTGCTCCCGGTCTGGGCCTCTGCCCTGACCACCTCGTCTGGTTCCCCTAACTTCATGCCAGCTGCCTCCACCTCCCCTTCCTCACATACCAGCAGGTCACGTGCACCCACAACAGCATCTCCCAGGACTACAATTCCACCTACATCTTTCCTTAGACTTTCTGCCCTGAGCTAGACATGGCCTGAATTAAATATGTATGGTCTCCTACAAAGTCTTCATGGAGAGATTTTTATCTTAAATAAGGAATTTACACTACAAAACATGCAGAGGGTGAGAAGATTTGAGCAATGGGTCAATGGACAAGTTCAACTGAACAGCATGATATAACATTGTCTGAGTTATTTGTCCAAGAAAATAAGGTATTGGTCGAAGATATGAAAACAGAAGTCATCCCCTGAGGTTAGACTTTGTCAGAGCCACAAGCAAACGGGGACGGCACCAAGCAAAAAGAACAGGAAGAGATTTTTGTCTCACTTCCCCATGTGTCTCAATCACTGTGTAAGTCTTAGAGCTGCCATCCCATATATTACAGTAATAGTCAGCCTCGTCCTCAGGCTGCAGCCCAGAGATGTGCAGAATCCCTGCATTGGCCGAGGCATCTTTGGAGCCAGAGAAGCGGCTGGGGACCCCGGAGCCCTGGTGCTTACTCGAGTCTGAGTAGTATCTCAGGAGGTACCGGGGAGGGCTCCCTGGCTTCTGCTGGTACCAGCGTATGGTGTAGCTACCGACACTGAAGCCACTGCTCAGGGTGCAGGTGAGTGTGGCCGATGATCCCAGGGATGCAGAGAGGGAGGGCGGCTGAGTCACCACAGGCTGGCACAGGGAACCTGCAAAGACAGACACTCATGGGAGCTGGGGCAGGGACTAGGGCTTGGCTGCTTGGAGGTATGAGCCAGAGGAGGATGACACAGGTTCAGAAGCTGCCCCTGGACCACGATGTCCCTACCTGTGCAGTGAGAGAGGAGCATGAAGAGGAGGGGGGTCCAGGCCATGGTGGACTCAGACCTCCTGAACCCGAGTGCTGGACTGCACTGCCCAGGCCTTTTTAAAGTTCTCCATTTGCCTGCAGGGGCTGTTCATGCAAATTATTCTGACCCCCTGGAGACCTCTGCTCCACTGGGCACCACTGGGGATCTGAGCTTGGCTTTTAGACACAGGGTCTGATGGGTGAGACTCTGAGCTTGCCCACTGGGAGGGAGCAGGGAGGGAGCAGCTGCCAGGATCCTCCACAGACCTGTGAGCAGGACACTCTGCCCAGCCCAGGGAGGACACAGCTGCTGAGTCCCCATCAGCAACACAGGCAGCAAAGCCCCAGTGCTGGGGAGTTTGGGGGACCGCACAGCCATGGGTGCCCCCTGTTCACACACTTGGGAGACTCACAGCGCCCCCTGCTGCTCACCTGCCAGACCGCAGTCTCTCAGTGGGTTTCCTGCCTGAGCACTGGCCTGAGAGCCTGGTGGTCCCACAGCCTCTGTGCCTCTGGCTCTGCCCCACGGTACCGACGTGAATAAACAATATATTCCCAGGAGGCTTCTCTGGACGTCTAGAAGGAGGTTGGCAAATACGACGACCCTCCAGCGTGAGGAGGCTGCAGGGAGGGGAGGACGCAGAGGGCTCTGGGGGCAAAGCCCTGAGCAGCTCCTTCCACAGGGGCCAGGGAAGGAGGTGACTGTGCCCTGGGTGTCAGTCACAGTGGGGTCCTGCTGGGGACAAATGAAGGACCCAACATTCCTAGCGCAGGTGCAGGTTGTCAGAAGGTGGAGCAGAGTGTGCAATAATCAGACAGCAGAGTGTGGACACTGGGGGTGGTAAAGTGTCCCCCATTTCTGGGGTCCGTCCTGGAGGCCTTTACTCTCGGGCCACAGCATGTGTCCATGTCGCTGCCTCTCCCGCTACAGGTGCGGCTGCCCCTGAGACCCCAGCACCGTGGCCGGTGGGTCAGCACAGCCTGGACACTGGACCCTGAGGGACCAGTGTGGTGCCTGCTCGCCATGGCCCAGAGGGGACCCTTCCATTCATTCCAGAAACACCATGAAAACACGAGGACAAGGCAGCAGTGTGCCAGGCATGGGGGATGGAAATGGACACCATGGGAGGCCACTGTTGTGAATCCAGGGACAAAGCGAACAGAAGGGATGGAGATGTCCCCAGGGCCACACCAGGCCTTGTCAGCTGAGACACAGATTTACCTCTTCATGTCCTCCCCGTCCCCTGGACATCCATGAAGTGAGACATCACCAAAGTCCTTCTGGAGGGGTTTCGGATGCCCCAGGCTCTCTCTTTCTCCTCCTCCTCCTCCTTCTTTTTTTTTTTTTTTTTTTTTTGCTGTCCCAGTTTGAAGAGGGTCTTCAGTGTCACATTCACTGAAGAGCTCTAAAGGGTCACAGTTTCTTCTTTGTGTGGATGTTTCCATCAAAAGTCAGGACTTGAGTCTTTTGCCCTGAAGCAGAGCAGAAGAGATTTTCTACTCAGATGTAGTGTGGGAAGGTCACTCCCCAGCTCACCGCATTAGAGCAGGTGTGATCTCTCTCTCTCCATATATATATATATATATATATATATATTCATACATATGTATATATATAAAAAATAAAATCTTATCTCCACGCGATGACCATCTTATTGAAACAGCACCTGTCTCTTTCATTTAAGGGACAGGGGTGACCCCAGGTGGTCCTTACTGTTCAGAGAAATGGGGAGGGGGGTGTCCACATACGTCTTTATCTCTGACAGGACAGAGGGACAGCAAAGATGATAAGTAGGATCAGGTCCCTCATTTGGGGGATTCGATTTTGAAACCCCCAGGTGTGGAGGGCCCAGGCCCTTTGATCGGTGCACAGAGACTTGCCCCAGGGAGCTGGAGGAGGCGGAACAGATGAGCGACTCCCCAGTCCTGCTTCCCCCCTGCGCTCCCACCCCTCCGTCTTTACCTGTCACTTACTAGTAAATCACTCCAAAGGGCAGCAGGTTAAAACAAACGTGTATTTTCTTTGGGCCCGACAATCGGAAGCAGCAGAGCAGGGTCGCCTGGCTCAGGTTTGCTCACAGGCTGCAGCAAGGCTGTGGCCAGGGCTGCAGCCACGCAGATGTCACTGGGCTGGAGGATCAGCTGCCAGGTTGGCTGAGTCACAGGTGGTGGCAGAAGCCTCAGTCCCTGGATGCATGAACCTTCCCTTGGGGCTCCGTGTTTGTCCTCACAGCGTGGCGACTGCCTGCCCCTGATCACGTGAGCTTAGAAACAGCCAGAGGGAATTCACAAGGTGTTTTATGACCCAGCATATGATGTCACTCTCAGTCATTCCTCAATGTCCCATGTGAACTAAAGCTAAGATCCTCAGCCTCCTCCGACCTCTGACTGAATGCACCTGTCTTGGCCAAGGGGACCCCGGAGAAAGCTTAAAACTGAGATCCCAGCCACGATGGGATGGGAGGTGTAAAGCACAACTGTGCATGTGCGTGTTTTCTCCTTTCATAAATATCCAAGAAACTCCTAAGGTTTGTCAAACATGTATGTTTAGCCAACCTGCTCAGTGTAGAATCCTGTCCCCTTTGTCCCTCCCTGGACGTTGCTGGCTGTGGCCAGGAATCGGTTTCCCAGCCTGTCAGAATGACCACTGTGGGCCACAAACCCTTTATGACAAATACAGCTCTGCTTTTCCCAAACTATGAACCTTGTTACTTTTTTATTAGTTGACACAGTGATCCCTTCTCCATGTGTAAAGAGGCATGAATACCAGAGAGTAGTGATCATTAAAACCTATTAGAGAAACCTTACAACACCTGCTCAGTCCACATGAGACACAGATCCGAGGTCACCGAGGCCTGATGTGGGCACAGAGAGGAGCAAACCCCACAGGCAGCAGGAGCGTTAGACATCCCACCTGCCCCCACGGTGCAGTGGCCTGATGGGCAGAGTCTTCCGGATCCTCCTCGGTCTGCACGTCCACATCCCCCTTTTATTCATGTTATCACCTCCCTTCCTGGTTTTAAAAATGAAGTGCACATAAAAATTTCCCTCTGGAGCTGTGTCCAAAATCAACAGGCCTTGCAGGATGCTGGAGCTGTGTCTAGAGCATTTTTACCAAATGCGTAGACTTTACACCTGGCCCCTTTGCAAAGTGTGTTGGGCCAATAGCTGCCTCCTGTGAGTGATGGGGTGGAATGGACCTGCAGTGATGGGTGTCAGCCTGGCTTTGGGAAGGACAGCCAGGCAGGAGTCAGCACAGACCTGTATGAGTGACCCACAGACTACAGCCAGAGAGGAGCAAACTTGTGTCAGTCAGGTAACCTCTGTTGTGCTATGTGAGTGCCACAGAAGGTAGGGGAGGGGTGGAGAGGTGAGTTTTATGGAAAAGCACAGGGCGCCTGGCATGGCAGCCACGGCAGCACAGAGATTCCACTGTGAGCCTTGACTGCTGGGAGACGCAGCCCTGGGTGAGCACCTTGCACCCTGCAGCTCTTGATAAATATGTCACAGCTGAGGCATCATTTTAACTCCAGCATTAATGGAGAGGACATCTGCACTCTTTGTAGGATTGGGAGTGACATGAGGCTCTCAGAGATTAGAGACCTATCCTGAAAATGACAGAGCTAATAATGAGTGTGAGGTCCGACTCCCTCCTGCCATGTAGCCTCAGGTGAGCGGGGGTCACCAGTTTGTGTCTAGAGACACCAGTGTGAGGAGTGGACTCCTGAATCCCTACAGAGAACAGGACCCTCTGACAGGTCCACCCATCACGTGGGGGCCTGGACCACCCCCTGCACAAGGAAGGAGAAGGATGGAAGGTGGTGGATGACAGTTACTTTCGGGTTTCCAGGAAAAGGGAGAAGAAGCAAGTGGTTGGCAGAATATGCTGATGTTTTCCTGAATATCATGTCTTGGTTCCTATCTATGTGAATTCCTCCCTCAAATTATACCTTATCTGGTAAAATTTTAATATAGGTAGCAAAAATAAAATGGTTTACACCTTCAATGCTTTTCTTGGAAACCTCAGCAGATATCCTAGTTCATGGCTTTCCAGTCTGGTCTCCACACAACGGCACGGCACAGCCCAGCCCAGCTTCCTTCCACTATGTGACAACGACCCTTTTCCTCCAGTTTCCCAAGTTGTGCTACTTAGTTCCTCATGAGCTCCCTCCAGTAGACCAGGAGCACGTTTAGCAGCCGTATTTCCACCATCCGTCTGCTGATGCGGCACTGGGTGCTCCCTGAGACAGCACAGCTGTCCTCTGCACGCTCCTCACTCCCTGCTGAGCCCCAGCTGAGCCTTTAGCACCCACATTTCTACTAACAGCAGTTCAAACAATCCAGGTTTTTCTATCAGGTTTCTCAAAATTGTTCCAAACGTGACCTCTTACTTAATAATAAAACCTCTTCCGTATCTGTAGGTGTATTTTACAACAGCAGTCCTCTTTCATTCATTCCCAGGCATTTCCCATTGCCACCGTGATAAAATACTACAAATTGCATGGCTTACAGGCAGAAATCAGTGCATGTTTAGTGAGACAAGCAGGAGGACATGGGGATGTGTGTTGGGCAGTGTCTGGGGCTGGACGGTCCAGGACAGAGGATGGGGCTCGTTACCACCTGAGGGCCAGGCGCCTTATACTCTATAGTTTTGGTAGTATTCAAGTCTAGATCTAGCTCTATCTATCTAGGTAGCTACATGTTTCATAAAATGAAAGAGAGAGAGAGAGGAGGACAGAGAGGGAGGGAGGCAGGGAGACAGGCACAGCAGGCTTCTGTTCAGACAGCTTTCACAGACTAGAGATTGGACTTAGGTCAGAAGTCACATGAGGAGGGGAGGAGGGACAATGTGAGTCTTATGGACGAGGACAGGTGCACAGATCAAGAGGATGGACTGAGGGATGTAGACGATTTCATTCCCCAGCTCCCGGGGCCAACTAACTTTGCCACATGTATAACAGAGGGTCAAATGCAACTCTAAGGTTACAATGTCTGTGTCTAATGAAAAGGGCATGTCATAAAGGCAGATACGTCATATAATAACGGGTGAGTGTTTGAAGAGATGAGATAACCCTTCGTGTTAGGAGATAAATATGGCATCTGCTCTAATAAGAATATACTGGTTTTGTCAAAAGCATGTCAGGAGAAGACAACTCCCCGGCCTTCCTTGCCTTGAAGGAGGGTTGTTTCAAGGAGTGGAGGAATGGCAGTCACAGCGGCAGTGAGCTCCCATTCTGACCGGTGATGGACCAAAGAAATGTTTACTTGAAACATGTCTTGTTCAATCGGATGCCAGCAACAACTGTTATTTGATTAAAAAATAAATATAAAAGCAAACATAAATCTTTCATTTTTTCTAAGATTTTCAACTTAAATACCAACAACTTAAAACTCAACTGCAATCGCGTGTACTACTGGTTAAGAAAGTGCTAAAGAGAAATATATATTTTGTAAAAAATCATAATTTGTGTACAAAAAGGTCATGTTCAGCCACAAGGTGAGGCAGGGATGAATTTGATATGAACAACAGCTGCTATTTCAGGGCATTTACATCCTAATTAAGCACAAGGTCAGTAACATGTTCATTGAGCTGCAATATATGTCCATAATGATTAATTGAATGCATAACTGATATTATTATATAAATTATCTGTATTTCCCTCTTTTACATAATATATATTTAATCTAAATTTTCCATATGTACCAAACTTCATCGCCTTCTGATAGCAGGTATGTAATTAGGGATTAAGAGGGGTGCAAATTTTTGACTTATACAAGCTTAGCAGACATGTAAAACCTCCATCTAGAGTGGGCATTAAAATTCAGGAATAATCGTCTCATACCCCCTACACTTGACTTTGCTAACTGATGGCTGCCAAAAGCTTTACAATCCATCCTTCACTGTTGTAGTTCCTTTTTACTGTGTCCCCCGATCTCCATCCAGAGAACTCCTGTCCTTAGGAAGTATTACATTTCCCAGAGTGTAATGGGCAAGGCCAGCCCTGGTACTGTCACTGCCGGGGCTGCTGGAAGGAGAGGAGGGGTCACCTTGGGACCAAATTGGATCCTTAGAGCTGGCAGGGAGGCCCCCGTAGGAGGATGATAGGGCTGCTGACTCGTTAAATGGACAAAATTCCTTACTGTAGGCTGCCCTCTGGATGTGGCCACATTTTAGATACAAGTGTAATTTGGCAGAAGAAATTCCTCTGAAATTATGTCTGAGATATAGTTGCGTGGGTGGAACAATTGGTTTGGCTTTTCTTTGATTCCTTTGAGTCTTTATAATTATTTTGTAAAAACTAAACCTGTGAAATAAATCAGATTTTTAATAGTAGTATACATACATTTCACATAGAGTAAGATAAATAAGCAGTTTTAGTCCCACTTCCCCATCTGCCTGTGTCACTGTGAGAAGCAGTGTTGTGCCCAATCACACAGTAATAATCAGCCTGATCCTCAGGCTGCAGCCCAGAGATGTGCAGAATCCCTGCATTGGCCGAGGCATCTTTGGAGCCAGAGAAGCGGCTGGGGACCCCGGAGCCCTGGTGCTTAATTGAGTCTGTGTGGTAGTACAGCAGGTACCGGGGAGGGCTCCCTGGCTTCTGCTGGTGCCAGTATATCCAGTAACTACCAACACTGAAGCCACTGCTCAGGGTGCAGGTGAGTCTGGCTGATGCTCCAAGAGATGCAGAGAGGGAGGGCGGCTGGGTCAGCACAGGCTGGGACAGGGAACCTGCAAAGAGAGACATTCGTGGGTGCTGAGCCAGAATCCGGGCTGAAGTTCTTCATGGGTCTTAGACAAAGGGGCTGACACAGGATGGAAACTGAGAGTCAGTTTACAAGGCCTGTCCCCACCTGTGCAGTGAGAGAGGAGCACGAGGAGGAGAGGAGTCCAGGCCATGGTGGACACAGCCCCTGGTCCCCACAGTGGGGCTGGGCTGCCCCAGGCCTCCTTTTGTCCCCACCCTCTGCAGAGGAGGGGCTGCTCATGCAAACGTGTTTCCATCCAGGGACTGCCCAGCCCCTCCCTGAGCCCTGGGCTGGAGCTCAGCTCTCCCTGCACACTGAGGAGGAGGCAGCTTTGCTTTGCCCCTTGGGGGAGCCGCGGGAGGAAGCAACTGCTGAGACCACACAAAGGGCCCTGCTCAGGGGACTGTGCCAGGCCAGAGAGGACACAGCAGCTGAATCCCCATCAGTGAGCACAGGGCCCAGGCCACAGGGCCAGGCTCCTTGGAGTGACAGGTCCTCACTGAGCAGCTGTGTAGGGACCACAGGGCTGTCCCCCAGCGCCCCCTGCTGGTCACAGGCACACACCTCCCCATGGCCCAGAGACCTGAGAGCCCAGCTGGTCCCTGCAGCTCCCCAGTCACTGTCTCTGTCACACAGCCATGGGCTGAGTCCCTGGTGGAGTGACCCCAACATACTGTGAGTGATCACTGGGGTTTCTCACTCCCAGAAGGAGCCCTGGACTATGAGGGTTGCAATCATGTGCATATATAACTGTTTTAGGTACCAGCCCCCATAATTTTCTATATTCTATGAAAACCTAAATGACCCTCATGTGCCATCATTGTAGGCACCACAGACGCTGGAACATTGAGCCGATTTGAACGGCGGGGACAGGCTGTGCAGGGGAGTGGGACGGAAGGGCAACGTTTCGGGAATTGGCTCAGTGTTATGTGTAAAATTCAGCAACTCAGAAAACATTTCAAAAGTCACACAATGATTTTAGAATGTTGGAACTGACTCAATTTGGTAAAACATTAACAGTTGGGTAGCCATAACATTTACTCGTTCATAGTGTGAAACATTTCTTAATTTTATGAGGTCAGCTTTGTCTTTCTAAATTTTCTCTTTTCTGATTATCTGTGTCTTACATTTCTTATTAGTGTCTTCTTTTAGATAGAGTACAATTTGTTTCTATTCTAAACATAATTTTCCATATTTGTGTTTTTGTTATTCATATTCTTTATAGTTTGCTAGTAAGGTCAGTGTGACATTTTAATTTTTCTACAGAAATGTTGATGCCTGGACACATGAACGCAGACAGCATCCCTTCCTCTCTGTATCCCAGACGCAAATGTCCTTTACTGTGCAAATGGTCCCGGACTCCTAGAGTCTGAAGCTGTTTTAGTAAATAACTTATGAGCAGGATCCTGTGATTCCTTCAGGCCTCTCTCCCCAAGGTACCCAGAGATCCTTCCCACTTATTTCAGGCAGGTCACCCCTGGATTAAAGTCCATCAGTGACTCCCCAGGGCTGTTTGCATGAACCCCACACTCCTCAGCCCCTCAGCCCCTTCCTGGTCTGGCCCCGCCCACCGCACAGCCCCCCGGCATCCCCTCCCCTGGCTCTGGGGCTCCAGCCACACCCACTGCTCTGTCCTGGGACACCCTGAGCTCCTGCACCTGCCATGGCTGCAGCCAGCTCCTGCTCTGTCTGTGGGAGAGACAGGCTCCAGCTGGACGGCAGGGTGGAAGTGACATTTTGAAATGGTCTTATATATGTTATATGCACCATGCACAATTTTATGAATTTTTACTTTATATATAGTGATATTATGTTTTGTCATCTGGATGGATTTCACCTTCTGTTGCACGTTTCTTTTACTAGTGGGAATTGGATAGTAATGTTAGTATTTTTTAGAGCTTGTAAATTTTTTGTGTTCGGTTTAAACTTTCCAGACACTCTCTGGGCTTTGTGGGCAAAAATGGGACAGAGTCCATCAGAGGTGGCCCGTGTGGACTCCTGGTCCAGGAGAGCGTGTCACCTGCTCTGGGGCAGAGCACAGAGAGGATCTCTCCGGGACGATGGCTCAGAGGAGGGGCACTTGCTCGGGATGCTGGGTGTGACTAGGAGGTCACCGAGGGGGAAATGGGGTTCACAGAGGGAACACAGACTGTGGGGATGCTCAGCCCTTTCCAGAGCAAGGCTCAGAGAGGGGATGGCAGACACTGGTGTGGGGGCAGAGGGGTGGGGGTGGGGCGGAGGCATCCAGTGGGGACAAGGCCCAGGGTCATGAGGCTGATTCTCCTTCATTTAAGGGGAGATGTTTACCCACAGCTGCGCCTGTCCTCAGTTACCCTAGTAGAGACTCAGCTCTAGGACAGGAATTTTAGGGGACCTTGAAGCTCAGACCTGGCAGGAAACATTCCTGGGAGGCTGGAGGGAGATGACAGCAGAGGAAATAGGGAAGGGGTGGAATGGCATGTGCCTCTGAGGTGGGACATGGGGACAGAAGACTGAAGCCCAGGCTGTGGGAGAGGAGGTGACAGTCCAGAGTATGCAGTAGGGGAGGGTGACTCCAGAGAGCCTGTGATGCTGCAGCTGATGCAGGGACGGCCACAGGGAAGAGCAGGTCTGAGGGCCACAGTAGGGCTGGTTGTGCATTTGTCACCATCAAGTGACAATGTGGAAAGAGGTCAGAACAATTCAGAGACATTCATGTCCAGGGAACTCAATTACGTCTTCATAGGAATAATGGGGGTGTTAAAATAATCATCTGGCAGGGAACTTAGGCTGACTTTTTCATTCATTCTTTAAAATAATATTTATGGAAGGCCGGCCATGTATTAGATGCTGGGAATGGAACAGGAGTTTAAGGACAGGACCCAGGTCACTGGAGCAGGAAGAGCCAGCACTCGAGTAGGATAAGGTGGCTCCAGAGGACACCCCAGGCCTGAGGACCTCAGTTTGACCTAGGAAGAGTTGACTGCTGTGAGTCGGGTCCTCCACCGACCCCTGTCCCTGGCATTCAGCTTGTGTAGACAGGGTGACTCAGTGGCTGCAGGGCCTGTGGGTGCCCAAGGCTTCCAACGCCAGGACACCTCAGGTTTGACCATACATGGGGTGTAGGTGCAGCAGGACACAGCCCTGTCCTGAGGGTGGACACAGCAGCAGAGGGCAGTTTTTGTGGCCATGGAAGTGCCCACTCAGACCTCCCTCCACACGAACCTGCAGAGAGGAGCAGAGGGGACTGAGCCCCTGCCCCTGGGCTGGCTCAGGCAATGATGAGCCTGGGGTCCCTGCAGCCAGGTCTTCCTGCAGGACGCAGGATCCTCCAATGGGCACCCCGTGGGCAAGGACCCGCTCAGCCTGCGGGGCCATCCTCAGACCTGTCTGTGGTCTGAGGCTCCTCCTGCCCATCCTTCCTCCCTCTCTGCTTTCACAGGGGTCAGAGCTGTGGTCTGAAGCCCCTCCCACCCCAGCCCCCTCCCCATGTGTCTTTCACCAGGGCCCCGCCCCCACAATATATCACTTTCTTGTCACATGATTGTCAGAGGCTCCAAACTCAAAACAATTTTAATTTACAGAGAAAGACCCATCCATGACGTTGTGAGAAATACTATTGTGTCGTTCGTAGCCTGGAGCTCAGGCTGGAGCCCAGAGGTGAGCGAAGGCCCAGCACTGGGGAGATTTCCCTGGATCCAGAGAAGTGGCTGGAAGCCTGAGCCCTGGTGCCCACTTGAGTCTGAGTAGGATCTCAGGAGACCCCAGGGACGGCTCCCTGGCCTGCCCAGTAAGTGTCAGAGCCCACATCAGTGACGTCACCTCATTGTGTTTTCTCTCAAGATCCCTGCCCTGCACTACTCGCTGTCTTAGGATGGAAAATTTTAAAGTCACTATTGTCCCTTTCTCAGGTAGTTCCTGAGTAGTGAAAGGCTTTCTATGCTATTCCATCAGGGATGGGACTGTTCTTTTAAATTCACAGAAAAGACTTTTTTATATATATCATTCTGAATCCCACTTTGTTCAAAATTTAGAAGTACTGTTTTTATAACGATTCAAGCCTCTGTTTGGCCATTGAGAACATTGTGTTTGCCACATGGTACTTGAAATCTATTCTAATACATTCCATCCCTAGGTCTATTTCCCAACTGTTAATGAAACGTTCTGTATCTGTTCCAGCAACATCTTTAGACTGTTTAAAATAATTTTGCTTTAAGCTCTGTCTCCAAGTCTAAGTGTGAGTCCACTGAACATCCCCAACAGTACACTGTACCTGTTAGATGTGATTGCACCCTTGGTGTATTAAATAAACGTTTTTTATATTTTTGTTAACAAAATCCTACCCATCGATATAGTCCACCTCTAGGCTTAAGTCTCATTTTATTCCATCTGAAGGGATTTTTATTTTTTCATAGAACACTGTTTTGCATTCTCTGTCGTGAGGGTGTCTGGATGCTGATGGGCTGTTTGGCCACTGATGCTGGCACCGTGTGAGCACAGAGAGAAGTTACTGCAGTCACGTCCCCATCCAAGTCCCAGTTCCCAGTGGAACATCCCCTGCTGAGGCCTCAGGGGACACTCACCGGATCTGCTGTGTGTCCCCCGTGGTGAGTGACAGACTGGCATGCTCAGGAGCAGGCTCTAGAACAGGCCTGGAGCCCTGAAGCTGCAGAGCCCAGCGTAGGCGGACTCTGCAAGATGCTTTATCTCCTGGGCCTGGGATGGAAGTTTCACCTCACTCTGCCCATCCACTGTCTGTGGGAGGAGCTCTGCTCTTGAACAAACATATTCTGCTTCACGGAGGGGAGCAGGCTGAGTGTGGGACTCAACACGGCCTCGGTCTCAAGTGGCCTGAAGTCAGTGACTCATGAAGGGCCTCAGACCTTCAGCTGCTCCTGTGTGACTGGAAGCAGGATGGCGTTTGTATAGATCCCCAACACCACCGGCCACTGGGGAAATGCAGTCAAGTCTAAAGAGATAGACCAGTGCAGACCCATTGGGGTGGCTATAAACAAAATGACAGATTATGACAAATGTTGGTGAGAATATGGAGAAATTAGAACCCTTATATATTATTCATGGAAATGTAAAGTGGTGCAACCACTTTGGAAAGCACTTAGATATTTCCTCAGAAACAGCAATTATATCACCCTGTATGTCCACTCCCACCAAACCCAACAAAAATACACACATAAGTCCACAGGGAAATTTAGAATGTGTGTACCAATGATTACAGCAGCGTTACTCATAAAATCAAAAGTCTTAAGCAAACTAAATGTGCAATAACTCATGAATGTTTAACAACCTGTAGTACATACATACCATGGAATATTTTCGGCAATAAAAATGAATAAAGTACTAAATTACATCTTGATATATTTCATGTATGGAAAGTAGCCTAATAAACATTTTCATGAATTCATTTGCTAAATTATGTAGAAAACAAAAATTGGATTTACAAGTCAAACTTATAGTAATAGTAGCCATTAGACTTATAATTGTTTATTTGTGGGGTGATGAAAATATTCTAAATTCATGTTACGGTAATGGTTGCACAACTCAATAAATACTAAAGAAAATTTGAAGTGTATATTTTAAATGGGAGCAATTTATGATACACACATTATAATATATCTTAATAAAGATGTTTCAAAACACAATATGAAAGCGGGCAAGGTCACTGGCTTTGGAAGGTCACTGACCATTTAAAGCAGGTCTGTGCTCTGAGACGAAGATCTTCAGATGTGAATGCCCTGGGGTTGGCCAGTTAATCTTTCGCCTGGCGTTTGTCACAGGTAGTCATGACAGCGATCACAAGAAAGCAGGGGCAGGTTTTTGTCTCAGTTCCCCCTGTGTCTGCAGCACTGTGGGACCACTCAGGCTACTGTCCCAGGCTGAACAGTAATAATCAGCCTCGTCCTCAGCCTGGAGCCCCGTGATGGTCAGGGAGGCCGAGCTGCCAGACTTGGAGCCAGAGAACCGGGCAGGGACCCCCGAGGGTCTCTTGCTATTATCATAGATGAGGAGTTTGGGGGCCGTTCCTAGGAGCTGCTGGTACCAGCTCACATAACTACCCTTGATGTTGCTGCAGGAGATGGTGACCGTCTGCCCCAGGGCTCCAGACACCGAGGGCGGCTGAGTCAGCACAGACTGGGCCCAGGACCCTGGAAGAGGGAGAGACACAGACAGGGTGATTCTGGGTCTGGAGACAAGAGCAGAGAACAGGGCCCCATGGTCTTCCCAGGGCCCTTCCCCTGGGCCGAGTCAGGTCACCTGTGCAGTGAGCCAGGAGGGTGAGGAGGAGAGGGGCCCAGGCCATGGTGGAGACTGTCCCGAGTGCTGCCTTCTGTGCCCGCAGTTGAAGCAGCTTCCCCAGGTCTGTCCTTCCCCTCTTCATACCCCGAGAGGGGAGGCTCCCTCCATGCAAATGAGCCCCAGCTTTCTGCCCCCACCCTGGGCCCTGGTCAGGCCCCTGTGCCTGAGGGTGTCAGGGGTGGGCGGGGGCGGGGCTGTGTGGTCCCAGGGCGTGGGGTGGTCACAGCTGTGCCCTGAACAGAGGCCACCAGGCAGGGCAGGTGGCTTGTCCCAGCTCTGATCACCCCCTGACCCCGAGGAACAGGCCCTGAGCGCCCCCTGGTGTCCAATCCCAGACACACAATCCTGTGACATTGTGACTGGGCCCCCCAGAGCCAGCCCTGCCTCCCCACTGCTCTATCCACTGTCCCTGCTTCAGGTCAGGCCAGGCGGTCACTCCCGTGTCCTCCCCAGTCCCTCAGTGCAATCCTCACGCCCGACTGGGCTCCTCGGTGTGACCCTGTCCCCAATTCCCCGGGCTGTCCCTTGGTCAGGACTGAGGTGGGGTCTCTCTGCACAGTCCTCGTAAGTCAGGATCAAGTGGAGAGCAGGGACCGGCCCCCATGGACTCACTTCCCCAGCTGTGGGGGCTCCGGTTCTTTCCTCATATGTGGTCCCTCCCTGGTGGCCAGAGCTGTCCTTCCTCATGATCTCACAGTGCTGAAGACAAAGAAGCTCTTGTCCCTAGGGCTCAGAGGGGGTGGGGAGGAGCCCTCGGGGGTGTTCCTAGAATGTTATTCTGGGAAAATCTCTGTTCGATGCCTAATTTCCACAGACTTGAAACAATAGTCACCTGGATGCTTGTCCAGGTGTCTCTCCCAGGAATCCTCCTTCCAAGCCCCCAAAGCGGGAGCAGGGCCCACGGCAGCTGCCTGTGCAGCATTTTGCTAAGAGCAAAAATGATGACACGCTCAGTATTTGAAGATGGGAAGAGTTAAGGGTTTAAATTGCTTGGTCCAGTGTGTGGTCCCAGGTGAGCCTGATGTGTTTTCCTTCTTAGATCAGCCAGTCCGAGCAGGATGTTTCGAGAATAAAGGTAAATGGTTCATGTCCAGTAATGAGTGCTCTGGGGATGGTTTAAAACTGAGAGAAATTATTAATTTCTCATGAACGATGACATCTAGTGTGCAATATATTTAAAAACTATCAGCGTAAGAAAAAAAGAAATAAAAGATGATCTCACCTACAAAAACAAAATAAGAACCAAACTGTATATATGACTGCAAAATTTCTGGCCTTATAGGCCCTCTTAATAAATGTTTGTTTGGGACGTTTTTTAGTGTGGAGAGGAACACAATGATTGCTTTTTGATGTTTATAGTGGGGAGTGTGTCACTAGCCAGTGGCAGTTCCATAAAATGTTAAATGTGTTATTTAATATGGAAGAGTGAGATCTACTGGAGCCATGTAAATGAAACCAGTCCGTGTATGTAACAAAATATACATGCACACCGCATTTTGGGTTTGCAACTCAAGTATGTCATTATTTGAATTTTTTTTCTTTTTCAGCTGTTTTTTAAACCGTATTTTATATTGAGTTTTTAAAATATTTACTGTGTTGAAAAATACCAGGCAAAATCAAGTTCTACGTTTTTACCAAGCGGAAACATCACTACTGTGCTCGTAGCCCCTGTCGTCTTGTCGTTGTGTCCTCTGCGATGGCGCAGCTCATGTACACGGTGAATTTTGTTTCCCGGTTTCTCCCACTGAGTGTACAGGGATTCCCCCAGGCTGAGGTGTCTCACACAGGACAAGGCTGCCCACGTCCCCTCCAGGCCCAGGGCTGCTCCCTCTGTGGCGCCCCCTGAGCTCTCAGGCTGAGGGCAGAGGGAGGAGCAGGGCCACAGCTGACCCCCCACCTGGTCCAGCCCACCCTGGCTCCAGCACCTGTGGCCTCAGCACTTCGAGGGGAGCTGCTCTGGTTCACCAGGGCAAGGAGCTGCCTCACTGGCTGGGCCTGATCTGCTCAGGCTACTGGGGAGGAAGGCGGGGACAGGCCACATGTCACCAGGGTGAGTCATGGAGGGTGGGGAGATGGGAAGGGAGAGTGGATCGACTTTAGGAGAGCCTGGGGGGAGATGGAAATGCCCAAAATCCACATGTCACGCTCCATACATTTCATGTACACAGGATCGTGATAATTTGTAATTTTTTGTCAGAGCAGAAGACAAATCCAAAGCTTACAGATTCCTGATCCTTTAGGACAGTTCACGTCCAACAACAGTAAATAATAGCTTCAAATTTCCTGTCCTGTGGTTCTGTATCTATCAGCTATCTATAACTACATATATGCACACTTAAACTTATAGAATGCATATGTAAATTATTTACCTTCCGACTCGTCTACTTAATAACATATGAACTGAGTAATTATTCTGATATATGGTAATGCTATATTTGCATGAGAGGCATATATTTAACTTCTTAAAAATTATGCTCTGACCCATTGGAGGTTATTCACTAATATGCTCAAGAACATTCTTCCTTACTGAACTGTGTACACTGTCGTGCCTGAGAAGTGAATTCTTTGAAATAAGGGATTTATTTTCTTGGATCCTGGAGTGATTGCTAAAATGTCCTAGAATTCTGCCTTGCTGACTCCATATTTCTATAGTGACTCCTCTCCCCTGTGACAATGGCTGTGGAGGAATCTTGGGGTCATTGGTTGATTGGTGGAAAATGAGCCATGGACAGAGGTGAGAACATGAGAGAGAGTTTAGAATTTTGGAAAAAGTGGATCTAGGTCTGAGAATATTACATGATGTTACTGGGTAGAGACAGTATATTCTAGAATCAGACTGTAAAGGAGATAAAAAGGTAGGGAGACCTGGAGTGATCCGTCACGGCCCTAATAGTGGCTTTTGTGTCCCAAAGGGGCAGAGCCACAGCTGACTCCAAGCCACACTGATGCTGACCCCAGATCCTTGTGACCAGGACCCCAAGAAGTAGGGACTCTCAGCAGTGACACAGAGGTGACCTGGGCATCAGTAGTCTCAGGATGGGAGCAGAAGGAGGCCCCACCTGAAGGGTGTGGACAGAGGGAGAGGTGTCCGTGCTGGCCCCTGAGTCTGGTCCTCACCTGAGGGAGGCCAGGTGGAGGACAGGTGTGAGGTGAGGGTGGGCAGTGACCACTAGTGTGGCTTCTTGAGCTTCTTTCCCTTCTGACTCCCTCTGGGCAGAGGAGGCCATCAGGAGGCTGTGTGTCTGCTCTCCACCCCTCCTGAGGCCACCTGAAATTCAGACCGATGGCTCCTGGGTGGGAGTGGGTGTGTCTGGGTCTGGTATTGACCTACTGAAAGAATAGCAGAAAGGTCAGGGAGCCTGAGCTGCAGCTTTCTGTGATGGGAACGGCCTGGTCTGTGTCCCTGCCCAGGTCCCAGCATCTATGGGACAACACCCAACATGGACTAAGGGTGAACGTGGAAGGCAGAGTGATGCACATGGTGAGAACATTTGGGCAAACCTGCTGTCCTCCTCCTCTCCTGCCAGGACCCCAGTTCCCCCAGCTATGAGGTCAGGATGTGACAGACACCAGGTGCACCTCCAAAGATGGCTATGTAGTCCCCAAACCAAGCAGACAGTCCCCCACGGTCACTGTCGTGGTATCAGGGAGATGTGGAAGGATCTGGTCCTGGTGTCCTGAGGCCGGGATTCCTGGTCATGGGTCAGGGAGGGGAGGACTCACTCATTCTGGAGGGTTTGTGTCCAGAAGGGAAGCCTGGAATGGAGGGATATTTTGTCACCATGTGGGGATTCACCCTGGGGAGAACACAGGTCATGGAGAAGGGACATCTCAAATACATCTCAGATTGGGAATCCCGCTTTGTTATCTGGACAGGAAAAGCCCCTGTGACTCCTCTGAATGAGGCTAGGAGGCTGCTGTGGACTTTTCCATCCTGGCAATGAGCTTGGGCCTCCCCAGCCCCCTGTGCAGTGAGTGAGAAGGGGGAGGAGAGGAGCCCAGGCCATGGTGAGACCCCCACACAGCTGTGTCCTGAGGACTCAGCGAGGCCTGAGTCCCAAAGTCCCTCTTACCCCTCCAGCAGTCCAGGGGTAGAGACAGACACTTTGTGGAAACCAGCCACCCCTGGGCTCTCCCAGCTCCACCCTGAACCCTGGCCCCGACCCCTGCCTGGAAAGCTGACCCTGGGAGGGGCTGGTCTGTGCAGGGCTGTTCTGTGGCTCCCCAGGGACCAGTGAGGACACAGCTTCTGGCCCAGTGAGCAGGGGACAGAGGGCTCCAGACCTGGGCCAGGTGGGGCTCCCAGCTGGGACCCACAGCACAGGCCTCAGGGACAGGCCACAGTGCCCTGTTCTGTCCGGGACCCAGACACATCCATGTGTCCTGTTTGCTCCACTGGACACTTTGTCCTCCCCAAAATCATGGAGCTGGGCAGTGTCCCTGCCCCAACACACCTTAGTCTCAGATTCCCACACAGTCCTGGGAGGTCGGGACAGCTGTAGTCACTTCCCATCACAGCTCAGGGAACACACTGATGCTCAGGACCCCCCAACCTTCTGAGGGTTCCCAGGTGGCAGGGCCAGACACACTCACCCTCTGACATTGCCCCATGGTGCCCCCTGCTGGACCCACATCCCTTGACAGCCTCAGGACACACACCTGCTGAGTCCCCTGAGGATGCACAGGTGTCCTTGGTTGTGCTGCTCAGCCCACCAGACGCAGGTGCTCAGGGAGGAGCAGGGGACACCAGTGGGGCTGTGATTGGAGCTGCAGGAGCCATGTGAAGGTCACACCAGTGAGCACATTGTTCTTATTAATACTTAATTTTAAAAGACAAAAGGTAACTTACAGACCTCATTGCCCCTAGTAAATTTCTGCATTGTACTAAGCACTTGGCAAACTATTGCCTTTGTTCAGAGAAGTGTCTTCACATAATTTTTAAAGTGGTTCCCTGTTTCCCATTCTCAATGCCACCCCTCTCACCTCAAGTGTGACGGACATTGAGGATAATTCCTTTCCTTTCTGCCTCTATGAATTTACCCATTATGGATATTTCTTATAAATACAGCCACGCACTATCTGGCTGTTTTTGTTTGGTTCCCTCACTGAGCATTTCTCAAGGGGCACCTACGAGCAGCGTGTGTCAGAACGTCACACCTGCTCACGGCTGAGTCACACAACCCCGCATGGGTGATGATCTGGGACGTCTCCGTGCACACGGTACAGCAACATGAGCAATTGCCTGCTCTCCTAGCCCCGGCTGCACACTGCATCACAGACTCTGCCTCGGGCTTCTGCAGCGTTAGGTAACACAGGGGCTGACCTCACGGTGCTTAGAACGCCATTCAGACACGAGACAATCACGTATGCTCTGTGCTGTTATTTTCATTATCAGAGGGGAACCAGAACTACAGATATAAAAATATCTAGCCTTGTGTGCAGCTGAATGGCACAGACGTGATTCAGAGTCACGGGCTAAAGGCTGAGGACATGCCCTGCAACTAAGTGGCCTCACCCACGGCTGACGTTGCCTCCATGCAGGGGACATTTGTTTGTTAGTGTCTGAAGACATTTTTCTTCTCATCAGTGAGGGGAACGTGTGAACAGAAGCTAATGAGTAGAGGCCAGAGATGCTACTAAACATATTACAATGAACAACACGCCCCCGACCACAAAATGCTAATAGTGTTGTGGTTCAGAAGCTGTTTTAAATACCTCTACTTGACGGGTTGATTGTGAATTTATTATATGATCAGACATCAAGATATGGAAATACAAACTGGTATCTAGAAAAGAAAATAGAGGGAGCTGTAAGCACACACACGCAACTCAGGCATCCAGGAGGGACAGGGAAGAGCTGTACACCCTGGTGGGGACAGGCTGAGGGCAGAGCCAGGGCGAGGATGCTCTGGGGGGTTCTTGTCTCACTTCCCCATGGTCTGGAGCACTGTGTGACTGTCGCTGCTTTCATAAGACTGGCAGTAGTAGTCGGCCTCGTCCTCAGACTGCAGCCCAGAGATGGTCAGGGAGGCAGAGTTGGAGGAGCTGTCGATGGAGCCAGAGAACCGATCGGGGACTCCGGAGGGTCTTTTGTTGTCCTCGTAGATCACAGTGGTGGGGGCACTGCCCGGGCGCTGCTGGTACCAGTGTACATATCTGCTCTCAATGCTGCCGCTGCTGCGGGTACAGGAGATGGTGACCTTCTGCCCTGGAGACCCCGACACAGAGCTGGGCTGAGTCAGGACAAAGTTGGCCAAAGACCCTGCATAGCGGGAGAGACACAGAGATCAGTGAGAACAGACCAGACCCTGTTTCCAAAGAGGAGGGAGAGACCATCTTCCCAGGTGACATCCAGAGCCCTCCCTGAGTTCCCTGGGGGCAGCCACCTGTGCAGTGAGCGAGGAGGGTGAGGAGGAGCGGAGCCCAGGCCATGGTGGGGACACCCCAGGCTGTGCTTCCTAACCTGACAGCCAGGACTGACCCCAACAACCCATCTTTATCTGTCATTCTGACCTCAAGGAGGGCGGTCTCCATGCAAATTTCTTCCTTTCTGGAGGCTGAAAAAAACACACCTTAGACTTCACACTAGCTGTGGCTGAGAGATGGAGACACTGTCCCGGGGGGAGGGCTACACCACACAGAGGACACAGGGACACCTGCAGGTGGGGCAGGGGAGACAGCTGAGGCCCTGGGGAGCCTGAGCAGGTGCTGAGACCACAGCGCCCTCTGCTGGACGCGGGAGGCACAGCGGCCCTGGGAAGGGGCTGGTGCTCAGGGCTCCCGCCCTCCCCACCCCCACCCCTCACAATTCCAGCCACTGTCCCAGGGTCTCTGCTCAGCATCCTGTGCTCCCTGCACTTAAACCTCCAAAGCTGTCCAGTTGGTCCAACGGCCACTACTCTGGTGAAGACATTCTGATTCCCGTTCTGTCCTTGGAGGTGTGAATGTCACAGGAGAATGGGCTGTGTGGAAGGAAAGGGAGGGGAGGGCTCCGCCTTCTCCAGGAGGGACCTCACGACCGGGGCTGCGAGCCCAGCACGGAAAGGCCTGAGAACGAGGGAGCAGCGCTCTGATCAGGGACCAGATTCCACCGTCAGAGACACCCTGAGAGCAGAAGGACCCTGAGGGCAGGGAGGGGAGGGCCCAGGTGCCAGTCAGGGGACAGTTTCACCAGAGCCCTTCGCTAGCGAGTGCCATGAAGGCAGCAGGGGGCGTCGGTGGACCAGGTGGGTGCAAAGGGGTCTGGAGAGAGACTCTGCAGGGCTGGCGATCGATGGCTGTCTGGGCGAGGGGAAGGTCAGGGTCGATGTCAGTGTGAGGTTCTCGTGTGAAGGTCAGGCGGGTGTCACGGCTGCCGCCCTAGGACACAGTATGTAGAGCCTGTTTTGGGTTCTGGGATGAAAGTTTGCTTCTTCCAGTGGGGACAACCGGGTAACAGGCAGTGGAGCAGGCGACAATGTGAAAGCAAAGCTCTGCAGTCCCTCGCCGTGGGCTGTGCTGTGTCAAGGGCGCGCTGTGTGGACAGTGAGTTGGAGGACAGGGACGGAACCTCAGGGGCCTCCACTGCCTCCGTGGGGACAGAAAGACCCTGAAGCTGCTTTTGTGTTCGGGAAAAACTGTCATTTATTTATGAGAGAAGCTACGCGAGCACGTGTGAAACAGACACTCACGAGGCACGTCGTCTCCTCTGCCCGGCGCCAGCGGAGCTGGGGGACCCGACGCTGTGCTGCGCTCACGCCGGGGCCTGTCGGGGCTGAGGACGGAGAACCTGCTGCCAGCTCGCCACGGCTGGAGGATTTGGGCCCTGGAGGCAGCGTCAGCGTCCTCGTCCCTCTCAGGTCCCTCTGCCAGGTGACTGTGTCACACTTTCCCCTCCAACCTCTGACATCACCCAGATTATCCACCTTGTATTTGATGCTGGTTCATCTTTTGTTCGACAAAGTTGAGGACATAAATCGATAATTTTCATAAAGTTTTGTATGTACCTTGCAGTGTGGGATTATGTGGAGGTGGGAAGGCAGACTTTATCCAATGTCACTTGTTCGTGATTTTGAATGCATGTTACACCTGGATTTGCCATGATTTCCCTATAATTTAATATCTACAAGTTTACTCCGAGATGGCTTCCTGTACTTTAATATCTATATGTTCACTCCAATATATTTACAGATTTTTTATTCATTCATCTGTTCCTGTAATAAATCGCTTTCAATTATGTTTTTACATGTTTTTAGGAAAGATTGAGTATTTACCTTCTGACAGGGTCACAGGCTCCAAATGTGTGTAAGTTTTAAAATAAAGGAAGGACATTTGCAACATGGGTTAATGTCCGGAAAGGCACATATTGTGTCCATAAGTGAGGACGTTTGCAAAGACGAAAGTGCATGGATTTATTCCAGAGCCATTCATGCTCAGAGGAAATGGGACCATGTCAGTGAATGCTCAGGTGTGAAGGTGGCCATGGTCATGTGTGTGTCTGCCCCACCTCCACCCTCCTTGGATGAGGGAGGAGAGAAATAAGGACACTTGGGAAGACACTTGGTAACCCCCATGACATTGATTCCTTCTCTGTGGGAGGGACGCCTTCTCCATGTGTGGTGGTTGTCCACTCCCTGTGTCTACTCCACAGAGCAGAGCCAGCCTCTGCCTTCTGTCCTGGACAGTCAGTGTGGCACTGAGGTTGCTATGAGAGGAGAAGCAAAGACAGAAAAGAGCAGGAGACGCGTTCAGAGGGGCGGGGAGGAATGTGGTCCTGGCAGGGCTGTGTCTGGGGAAACTGACCAAGGAGAGTGGGCTCCGCCAGGGCCCCAGGGGAAGTCAGGACGCTCTTCCTGTGCCTGAGAGTGACAGGTGTGTTAGGGCTGGGAGGAGCTGGTGGATAATCCTGAGGGACAGGAGCTCAAAGCTTTGGGGTCCCCAGGGGAGGCAGAAAAGGCAACATGGGGAGGACCAGGGGAGGGAGGAGCATCCCTGGCCGAGAGGAAGCCACCATGGGATGTGCACAGAGAGCCCTGCCCTCCAGGGGAGCCTCAGGGACCTGCAGAAGGGGCTGGAGTGAATGGCTGGGAGTGGGAGGCAGCTACAGGCACAGAGAACCTGTGGGAAGATCGACCCGCTCACAGAACAGTCTGATATCAGTTCAGTGAAGCCTCTGTGGGCTCACACGCCTCCATCTGTCACCTACAGCGTGACTTCCAATGTGGGAAAGTCCCACACCCTTCATCCTCTCAGGAACCTAAAGATCCCCTTTCCCTCAAAAGGTCCCTGTCCCCACCTGTCCTCCCTGGTCCTCTGGTCACTCTGGGCAGGGACCTGACTGTGCTGACTGACTTTGCTGCTGCTGCTCAGGTCTTCACAGTGGGAGCAGGTGGCAGCTCAGGAATTGCACACGGGCTGGGCGTGGGGAGGGGGGTCACCTCATTGGTGGTTGGGACAGGAACCTGCCTCTGAGCTGCACTTGCATAGCTCACAGTGTTGTCATGTGGAGTGGATATGACATGTGAATGTCCATGGAGCCCTGTGGGGACACTCAGCACAGCCTCCTGGGCTCCACACTGTTGACAGGGGACACCTGAGTCTGTCCTGTCCTTCTTGGTGGGTGGAGTCACCTCATGCAGATATGACCCTGCCATGCTCCTCTCCACTGTCTGGTGGGATGCTGGCCTGGACAGAGGGTCCCTTTGGGTGGAGAAGGAAGAGATGACCTGAGTCACCCCCACAGACTGAGGAAAGCCCATGCACCCAGTGTCTCCCTGGGGTGGAGCTGTCCCTCCTGCAGGAGAGTCCCACACCCATGGGGTCATCACACCCAGTCCCACAAGAGGAGGCTCAGCCATTTCTCTAGTGAGGACATAATGGGCTCCCCCCACCCTTCTCTCTCTCTCTCTCTGTCTTTCTCTGTCTCTCTCTCACACACAGACACACACACACACACACATACACACACACACATCAGACCCACGGCGCCCCCTGCTGGCCACAGACTCACAACCCTCTGCTCATTCGCACTGCACAGCTGAGCCCTCCTGGCAGATGAAGCTGCTTCTGCACCTTTTCCCACCTGGGGAGAGGTAGTGCCGGTGCCGGAGCCTTTGCTCCCCGGGGGCCCTCGTGTGGCGTCACCATGGACCGCAGGGATCCACGCTTGGCCTTCTGCATCCCCACCCTTGCACTCGCCACGCCCTGCAGGGACACCAGTGACCCCAGGGTGGCAGGTCATGGTTTCTACTCTCAATTAGGCTTTCCACACACTCTGCTCACACCTTCATAGTGTCCCTCTTTATTGAATTTGTGTCTGTTGACCTCATTTTGAGTAGGCCGGCCTTTCCTGCAGGACCCCTAATTAACACTCCCAATCATGTTTGCATCACAAATAGAGTAATTTGCCTAATAAATTAACTGTACCATGCAAGAGTCATAATTGTCAACGCACTTGTTTCCATTGGAAAGATTCTGTGTCCTGAGCAAGGAACAGCTGTCCACATACAGGGGACCAGACTCAGAATGTCCTATGAGCCATGGTGCAGACATCCTGCAAGTGAATGGAGGTTCCATGGAAGGGCTGTGGCCTCTCACAATGGGGCAAAAATGCTTGAAGTTTCCACCATGGATTCTGGCTATTGCCACAGCAGTGAGGGCCCTGTGACCTCATGGGATTGTTCTCAGACTCTGACAACGATGTCAGCTAGAAAGGGCTAATTTTTCTTCTTTCAAGAGAGACACGGCAGTGCCAGAGGTTCTGGCTTTAGCACACTTGGATAAACAGGCAATATTTCAATATCATCATGAAGATTTTTTTTCCTTTATGAGAATTTAGAAACATTGAATGGAAAATTCAGAGTAGAGCGTTTTTGAAGCCAGAGGTGCTTCCGAGTAGAGTGTGTATGTATCCCAGTTAGTTTGAAATTTCAAAATTGCATAGGATGAGACCCTGAGCAGGCTGAGGTTTTTGTCCCACTTCCCCATCTGCCTGTGTCTCTGTGAGAAGCACTGCTGTCCCATATGGCACAGTAATAGTCAGCCTCGTCCTCAGGCTGCAGCCCAGAGATGTGCAGAATCCCTGCATTGGCCGAGGCATCTTTGGAGCCAGAGAAGCGGCTGGGGACCCCGGAGCCCTGGTGCTTATCTGAGTCAGACTTGAACCTCAGGAGGCACCGGGGAGGGCTCCCTGGCTTCTGTTGTTGCCAGTGTATAGTATAGCTGCCAACACTGAAGCCACTGCTCAGGGTACAAATGAGTCTGACCGATGATCCCAGGGATGCAGAGAGGGAGGGCGGCTGGGTCAGCACAGGCTGGGACAGGGAACCTGCAAAGAGAGACACACGTGGGTGCTGGGGCAGAATCCAGGGTGAAGTTCTTCATGGGTCTTAGACAAAGGGGCTGACACAGGATGGAAACTGAGAGTCAGTTTACAAGGCCTGTCCCTACCTGTGCAGTGAGAGAGGAGCACGAGGAGGAGAGGAGCCCAGGCCATGGTGGACACAGCCCCTGGTCCCCACAGTGGGGCTGGGCTGCCCCAGGCCTCCTTTTGTGCCCACCCTCTGCAGAGGAGGGGCTGCTCATGCAAATGTGTTTCCATCCAGGGATTGCCCAGCCCCTCCCTGGGCCCTGGGCTGGAGCTCAGCTCTCCCTGCACACTGAGGAGGAGGCAGCTTTGCTTTGCCCCTTGGGGGAGCCTTGGGAGGAAGCAGCTGCTGAGACCACACAAAGGGCCCTGCTCAGGGGACTGTGCCAGGCCAGAGAGGACACAGCTGCTGAGACCCCATCACTGAGCACAGGGCCCAGCACTGAGGCCTATGCTCCGTGGAGTGACTGGTCCTCAGTGAGCAGCTGTGTAGGGACCACAGGGCAGTCCCCCAGCGCCCCCTGCTGGTCACAGGCACACACCTCCCCATGGCCCAGAGACCTGAGAGCCCAGCTGGTCCCTGCAGATCCCCAGTCACTGTCTCTGGTCACACAGCCATGGGCTGACTCCCTGGTGGAGTGACCCCAACACACTGTGAGTGATCACTGGGGTTTCTCACTCCCAGAAGGAGCCCTGGACTATGAGAGGTGCAATCATGTGCATATAAAGCTTTTTTAGGTTCCAGTCCCCCATAATTTTCTATATTCTATAAAAACCTAAATGTCTTTCATGTGCCATCATTGTAGGCACCACAGATGCTGGAATATTGAGCTGATGTCAACGGCAGGGACAGGCTGTGCAGGGGAGTGGGATGGAAGAACAACGTTCCGGGAATTGGCTCAGTGATGTGTTTAAAATTCAGCAACTCAGAAAACATTTCAATACTCACACAATGAGGATACTGACTAGACATGATTTGTGAAAAATTAGTAGTTGGTTAGAAATAACATTTACTTGTTCATAGTCTAACATATTTCTTAAGTTTCTGAAGTGAGATTTTTCTTCCTAAATTTGTACTTTTTGATTATCTATGTCTTATATTCCCGGTTAGTATTTTGTTTTAGAGAGAATGCAATGTGTTTGTATTCCAAACATAATTTTCCTTATTTTTACTTTCTTACTCATATTTTTTATAGTTTACTAAGAAGGTCAGTGTGACATTTTAATGTTTCTGCAGAAATGTTGATGCCTGGACACATCAATGGAAACACCATCCCTTCCTCTCTGTATTCCAGATGCAAATCTGCACACAAATGGTCCCAGACTCCCAGACTCGGAGGCTCTTTTGGTAAATAACTATATCCAGGATCCTCTGATTCCATCAGGCCTCTCTCCTCAAGGTACCCAGAGAGATCCTTCCATTCAGGTCTGGCAGGTCACCCTGGGATTAAACTCCATCCTTCCCATCGATGTAGTCCACCTCTACCCTTACTTAAGTCTCTATTTTATTCCATCTAAAAGAATTTCCATTTTTTCATAGAACACTGTTTTGCATTCTCTGTCATGAGGGTGTCTAGATGCTGATGGGCTGTTTGGCCACTGATGCTGGCACCGTGTGAGCACAGAGAGAAGTGACTGAAGTCACGTCCCAACCCAAGTCCCAGTTCCTAGTGGCACATCCCCTGCTGAGGCACCAGGGGACACTCACTGGATCTGCTGTGTGTCCCCCGTGGTGAGTGACAGAGTGCCATGCTCAGGAGCAGGCTCTAGAACAGGCCTGGAGCCCTGAAGCTGCAGAGCCCAGCGTAGGTGGAGTCTGCAAG